>NC_056727.1:55079861-55117361 GCF_019279795.1 Protopterus annectens | reverse complement strand
GTTGTCTTATGCCTGCCATTGACTTGCATGGCAGAATACTGCTTTTAGTTAGAATGCTTATTTTAGGTTTGTTTTATTATTTCCCCCTGATCCCATTTGTGTGCCGCTACCCCAGTCTTAAACAGGCAAGATCGGTGAAAAAAAATAAAAGTTTTTTTTTTTATTTTTTACACATTTTGCAATGCCATTGGCCTTCTACCTGGCCATTGGCATGCTTCATCAATGATATACAGCCTTTATTTGCAGCTGTCATAGCTCCGTTTTGTAGTTTGCAGAAATGTACTCGGTTACTAACCGAGTACATTTCTGCACACTGCACTCGTCCTGCACGGACAGCTGCCATCTTCCTGGATTGCATATTACCCTCATTTGCATGGTTTTCACCTGCAAATGAGGGTAATTTGCATACAGGAGCTCAGTCCGTGCAGGATTAGTCTAAGAGCTCATGTGCATGTCCTGGGAGCTCGTTCCTGGATTGCACGTTAGCCATATTGCCGTAAATAGCTCTTAGACTAACCCTGCATGCTATAAAGGGCTTCATAAATGCGGGGGGACATCTGCTTTGTTGTTTAGATCATTTTCCATAATTGCTGAGATTCATTATTTAGGCTTATAGAATTTTTCATCAAGGGCTACAGTTTATCAGTTTCTTAATGACTTTTCAGTGAGCCATAGGACAGAGGTCTAAAAAGCCTTCAGTAATCTTGTAATTGGCAGACATAGGTATTTACTTCTAGGATGACTCACAGGAATCTTATAACAGTCAAAATCAATTGTGTTTAGACAGAACTTATTCAAAAGCAAATACAGTGCAATCATTAGTAAAATATAGGCAGCTTACTTCACTGTTCAAATAGCTGCTCTGCTTTTTGTGTTGGAAATTGAGGGGGCTGGTATAAGATTTGTAAAAAACTCTGCAAATCATCTTCCTATGGCCAGTGATGTGCTATCTGTTGCAGTTTGAATAAAATATTCTGAGCTCATCCTATTCAAATAATTAATAAAAATGTAGTTTATAATGAACAATTGTAGTATATGTATATATATATATATATATATATATATATATATATATATATATATATATATATATATATATATATATATATATATATATATATATATATATATATATATATAGTTTGTAATGAACAATTGTAGTATATGTATATATATATATATATATATATATATATATATATATATATATATATATATATATATATATATATATATATGTGTGTGTGTGCATTGTCTCACTGCTCCACAGACAGAAAACTGTAATACTAAATCTAATAATTGAAGGAAAAATGGTTTTCTAAACTCTCACCATGTAGTTTCTAGTGACATTTGCTTTTTATTTGAGTTATATTAGCATGTTAGAAAAAGAATGATTCACAGAGGCTGGCACTCTCAACGGTGTCCATGAGTGATGTACTTCATTATGAAGACTCTCTTCAATATCCAACAGTTGCTGCATTTGCTCATAGGTTTTTACTAAGCTTACAACCAAATGAGAGCATTAAGAAACCCAGCCACATCACCCAATATTTTTGGAGACAAACAATGTTCCTCATTAAGTAGACTTTCTCCACATTTTCCTAGTGAAAATTTGCATTCACTCAGCTAGTCAGTCAGATTGCTTTTAAAGGTTGCTAGGAAACTACTATTATTGATATTTAAGGGCAGCCTATTTCAGAAAGGAGAATTAAGTTCAGTTAGGTAAATGTTTTTTTCTCACTCTTCAATTTCTCCACATGTGTTGGGAGGAATGAAGGTCAACAGGACTAAGACAGAATATATGTGTGTGAATGAGAGGGAGGATAGAGCAATGCTGAGGATGCAAGGAGTAGAGGTGGTGAAGGTGGATGAGTTTAAATACTTGGGGTCAATAGTTCAGAGTAACGGTGAGTGTGGAAGAGAGGTGAAGAAGAGAGTACAGGCAGGATGGAGTGGGTGGAGAAGAGTGTCAGGAGTGATTTGTGACAGAAGAGTACCAGTAAGAGTGAAAGGGAAGGTCTACAAGAGGGCAGTGAGACCAGCTATGTTATATGTGTTGGAGACAGTGGCACTGACAAAAAGGCAGGAGTTTGAGCTGGATGTGGCAGAGTTAAAGATGTTAAGATTTGCACTGAGTGTGACGAGGGTGGACAGGATTAAGAATAAGTATATTACAGGGTCTGCCCAAGTTGGAAGGTTTGGAGACAAAGCCAGAGAGGCACGATTACATTGGTTTGGACATGTGCTGAGGAGGGATGCTGAGTATATTGGGAAAAAGATGCTAAGGATGAAGCTACCAGGTAACAGGAAAAGAGGAAGGCCTAAGATAATGTTTATGGATGTGGTAAGAGAGGACATGCAGGTGGTTGGTGTGACAGAGCAAGATGCAGAGGACAGGAAGAAATGGAAACAGGTGATCTGCTGTGGCAACCCCTAACGGGAACAGCCGAAAGAAGATGATGATGTTGGGTTTTTAATACCATGACAGAAATGGACCCAATTCCTAAGTCAAAGTATGATTACATTTCATGAAATTTGTATTGCTTCAGTCTTTTATGGCAGCCAAAAATCGCTCTTCCAGCACCTACAGTGTGCCCAGATCTGACTCCTTCTGCAATTCATATGGAGTTACATGTATTGGTAGCATATCTAAATACGACTGTAAATTCTGTTTTATAAGACTCATTGCTCCTACTACTATTAGAACTGTCTGGGCATCCTTATTCCACATTGTTCTTGTTTCTGCCTGCATATCCTGGTGTCTCTCTATATGTAAGACATTGTAATCACTGGGTATAGCAATTTCAATGATCAATGATACTTTTCTCTTTTTTACATGGACTACTATATCTGGTTCTCTCACATCTATTTTTTGATCTTTTGGTAATGGGTGATCCTATGTGATATAATCTTCATCATTCTTTGTAATGTTTTGTGACTCACATTTCCAATGCTTCAAAATTACTTCAATATTGTAATGCTTGCACAATCCCCAATGCAACAGTAGGTTCACCACCTGTCCCACTTTGCGAGGGACAGTCCCTCTTTTGGCAGTTGTGTCCTGCAAAAAAACTGTAAAAATGGCAAATGTCCTGAGATTTTAGGACAAAATTATTTCCTATATTTTATGTAATAGTTGCATAAAACAGTTATTCTATATCTGAAACACCTAAATGTTATAAGAAACAGAATAAGCAACTAAAATGCTACAAGAATAAGCTTTTATTTAGGCAAAAACGTGAAGTTCTGTCATTTGTACTGTCTGTGGGTATGTTTCAGCCTACAAAAACTGTCATTTGTACCAAAAATGTCCCACTTTGGGCATTTGAAAAGGTGGCAACTCTATGCAATTGTCTTTCCACATTTTTATGCCTTTCAGTATACAGACCCACTGCCATTAGTATATCTCTGTTTTACAGAACCTGTTTTTGTCTGTTTCTCCCACATGCTCAATGGACTCTGTAAAAAAATGTGTACTCAGTTCACTATCCTGGACCACCAGTATTAACCTTTCATCTTTTGGTTTAAATTCACCTCTACTTAACCATCCCTGCATCAGATCCTAATTAACATGAAGTTGCTCCATGCGTTTTCTCTGTACTTGTAACTATATTTATACATTTTCCACATTTCTTACTTCTCATCTTCTCCTTATATTATTTCTTTTGTTTTTGGCACATTTAGTTGCTGCCTGATTTTTGTCTGCTTCTGGTTTGGTTTCCATTGTCACTTGACAACAAGATGCTTCTGCTAAACTAAGCAGGGAAGTTATCTTAGACATCTTCTCTTCATGTTTTAAAACTTTCACTATGTTTGTTTCGGATGAGGTCAGCATATATGTATGCAGTCCTATGCTTGCCGATCTATACATGTAATCAGTTTTGAGAAGGCCATACCTCTTTCAGAATGAGGAATATATTTTCTTGGTATACACTGATTTTTATATATCATTTGTAAGCATGAAGCATTTTTCTTGTTTTCCTGTCCAACTGATCAAATACCTTGTGGGGTCAGTCAATCACCCTAAAGGAGGTTAGAACAGGAAGAACAAATCGATATATAACTTAGACTTATTACTAGATGCCAGGGCTGTTTTCAGTATTAGTTTTAGTCTTCTAAAATATTCCTTACTAAATTTTGTTTGCATTTGTTCATGTTTTACTGTTGATCCTTCATCAGTTCCCAAATATTTATACACTCCTTTGATCCATATGACTTTCTTCTGTTACCCTTTTGTTCTATTGCCATGATTGAGTTTTCTTCTAAATGACTATAACCTCTGTTGTTGACATCATTTCCAGTATATAGTTTATGCATTCGAAGAAAGCAAGTTATTGGTCTATAGTTTTTCATATAGCTTGCAGGTTCACTCGTACAGAAGAGTATTATTTTTCCTGTTGTTAAGAGGGTTGGTGTGTTTTCAGGGACCATAAAAGTAGTTCTTATTCAGGCTGCAAATGTAGATGTAAAGATGTTAGTTCTTTTAGACAGAATTTAAGTAGTGTATCTGGGCTTGGAGTTTTCCAGTTAAGAGCTATTCTTAATATTGTTTCAATTTCTATGGCCTTTACTTCATTCTGTTTCATATCCTGTACATTTAAACTTTTTACTGTTTTTTTTACCACTTCTATCCATTCAGCATCTGTATTATGTTCCATAGAGTCTTCAGAAATGTTTCTCCAAAATGTGTGTATTTTTTCATTTTTTGGTGATATTTCTATTAATTTCACTTTATTTCTCGAATCTCTATAAAAGTTTTTGGGTCATAAAAGAATTGCTTATTTTGTATTTCATTTCTATATTTATCTGCATATCTTCTAAGTTTTTCTGCCTCTGCTGACATGTTTAGTTTGTTATTTGCAATAGCATATAATAGATTCTGGCCTGTTCTAATACAGTACATTGCTTTTATCCTATGTATCTTTCAAGTAATTTTGTTGATCTGTTCCCTTTTCTGTACTCTTTTAACAGTGAGACTTCTTGTGTTTTCTCTATTTAATGTTTCCATGATTGCATTTGAGTTCTTACTTTCCTTTCCCTTATTGTCCTGTATTTTTGTGGTATGACTTTATCTTTTATTAATTTAGCTGCCCAGTAATATATCCTATTTAGTTTTATTATAGCACATGAATGTCTGTTAATAGTCTTGATTACTGTGTTCATTTGTTTTAACAGACTTCTAGCATTTTGGATCTTATGGACTTTCTGTAATCTATTTCTTTCATTGCTCTTAATATGTCTATCCATCTCTATTACATCAAGCAACTCTTCCTTTAGATCATTTTCTTTTAAACCAAGGGCACATTCTTTGTTCTCCATTTTTTGTGGGCATTCTATAGAAAGTTTCAGAATATCTTCCTGTGACATATTGTCATCAGCTGCATCCTGCGTCATCCATTACTCTTTCCTACAGAAACTCACTGACCTATAACCCCACAACACTGATTGCATTAGAGTTGCCACCATTTCCGGTTCCCTCTCTTGCTGAGTAACACCAATTGAACTTTTGTACTGATTTCCTACTGAAGGCTCCAGAGTATCTTCATGTGACAACTGATCAGATGCTTCCCATTCCACCTATTTCTCCTTAATTTGGGGACTCATTGTTCTATCATGCTGTGACTATTTCTTTAACTTTTCCACTACTAACTCTGTTTTCAACTTTCCCCCTCTGTTTTCTTATTTTTTGTATTATAAACTTTTACATACACAGATAGTTTTGCCTATATTTGTCTTCAAATATTTTTGATGTTGCTTTTCTTGTATTGATTAGTTTTGCTTTCTCCTTTTCATGTATATATTGCACCATATTAAATCTCTTTTTTATCTCCATGTCCATATTTCTTGTTCAGATGTCTCCCACTCCTCCTGTTTCTCCTCACTGTGGGGACTCATTGTTCCATCATGCGGTGACATAACCTGTGTTAGACTTTATACACTAAAATGTTTCACATCACAGGTATTCTATAATTTCAGCTTCTATTTGTTTAACTTCAAATACAAAAAAACAAACTAAAACCAGCGTGTCACTTTCAAGAAATGTAGAAATCCAACAATAAAACAAAAAGGTGGCTCCACAGCAGAATATTTTATTAGACAAAATAAAACAGGTTAAAATACAAATAAAATAAGATAAGCGCTTTCAGCCTTAGGCCCTCATCAGATCTGTAAGCATTCATTCATTAACTTCATTTATAGTGAGAGTGCCCAATGAAACTCATCTTCTTAGGCGATGGCTTCTTAATACCGGCTTTAAAGGAACAAGCTCATTTAGGCCTGGCTTTTTATCAGCCCTCAAATTTGCTATCCATTTAGTCTCTTCAAATTCAGTGATTTCTTTTATATTTCCTTTTCTAGCACCATAGTGAAGTTAATGAATGAATGCTCACAGATCTGATGAAGGTCTAAGGCTGAAAGTGCTCATCTTATTTTATTCGTATTTTAACCTGTTTTATTTTGTCTAATAAAATATTCCACTGTGGAATCACTTTCTTGTTTTATTGGATTATTTGTTTAACTTCTGCTCTACTAATCTTTTGTTCTACATTCCCCATTTGTAATCTTATTTTTTGTATTGTAAAATTTTTCATATCTTAGTGCCTTTGCCTGTATTTTTCTTCACATATCTTTGGAGTTGCTTTTTTGTGTTGATTAGTTTAGCTTTCTCTTTTGTATAAATATTACACAATATCAGACCTCTCTTCCCATGTCCATGTTTCTTTTTTTATACCTTTCAAAAATCTCTATGTTTTGTTATTTTTATTTTCGCACTTCCTCCGTTGCTTCTTTTTCCAAACATTCTATATAATGTATTTCATGAATATTTTGCATTAACAAACACAAATTTGCATTTGAAGCTTTTGAGAGATTTTTTTCTGCAAATATTCTTCTCGCCTCTATTTTTTCTAAAGCTTTTTTAATATCTCACCTCATTATCCCTTTTTAACCTCATTATCCCTTTTTAAGTGCAACCTGGATAATTGGATGGGAAACAGGAAATTCACTCCTGGGATTCCACCTGTGTCCCTGCTGGACAGGGGCTCTGGGTGCTGACTTGTCTAAATATGGGCTAAACTCTTGGCTAGGCTTATAAGGGCCTCAGGGCCAATAGCCTAATAACCTCCTATTTTCTCTCCAGAAATTCTGAACTTCTTGCATAATAGTAATAAAACATAATTTCTTTCTTATCCTCAGCAGTCCAATCTATCATCTTTATGGATCTTTTTTGGCCTGTCAGTTTTTGTGTTTTTTGTGGACTAATACTTCTTTCTACAACAGGAAGGTCATCCTCCCCCTCAGCCTGCCCTAACCCAATTGTATTAATGTTTCTTTGTCTTGAGGATTATACACTGTCATTTTTTTCCAGTCCTGGTACAAGCATGCCTGCCAAGAGTAGGCACTTTTTTTATCCTGGGACTTGTACACCCCGCTGTATTTTTTTATTTTTTAACCTACTTCTGTCCATGATATATGCTATATAAAATGCAGTCTATATATCACTGCTTTCTTGATGTGATTTTGTAAAAATGATGTCCACCTCATGAAGGTACTCACTGAGACTTAAGAATCAATTCACTTACTGCAATAATACTCTCTTTTGCTTGTTGGTTTTATCGTCTCACCATCCAGACCCCTATCTTCCCGCTATCCAGACCCCTATCATCTCTCCATCTAGACCCCTATCATTTCTCCATCTGGATATGGTTTCTCTCTTTAATTTTCAAAATCTTTTGGTTTTCTAATACCATGAATGGAATGGACCCCATTCCTAAGTCAACGTACGATTAAAGTTCATGAAACTAATATTGTTTAAATATTTGATGTCAGCTAGAAGTGCTCTTTGCTGCACTGGCAATGTGCCCAGTAATGACTCCTTCTGCAATTCATATGGAGTTACATGTATCGATAAAATATCTAAGCATGATTGTAGATAATTTTTCATAAGACATGTTCCCCCTATTACTATTGGAACTGTCTGGGCATTCTTCTAACACATTGCTCATTTTTGCCTGCAAATCCTGGTATTTTATGACTTTGTGTCTCTTTGCATGCAAGACACTGTAGCCACTGGGTGTAGTGATTTCAATGATCAGTGCTACTTTTCTCTTCTTTTCATGGACCACTATATCTGATTTTCTTGCATCTATCTTTTAAACTGTAATGGGTGATCCCATGTGATGTAGACTTCATCATTTTCTATGATGCTTTGTAGCTCATGTTTCCAGTGGTTTTCTGCTACTTCAATGTTATGTTTCCACAATCCCCAGTGCAACAGTCTTGCCACATTATTTTTTCTTTCGAGATACAGTCCTTCTGCCATTAGTATGTCAGAGCCAGCAACAAGGTCTGCAACTGTTTCCAATTCTGTTTAACAAAACCTGTATTTGTCTGATTTTCCCACATGTTCAATGGACTCTGTAAACCAACGTGTATGTAGCCCAATATCTTGGGTCACCAGTATTAACCTTTCATCTTTTGGTTTGAATTTGCCTCTCCTTAAACAGTCCTGTATTCAATCCTATTTATAACCAAGATCACACAAAAACGTAACCCTCAAAATGCAGGACACTGCTTCGGTACAATAAAGGCTGTCTTTAAGCATATACCAGGACTCGAAATATCCAAAACAATCCTAAGGTCGTCAAACAAAGGTATATCTATTACAAAAAGCCCAAAGGCTAAAAACAGAACAAAAACAAAAATTGAAACATATAAACTTATTGTTCACTGATTTAGCGCTTTCATCTCCTATTCAGGAGACTTCTTCAAAATCAGTGTATCCTCACAATTCCATTATTTTATACAACTTTCAAAACTTATTAGGCCGTGTAATTGGCTGGCATTTAATTACCTCCTTGATTGAAGGTATACATTTAAAGGCAGAACGTCCACATACATAACGCAAAAGACTTGAATATACAAAAGGCATACATGACAATCACCTTATTTCTCATTTCTTATCTCAGTTTTTCATTGTTTCTCTATAAATAATTAATAAAATATCAAAGGTAATTCCAGGTAAAAAACATAGTAAAATAAAATAAAATATCAATGATAAATATAATAATGGTGTAACCATGTAATGGTTAAACATTTAGATATAATATAATAGTAATGTAAGTCATATTACCAGTGAGTTAATATATTGGTGCAAGAAATAATCTGATAGGAACTATAGGAGTGTAAAAATGTAAAAAATAAATACATATTTTACCAACATAAAAAACATATAATAAATACAATAAATTTAATAAATAAATATATATAATAAATATGAATAAATATATATGTGTATAAATATTAATAAATACTTATTTAATACAATATTAAAATGATGTTGAATAAAATGTTGGTGTATATACAATAACTAATGAACTGGTACCTACTGATAAAAATGTGTAAAGATATTATAATAATTGTTTCTATATATTATTGTTATTATTGTTGATATTATTATAGTTGTTATTATTGTTATTATTATTATTGTTATTGTTATTTCACCCGTGTTTCTTCGGGTCAGCTGCAAGGAGTTTTAATGCAGGGGTGATGGAAATGTGGTCATTGAGACCTTTGCCACAACATGCATCAAGTCTCAATTGCCAAATCATCTCACGAAATTCCAATAATGTTTCCCAATCACCCCCTCTTTCTGGGTATGCAACTTCTTCTATGACCCAAAATTTATAATTAGCCTCCTTACATATTAATGCATGTCTGTATTTATTTATTTATTTATTTATTTTATTTTTATTTATCATTTGTTGACCGGGAAAGTCCGACTAGGTTCCACAGAGCCTGTTTTCAGCGGAGGCCCGGGGAGAAATGCTCCAGATGCATGTCTTTGGAATGTGGGAGGAAACCGGAGTACCCGGAGGAAACCCACGTGAACACAGGGAGAACATGCAAACTCCACACAGAAGGCAATCCAGCCGAGAATCGAACCGGAGAACCTCTTGCTGTGAGGCGACAACGTTAACCGCTGCACCACTGTGCCGCCCATATAGTGCATTATTTTCACTATGTTTATTAATATCTCTAATGTGCTCATAGATTCTGGTCCTAAGATGGCATTCCGTTTTACCTATGTAGTAACTCCAGCAAGTTTTACAGAAGGCCAAATAAACTACTCCTTTTGAGTAGCAACTGTTATATTTCTTTCCCCTTAGAATAATTCCAAGACTGGGGATACTAACCTCCTTACATCCAGCAATATGAGTACATTGAGCACATCTCCCACATTTAAAAGTTCCTAATTTAGTACACATCCCTCCTACTTTACTCTTATTACTTTCAATAATGTTCTTAACATTTTTACTCCTCCTATAACTATATTTTATCTTGCTCTGAAATACATTGGTTTTAGTAGGCATATTTTGGAACATTTCCCAAATTTCATTTATACATCTTTTTTTTTTTGATATACCTTTGTTTGACGACCTTAGGATTGTTTTGGATATTTCGAGTCCTGGTATATGCTTAAAGACAGCCTTTATTGTACCGAAGCAGTGTCCTGCATTTTGAGGGTTACGTTTTTGTGTGATCTTGGTTATAAGTTGGACTTTTTTGGTTGCTGGTTCAGTCACGAGGAGTCTTTTCTTGATGGATAACAGTTCTCTGCTTTGTGAATTGATTAGGGTTATTCAAACCCATTCACAAACAGAGATTTCCACACCTGGATCTGATAACAAAATCCCATGTGCGCAGAGTAGCCCGAGCGAGGCAGGCATGAATGGGATGATGTCAGACGCCAAAAAAGGCAAGCGTGGTGGCAAGACTGTTAGAGACATTTCGCAAACAGAGCTGAATGGTGGAACAGACTTTAGAAATACCCAAAGGGGCAACAAAGACTACAATACACCGGATTTCTACCAGGACATGGATTTTAATACATGGCTAAACCAGTCGCTTAATGCTCACACCAAAGCAAAGAAGAACGCTTCAACGGGTAGCCTGACATATAAGGACAAATGGAAGACATTCAAAAACTTGTTATTGAGATACAAAACTTTGGTTGTTCAAAATTGGTACTTCGATAGATGTGTTAAAGAAAAAATTGTACCGAAAGGTTTGAGACTTAGTAAGTTTCCAAACAACAGTATTGATGACAAAATGTTTTTTTAAAACTGTATGTGATATATTAAATGACTGTGGGCTGGCTATAATTAAAGTTATGATGAAGCATAATGCTGTGATTATGGAAGATATTAAGAAAGAGGTAGATAAATTGTACAATGAGATTAGCAATGACCTTTTATTTTCAATAGATGAATATAAAAATATGTACTATAGGGTGCTTCATGACATTGATTACAATATCAATATCAATATGAATAGGAAATTAAGGAAATTGGAAAGAGACTTGGATGCATATGAGAGAGGCCTTGCCTATTATGGTGAAGTTAAAAAAGGCAAAGGATATAATTTGGATCAATATCATAACAGGTGCAGAAATAACAAATATCAAAATGGTGGAACAGGTAGGGATGATAGACAGAATTTAAATAATAATGGATTTAATTTATACAATACTGAATCACATTTTGAGGAGAATTATAGAGATAGTGATATGGGGGATGTTATCCCTTTAGAAATGGAAGAGCCGAGGAGGTCCGAGAGAATACAGAATCGGACCCAGCAACCCTCATATGCGCAAATGATGGAGAACAGGAACGCCAAATATATGGGGAGGACATACAGATAAGGGAAACAGATATTCCATTTGTAAATGTTGGAAAAATTATAACGGAAGTTATAGGAGAAAACAAACAGGATAGTATTATTAATACTTCCAACAATTTTAATATTTTTAACTACACAGATATTGTTATTAATGAAAATTATTTCAACCTATTTATAAAAGGTTTCTCTTTTGTGCCTACTAAAAAACCTAGGATAGAGAACATATTATTGGACATAAAAATTTTCACCCGTAAACTTAATTTCAAGTATTTGTATAAGGACAAACATTCACAATTTAAAGAAAATAGTTTAAAAAGATCAAGCACATATACCCCCCCCTTCACTATGAAATTATGAATTTTGAGAAATGTGTTGTCAATAGAATTAGGAAAGATTATAAGAAGGAACATGTGTCTGATAATTTAACTAAAATTGAAATGGAATTGCTTAATGAATTAAGTAATAATGAAAGAATTAGGGTAATAAAACCAGACAAGGGTGGAGGGATTGTAATCATGGATAAATGGGATTATACTAGAAGGATGATGGATATTTTGGACAAGGAGAATCAATACGAACTTATCTCTAGGAACGAGATAAATATTTCCTACAATAAAATAGACCTGCTATTGGAGGATAATCTATTACAAGGACTGATTGACAAGGAATTATATGAATTTTTGAAAGAACCTAAACCTGTCATACCTGTTATTTTTGGTATCCAAAAAATACACAAGTCCCTATATGATCCACCTTTGAGGCCGATAGTTTCCTCACAAGGTTCCAAGACACAACCTTTAGCGATATATGTGAACACTAAGTTAAAGAAATTGTATAATAATTATAGACATATTTTAATTGATTCATGGGACTTTTTGTGTAAAATTGGACAGAGTCCTTTTATGGATGATTCTATTTTTATTACTATTGATGTAAGGGACCTTTTCTCAGTCATCCCACAGATGGAGGGATTAATGTGGTTTGAAAAGATGTTGACATGGACAGATTTTTTAACAGCAGACGAATATAGACTGGTCCTTGAAAACATGGAACTAGTTCTCAAATACAACTATGTATATTTTCAAGGGGATTATTATCACCAAAAAGAAGGGGTTGCAATGGGGTCAGCATGCGCCCCAATATATGCCAACATTATTATGCTCTGTTGGGAG
The DNA here is from genome assembly GCF_019279795.1 of Protopterus annectens. NCBI lineage: Eukaryota > Metazoa > Chordata > Ceratodontiformes > Protopteridae > Protopterus > Protopterus annectens. The sequence continues at coordinate 55,104,510 of NC_056727.1, read as the reverse complement.
AGACAGTATGTCTTTAGTTCGGATTTCAGTCAACATATTATTAAATATTTTCATTTCCTAGATGATATTTTTGTTCTATGGAATGGTTCCTAAGACAGTATTGGTAAATTTATAGAATCTATTAACAATACCACTAGTTTCCTACAATTTACATATCAAACAGGGGAAGAAACGACACATTACTTAGATGTCAAATTAGAAAAAGACTATCAGAATAAATGTTACAAATCTAATATTTATAGAAAAGAACATTATTCCAACTCGTATCTACATTTTGATAGTGACCATCCCCACCAACTAAAAAAGAATATAGTCAAGGGACAAATGATCAGAATGGCTAGAATGATCTCCGATACCAATGAATTTCTAAATGAAATTAACAATATTGAAAAGATGTTTTTGGAAAGGGGATACCCATCTGAATTTATCAAACCCATTAAGGAATATGTTCAGTTGGGAAGGGGTAGTAAATATGTCCCTTTGTTGAATAATGATGATACTTTGATGGTAGATTCCAATCAAGATTGGAGGAGAAGATCCTTTAGTAGGCAAGAATCTAGTAACACAGATATTACACCATATTTAAATTTGACTTACTATAAGGGAATCAGATGGTTAAAAAGATGTATAAACGAAATTTGGGAAATGTTCCAAAATATGCCTACTAAAACCAATGTATTTCAGAGCAAGATAAAATATAGTTATAGGAGGAGTAAAAATATTAAGAACATTATTGAAAGTAATAAGAGTAAAATAGGAGGGAAGTGTACTAAATTAGGAACTTTTAAATGTGGGAGATGTGCTCAATGTACTTATATTGCTGGATGTAAGGAGGTTAGTATCACCAGTATTGGAATTATTCTAAGGGGAAAGAAATATAAAAGTTGCTACTCAAAAGGAGTAGCTTATTTGGCCTTCTGTAAAACTTGCTGGAGTTACTACATAGGAAAAATGGAACGCCATCTTAGGACCAGAATCAATGAGCACATTAGAGATATTAATAAACATAGTGAAAATAATGCACTATATAGACATGCATTAATATGTAAGGAGGCTAATTATAAATTTTGGGTCATACAAGAAGTTGCATACCCAGAAAGAGGGGGTGATTGGGGAACATTATTGGAATTTCGTGAGATGATTAGGCAATTGAGACTTGATGCATGTTGTGGCAAAGGTCTCAATAACCACATTTCCATCACCCCTGAATTAAAACTCCTTGCAGCTGACCCGAAGAAACATGGGTGAAATAACAATAACAATAATAATAATAATAACAACTATAATAATATCAACAATAATAACAATAATATATAGAAACAATTATTACAATATTTTTACACATTTTTATCAGTAGGTACCAGTTCATTAGTTATCGTATATACACCAACATTTTATTCAACATAATTTTAATATTGTATTAAATAAGTATTTATTAATATTTATACATATATATATTTATTCGTATTTATTATATATATTTATTTATTAAATTTATTGTACTTATTATATGTTTTTTATGTTGGTAAAATATGTATTTATTTTTTACATTTTTACAGTCCTATAGTTCCTATCAGATCATTTCTTGCACCAATATATTAACTCACTGGTAATATGACTTACATTACTATTATATTATATCTAAAGGTTTAACCATTACATGGTTACATCATTATTATATTTATCATTAATATTTTATTTTATTTTACTATGTTTTTTACCTGGAATTACCTTTGATATTTTATTTATAGAGAAACAATGAAAAATTGAGATAAGAAATGAGAAATAAGGTGATTGTCATGTATGCCTTTTGTATATTCAAGTCTTTTGCGTTATGTATGTGGACGTTCTGCCTTTAAATTTATACCTTCAATCAAGGAGGTAATTAAATGCCAGCCAATTAAACAGCCTAATAAGTTTTGAAAGTTGTATAAAATAATGGAATTGTGAGGATACACTGATTCTGAAGAAGTCTCCTGAATAGGAGATGAAAGCGCTAAATCAGTGAACAATAAGTTTATATGTTTCATTTTTTGTTTTTGTTCTGTTTTTAGCCTTTGGGCTTTTTGTAATAAATATACCTTTGTTTGACGACCTTAGGATTGTTTTGGATATTTCGAGTCCTGGTATATGCTTAAAGACAGCCTTTATTGTACCGAAGCAGTGTCTTGTATTCAGTCCTGATCAGCATGAGGTTGTTCCAGGAGTTTTCTATACTTGCAACTATATTTATGCATTTTCCACATTTCTTGCCTTCTCATCTGATCCTTCAAATTATATTCTTTCTTTTGTTTTTTTTTGGCACATTCAGTTGCTACCTGATTTTTATCTACTTCTGGTTTGATTTCCATTCCTGCTTGATGCCGATATGCTTCTGCTAGAGTAAGAAGGGACATCATCTTAGATTTATTCTCCTCATGTTTCAAAACTTTCACTATGTTTGGGTCTTGTGAGTTCAGCAGATATGTATGCAGTCCCATGATTGCAGATCTATAAATGTAATCAATTTCACGGAGGCCCATCTCTCCTTCAGAATGGGGAATATATAATCTTGGTTTATACTGATTTTTATAAATCATTTGATGAGCATGAAGCATCCTACTTGTTTTCCTGTCTAATCTATCCAACACCTTTTGGGGCCATTCAATCACTCCAAAACTGTAAGTTAGGACAGGAAAAGCAAATTGGTTTATAGCTTGAACTTTGTTCCTAGATGTCAACATTGTTTTCAGGATTAGTTTAAGCCTTCTAAGATATTCCTTACTGAGTTTTTTTTGCATTTGTTCATGTTTTATTGTTGATCCTTCATCAGTTCCCAAATAGTTATACACTCCCTCTTGCTCAAGTTCTTTTATATCACATTCTTGTTTCAAACTGATGTTTTGTTGGTGCTACAACTTTCCTGCTTTAAATGTTGCTTTTGTACATTTATCAAGACCAAATCACATTCTTATATCATGTGAAAAAGTTTTGACTACTTGCATTTGTGCCTTCAATTCCTTGTCTGATGAGCTATACTGTTGTAAATCACTGACACGCAAAGATGAGAAGTCTTTACACTTTGGTACTTTCTGGGAGCCAAATTATAGCCATGACCTAATCTGTTAAGCAGACAGCTTAACGTGTTAAGGGCAAAGCAAAAGAGCAACAATGACAAAGAATCACCCTGGAATATCCCCCTTTGGATTTTTATCACTGGAGTAATAAATTGTTCTTTATCATGGCTTAACTGCAAAGTATCTTATACATTTTTAAGCACTCTTTTATCCATGAATGTAATATACTGCCAAATGCTTTTTTGTAGTCTATCCATACCATACTTAGAATCGTCCCTTTTTTATAGTTCTTCATTATGACTTTATTTAACAAATGATATTTTGTTCCATATACTATTTGGTGTTGCTGATGTGATAGTATATGTTTAGGTCTCTAGATCTGGTCTTTGTTTATCACTGGTTCCATTTAGGTGGAAGAAATTAAGAATGCTGGGTTATTTATTGCACAAAAGTCTAAGCAGCAGTTACCCCTTCAAGAGTTTGTACCACATTGAGTAAACAGACAGAGCTTTTAGTCTGTCAGAGTCATTAAGGATGCTAAGACATAAGAACTGGTTTTGTTGAAGAAATGATGGGTTTAGTAAGGGATGAATAAAAGGTGACTATAACATCCGAGGTCCTTGATGAAAGTAAAAAAAAATCCTAATCACTACAGAGACATGGTGGTCAAAGGAGAGTTGGGTATCAACATACATACTAATGTACCTGATGACTGTATCAAACTTATGTGGAATATTATTGGTTCATAGGTGTTTACTAATGACTACAAGGGTTTTTTTAAGCCTAGCCATGCATCCCAAATCTTTTACAAGTTCTGGTACACTTAATAAGTGTAAGCAGGGGCTTGGGAGGTGAAACATTTACAAACAGGAGCCTGGGAGATGCACCATTTACATGTTGCCAGTGTCCATTAGAGACAGAGGTGCCAAACCAGGGCAGAAATTATTTTTCCCCATCCAATTGTCCAAGTTTCAGATAGGGAGCCGCTCTGCTTCACATGGATGTAAAGCCTGTTCCAGAGAAAGAATAGTCACTGTGATACATACCTGTTCCTCCACCAGGTCCTATTTATATCACAGGCAAGTTTTACATCTTTAGAATGGGTAATTCTGGTGCTGTTTATTTTGCAGATATACAGGATGTCCATCAGAGTGAGGTCTGACAATGCGTATATGCCAGCATATATTTTCCCTCAACAACCTGTAGGAGACAGAATTCAGTGATAGGGCCTTGAAGCGGTCTGCATGGGACATTTTATTTATGGCCTGTATTCTTTTAGTTACCCTCTGTGGATGTTACAGTTGTTGAATATGCCTGGTTAGCTACATACCAAAGGGGGCATTGTACTCAATGATAGGTCTGTTGAATGCCGAATGCAATGCAACAATGACCGCTTTGGACCTAGATGCCATACCTTTGTTTATAAGCTGAACAACATAGAATGGTTTCCTCACTACTGTAGACGTGATGGTCAAAGGCTAGATTACTGTCTGAGTGAGTCCTCAAGTCCCTGACTACTGGGTTAGCTCTTAGGGGTGTGTTGTCAATATGATAGTTACCAGGGGTGGAGGTCTTCCTGAAAGATATTATTATGCATTCTTGGCATTTAGTTACACAAAATGAAGCTATGTGGCATTTCTTGGTGTGGAGGACAAACCCATGATTAGCACACCAAACATTTGTTTGTTCCAGCGCTTACTGGGGAATTTGCATTTCAGAATGGGATTTGAGAACTATACCCAGTTTGCAATCAATCATCATCAAATGTGATTAGTCATAGTGCTTTCATATCAGCCTTTATGTCACAAAAATATAATACAAAGAAGACGACACTCAGGACAAAGCTCTGTGGAACACCAATAGGGATTCTTTCTTTCTAGGGCAATTACCCCTGACCTTAAAAGTGTAGGTTCTCTCAGACAGTCAATTACCAATCCAGTGAAATATGTATAGGCTACTTTTGAGATGGAGCAATTTGTCAATAATTCTAGCCTGGAATATAGTGTTAAGGGCCTTGACAAGGTAAAGATTAAATGTGTGGACTTTAAATAGTGTTACCAAGATCATGGATAAGGGAAGTAAAGAACTCATGTTGGTCGAGCAGGCATGATCTGCCTTTTACATTGCCTTAAAAATAATACTAGTGAGACTAATAAAAATGCAATTCCCAAGGTCAGTAGAGAGACTGGAATTATACAAGGGTACCACAACTACCATGCTCCATACCAAGTGGAGTGACTCAGGTGACAAGCTGATAGAGTGATTTTGCTGGGTGGGACTTTACTCTTCTCAGAAGAAATCCAGGGATACTGACTGGACCCATGCAAGTATTTTTTTTTTTAATTTTGGAAAGTGCCAAAATGATTTAGTCCTAATTGATCTCAGGAATGGGGGTGTGGAGGAAATGGAGGGAAAAGACAAGAGGTTTGGTGGAGTAAAGGTGGACGAGAATTTTCCCACAAGAATATTAGCAATGTCCTTATGGTTATACTATGATGCTCCATTGAGGATAAGTTCAGTAAAGGTTGCAGGTTACTTCTGAGCTTCCTAGTATTGCTGAATAAAGCCTTATGGGTGTCCTTTAAATTGGATGCTATCCTAAGTTAAGAGCTTGCTTTACATTTCCTCATGGTAAGTTTGAGAAACTTACTTACCAGTTTTAAATCTATTTCTAACAATGAGGTGGTCATCTTTAATAATGGCCAGCAGCTTTCTCTTTTAATTATAGAGTTTCTTAACATAGAAGTTTTACGATACAGGTTTAGTTCTTAAATTTCCAGCACATTTGCCCAGATTGTGCATATGCCTCATTTATTCAAGAGTGAGTAAAATTGAAAGCACCAGACAGAGGCTTTTATTTCAAGGTCATAGGGATAACTGACTGCCGGTCACCCAAGGCTCTCCTCAATTATTATTATTTTTTTTTTTTGTGAAAAAACAACAAGATCAAAAAGACATTTTTTTTTTACTTCTGTGATAACAAGACCCCTCTTACCTTAGCTTTGGCATGCAATCATTTATTATGATTTCTGCAACATGTTTCTTAATCAGTGTGTACTGTATCTATTTCAAATGTATATTTCAATGACTAGTTGTTGAAGTTAACAGTTACAAAAGAAACCAACAAATAAGTGGGAAGAACCATTGGCAAGTTACTAATATCAGAAAGCAAAACAGGATGCCTTTTATTTGGACACGTTTCTATTGTAACAAAACCCAATTTTTTTGGCATTATTCTCAATAATATTTTTCTCCTAGTTTTCTCGCACCATTAAGCAAGTAGTTAAAAACTGCAAGTAAACTCAGCCAAGCTAGAGTTTTCACTGTGTGATACCTTAAACCTCCTATAATGGAGCTCAATGGGATATATGCAAATGATCCCTTAAGGGCATCAAGTGTTTCAGGTATATGGCTTCTGAATGTCCATGACTTTTTTAACTTTTAAGTCTTGTGGTTACATTCAGGCTAATAACGCCAAACCCCACTAGCAGTGGACATGAATGCTTCGGCCATTTTATTGACCTCAGTACAGTATAAGTGGATAGTTTGTCTCTACTTCAGAAACACTGGCTCTTTAAACACAACTGATGCTCAGAAAGGTTAAGGTGCCTGCAAAATATTCCAACTAACATCCAAACCAAAGGGTGAAAAGGTGACACAAACAAACCAGTAAATACTGCAAGAAAAACTCAGCCAAGCAAGAGTTTTCACTGTGTCATAAAACACCTCCTGTAGTGGAGGCCAGATTAAGCAAGTAGTTGCAACTCCTGAAAGCTGCATTTGCTTCCAGTGACACATCTATAGCATTAATAAATATTTTACAAATACTGCATTATCATACATACTCTCATTCTATTGGATCATTTCTATAAAATATGTCAAATAAATCCATGATCAGACTTTAAGCTAAAGCAAGTTAACTGATTCTGCACAAAAGGGAGGTTATTCATGATCTGTTTCCAAGCTTAGATGAAATGATCGAATTGGCTAAATAGTGAAGCTGTGATACTGCTATAAATATTGTCATAACGATAAAACTGATGATGGAAGAAAATAATAACACAAAGAGACCAGCTGTCACACTATTTCAAATCCTCATGCAGATCTAGAACAAATTGTCTGCAGGGTGAACTAAGTTGTTTGATAGTTCAGTAGCCAACTGTTCAGTCAGGTAATGGCCGATCACAACTTGTTTGTACTGTTAATGATGTCCAGCTGCAACAATATATTGTGGAAGAAAAGAATTGCAACTATTGTCACTAGGCAAGGCCAATATTATTAAATTATTTAGAACTGTATAATATGGCACCCTTCTTTGTTTGGTATTTTAAACAAGTTTTAAATGAGTCAACACCCACCAGCATAAGAACAGCAAAAACTATTATCAAAACATGTGGATTTATAAACTGTAAGGAGCAATTGAGAACTTTGAGAGATTGTAGTGCAGTAGTGAATGTAGCTTGGAATTTACTGTAATAAAACTTCTAGTACTTGTCTGGGCAGTGATTTAATTGAATGAATAATCCACTGAACAAACCCTACAGTAAAGGCAGTTAAATAGCATACATAAACAACAGTCTACTATTAACACATTCAAAAAGTCCAACATCAGAAGGAGACAACAAAGAATATTCCAGAAAAGCTTTAATGGACCTCTGAAATATCATGTTCACATTAACTGGTTTCAAAGCTTTAAATGTATCTTCTTCAAACTGGTAACAAGGACTATTGGCATGGGAGGAGGATTATGCTAGCATTAATTTAGATTCCACCAAAACTGCTGTTATGGAACTTAAGCATGCAGTGCTGGGAAACGTACCTGTAGACTCAAAAAAAAAAAAACCAAACAAAAAAAAAAACTGCATGGCAAGAAAATCTCTACTGGCAGGGGGGTTTCCCATGCTGAGGGTACTCTTGTTAGTATTTACAAACTTGTCCCACTCCTACACATGATGGCCAACCACAGCACAGTGATGACACTTGACTTATAATGTATACTAAACCAAACTAAGCAGTTAAACATAGTTATTTTCCAAGATTTGTTATATCTTTCAAAGGTGCCTATTACTGCTGCACTGTATAGTCCTCTCATTCTATATAGTACCTCCATCAGTTCCATGCACAGCAGTTTCTGGTATAACGCAGTATATCAGACAATCCCACATACCATTTAAGAAAAATGGATGCATGTTGGATGTCACAGTGGGCACCTGCAGTTTATGTTTAACTCACAGTACTCCATCACAGAGTACTAGACATAATAGACAGGATGCTTGTCTGCATAAGCAGACTGTGGCCATAAACTTCAAGGCCCTTTTCTGTGCACTGTGCACTGAATTTGTGTACATTATTGCACTGCGGTTATACATCATGGAGTCCTTTCCTAATATGCTCTGGACTCCCCTTTGAGATATGAAAACAGCTATTTGATCTACTACAGTTAGTCAAAAAGAGGGCTAGATCAATAATCCCTGAGTGGGGAAATATTCCCTCTCCTCAAGGATTGTGTGATCTCATAGTTAGTACATATAATTAGCAGGGGATGTGGGGGGATGCAGTGGACTTGCCCCCTGCAAAACTGATGGTTATTTATTTATTTTTTTTTGCATGCAAGGAGGATTTTCCTTGCCCATGCAGAGTTGACTGTTGTAGTTTGCATTTTGACCTTTTGTGGTTGACGTCCTTTTTTTTTTTTTGTGCAGCGAACAGTGTGGGGTCAAATTGTCCGGCGTCGAATAGTCCTGCTGATGTCCTTGCCGCTAATATTTTGCTATGTTGACCAAAGTAAGTATTCCTCACATATATATATATATATATATATATATATATATATATATATATATATATAGATATGTATACATGGTTCCCCTTCAGAAGGTCGAATGGCTGAAATCTCGAAATGCATATGGCTTAAGCCATATTCTCGAATTTCAGAAGCTCGACCTTCTGAAAAGGAAAAAAAAAAACAACGTAACACAAAACAATGTTTCTGCAGGAAGGCAAGCCCCCTGCATCCCCCACACCTGCTACTTATTTATACCAACTTCTAGATCACACTACAGTGCAGAATGGGAAATCTCCTGTTTTGCGCTGTATGCCGATCGCCATTCAGATGGTCGAGCTTCTGAAATTTCGAGCATATGGTCTCGACCATATGCATTTCGAGATTTCAGCCGTTCGACCTCCTGAAGAGGAACCATATAAACATATACCAGGACTAGAAATGTCCAAGGAATCCCAAGGTCGTCAAACAAAAATATATATATTTATTTCAGAAAGCCCAAAGGCTAAAAACAGAACAAAAACAAAAAATACGAAACATATAAGCTTAATTTCACTGATTTAGCGCTTTCATCTCCTACCAGGAGACTTCTTCAGAATCAGTGTATCCTCACAATTTCATTATTTTATACAACTTTCAAAACTTTTAAGGCTGTGTAATTGGCTGGCATTTAATTACCTCTTTAATTGAAGGTATAAATTGAAAGGCAGAACATGTTTTTACCTGGAATTACCCCTATTTAATTATTGATTGAGAAAACAACGAAAAATTGATATAAGAAATGAGAAATAAGTTGACTGTTATGTATACCTTTTGTATTTTCATTCAAGTCCTTTTCATTTATGCATATGGATGTTCTGCCTTTAAATTTATACCTTCAATTAAAGAGGTAATTAAATGCCAGCCAATTACACAGCTTTAAAAGTTTTGAAAGTTGTATAAAATAATGGAATTGTGAGGATACACTGATTCTGAAGAAGTCTCCTGGTAGGAGATGAAAGCGCTAAATCAGTGAAATTAAGCTTATATGTTTCGTATATTTTGTTTTTGTTCTGTTTTTAGCTATTGGGATTTCTGAAATAAATATATATATTTTTGTTTGACGACCTTGGGATTCCTTGGACATTTCTAGTCCTGGTATATGTTAAAGACAGCCTTCATTGTACCAAAGCAGTATCCTGCATTTGTGGGTTACGTTTGTGTGATCTCGGTTACTGGTTGAACTTTTTTGGTTGCTGGTTCAGTTACGAGGAGTCTTTTCTTGATGGATAACAGTTCTCTACTTAACAAATTGATCAGGGTTATTCAAACCCATTCACAAAAGGAGATCTCCCCACCTGGATCTGACAATGAAATCCCATGTGTGCAGAGTAGCCCGAGCGAGGCAGGCGCGACTAGGATGACGTCAGATGCCAAAAAAGACAAGCGTGGTGGTGAGACTGTTAAGAGACATTCTGCAAACGGAACCAAATGGTGGAATAGACTTTAGAAATACCCGAAGGGGCAACAAAGATTATAATACACCAGATTTTTATCAGGACACTGATTTCAATATATGGCTAAACCAGTCGCTTAATGCTCACACTAAAGCAAAGAAGAACATTTCAACTGGTAGCCTGACATATAAGGACAAATGTAAGACTTTCAAAAACTTGTTATTGAGATACAAAACTTTGGTTGTTGAAAATTGGTACTTCGATAGATGTGTAAAAGACAAAATTGTACCGAAAGGTTTGAGACTCAATAAGTTTCCAAATAACAGTACTGATGACAAAATGTTTTTTAAAACTGTATGTGATATATTAAATGACTGTGGGCTGGCTATAATCAAAGTCATGATAAAGCGCAATACTGAGATTATGGAAGATATTAAGAAAGAGGTAGACAAATTGTACAATGAGATTAGCAATGACCTTTTATTTTCAATAGATGAATACAAAAATATGTACTATAGGGTGCTACATGACATTGATTACAATATCAATATCAATATGAATAGGAAATTAAGGAAATTGGAAAGGGACTTGGATGCATATGAGAGAGGCCTTGCCAATTATAGTGAAGTTAAAAAAGGCAAGATATATAGTGTGGATCAATATCGTAACAGTTACAGAAGTAATAAATATCAAAATGGTGGAACAGGTAGGGATGATAGGCAGAATCTGAACAACAATGGTTTTAACCTATACAATACTGAATCACATTTTGAGGAGAATTATAGAGATAGTGATATGGGGGATTTTATCCCTTTAGAAATGGAAGAGCCGAGGAGGTCCGAGAGAATACGGAATTGGACCCAGCAACCCTCATATGCGCAAGTACGGAGAACAGGAACATCAAATATATGGGGAGGACATACAGATAAGGGAAACAGACACTTCATTTCTAAATGTTGAAAAAATCATAACACAAGTTATAAGAGAAAACAAACAAGATAGTATTATCAATACCTCCAATAATTTTAATATTTTTAACTATACAGATATTGTTATCAATGAAAATTATTTTAACCTATTTATAAAAGGTTTCTCCTTTGTGCCTACTAATAAACCTAGGATAGAGAATATATTATTGGACATAAAAATTTTCACCCGTGAACTCAATTTTAAGTATTTGTACAAGGATAAGCATTTACAATTGAAAGAAAATAGTTTAAAAAGATCAAGTACATATAACCCCCCTCCATTATGAAATTATGAACTTTGAGAAATGTGTTGTTAATAGAATTAGGAAAGATTATAAGAAGGAACAGGTGTTAGATAATAACCTAACAAACTGAAATGGAATTGCTTAATGAATTAAGTAATAATGAAAGAATTAGGGTAATGAAACCCAACAAGGGTGGAGGGGTTCTATTCATGGATAAGTGGGATTATACTAGAAGGATGATGGATATTTTGGGCAAGGAGAATCAATATGAACTTGTCTCTAGGAACGAGATAAATATTTCCTACAATAAGATAGACCTGACATTGGAAGATAATTTATTACAAGGACTGATCAACAAGGAACTATATGAATTTTTGAAAGTACCTAAACCAGTCATACCTGTTATTTTTGGTATCCCAAAAATATATAAGTCCCTATATGATCCACCTTTGAGGCCGATAGTTTCCTCACAAGGTTCCAAGACCCAACCTTTAGCGATATATGTGGATACCAAGTTAAAGAAATTGTATAATAATCATAGACATATTTTAACTGATTCATGGGACTTTTTGTGCAAAACTGGACAGAGTCCATTCATGGATGATTTTATTTTTATTACTATTGATGTGAGGGACCTTTTCTCAGTCATCCCACAGATGGAGGGATTAATGTGGTTTGAAAGGATGTTGACAGAGACGGATTTTTTAACAGCAGATGAATATAGATTGGTCCTTGAAAATATGTAGTTAGTCCTTAAATATAAGTATGTATATTTCCAAGGGGATTATTATCACCAAAAAAAAGGGGTTGCAATGGGGTCGGCATGCACCCCAATATATGCCAACATTATTATGCTTTGTTGGGAGAGACAGTATGTCTTTAGCTCGGATTTTAGCCAACACATTATCAAATACTTTTGTTTCCTAGATGATATTTTTGTTCTATGGAATGGTTTCTATGATAGTATTGGTAAATTTATAGAATATATCAACAATACTACTAGTTTCCTACAATTTACATATCAAACAGGGGAAGATACGACACATTACCTAGATGTCAAACTAGAAAAAGATTATCAAAACAAATGCTACAAATCTAATATTTATAGAAAGGAACATTATTCCAATTCATATTTACATTTTGATAGTGACCATCCCAATCAATTAAAGAATATAATCAAGGGACAAATGATCAGAATGGCTAGAATGATCTCCGACACTAATGAATTTTTAAATGAAATTAATAATATTGAAAAGATGTTTTTGAAAAGGGGATACCCATCTGAATTTATTAAACCCATTAAGGAATATGTTCAGTCAGGAAGGGGTAGTAAATATGTCCCTTTGTTGAATAATGATGATAATTTGATAGTAGATTCCAACCAAGATGGGACGAGAAGTTCCTTTAGCAGGCAGGAATCTAATAACATAGATATTACACCATATTTAACTTTGACTTAATATAAGGGAATTAGATGGTTAAAAAGATGCATAAATGAAACCTGGGAAATGTTCCAAAATATGCCTACAAAAACTAATGTATTTCAGAGCAAGATAAAATATAGTTATAGGAGGAGTAAAAATATTAAGAATATTATTGAAAGTAATAAGAATAAAGTAGGAGGGACGTGTGCTAAACTTGGAACTTTTAAATGTGGGAGATGTGCTCAATGCACTTATATTGCTGGATGTAAAGAGGTTAGTATCCCCAGTCTTGGAATTATTCTAAGGGGAAAGAAATATAACAGTTGCTACTCAAAAGGAGTAGTTTATCTGGCCTTCTGTATAACTTGAGTTACTGCATAGGAAAAACGGAAAGCCATCTTAGGACCAGAATCTATGAGCACACTAGAGATATTAATAAACATAGTGAAAATAATGCACTATATAGACATGCATTAATATGTAAGGAGGCTAATTACAAATTCTGGGTCATAGAAAAAGTTGCTTACCCAGAAAGAGGGGGTGATTGGGAAACATTATTGGAATTTCGTGAGATGATTTGGCAATTGAGACTTGATGCATGTTGTGGCAAAGGTCTCAATGACCATATTTCCATCACCCCTGCATTAAAACTCCTTGCAGCTGATCCGAAGAAACACGGGTGAAATAATAATAATAATAATATCAAAAACAATAATATCAACAACAATAATAACAATAATAATAGAAACAACTACAACAATATTTTTACTATATTTTAATATTTTATATAACAAATTATTATTTATTAGTTATTAGTTATTATATACACATCAATATTTATTTCATATCATTTTAACATTGTATCAAATATTTAAATATTTTAATATTTATATATATATATATATATATATATATATATATATATATATATATATATTTATTATAATTATTGAATTTACTATATGTTTTTACGTTGGTATATAACATGTATTTATTTTTCTATATTTCTATATTTCCTTATTGGATCATGTCTTACACTAATATATTACCTCATTGGTATCATGACTTACACTACTATATCCATAGGCTTAACCATTACATGGTTACATTATTATTATATTATTATTATATTTTATTATCATTATTAACATTTTATTACAGTATTTATTTATTTTAATGTACTAATGTTTTTACCTGGAATTACCCCTGATATTTAATTATTGATTGAGAAAACAAAGAAAAACTGATATAAGAAATGAGAAACAAGTTGATTGTTATGTATACCTTTTGTATTTTCATTCAAGTCCTTTTCATTTATGTATATGGATGTTCTGCCTTTAAATTTATACCTTCAATTAAAGAGGTAATTAAATGCCAGCCAATTACACAGCCTTAAAAGTTTTGAAAGTTGTATAAAATAATGGAATTGTGAGGATACACTGATTCTGAAGAAGTCTCCTGGTAGGAGATGAAAGTGCTAAATCAGTGAAATTATGCTTATATGTTTCGTATTTTTTGTTTTTGTTCTGTTTTTAGCCTTTGTGCTTTCTGAAATAAATATATATATTTTTGTTTGACGACCTTGGGATTCCTTGGACATTTCTAGTCCTGGTATATGTTAAAGACAGCCTTCATTGTACCAAAGCAGTATCCTGCATTTGTGGGTTACGTTTGTGTGATCTCAGTTACTGGTTGAACCATATAAACACATGTATACTTTATTTTCTGCTTTGAAACATTTTGGGCATGTTTTGGGCATCCTAGATTTAAGTAGTAGATAATTTATGTGAGAGACTGAATAATTACTGCATATCTGTGGAATATTTTATCATTTGGGCTTCAGATTACACGTTTTTCAATTGTTATTTTGCTTCCTTCAGGGATAATTACTATACAGAGTTCAGTTAGGCCTTTGCCTTCTGAAATCTCATTTATATGTGCTCAGAGTTAGAGGTTTGAAATCTGAAAAGCAGCAAGAGAAGTCACTTAAATTCTTTTGATGTGTCTGCCCTTAAGGTGACTAACTAATATAGCTATTTAGAGCTGATTTCTGCAATATCTGTTCTGTAATGCATTTTATTTTCTTCTTTGAGTGAATGAATATTTTTATTTTCTGCTATACTAAATATTTTGGCCTAATATTTTAGGCATCTGAGATTTAGGTGGTGGTTTATATTTATCAGCTTGGTAAGATATGACTAATAGACCACACTGCTTCACCAGGGATGATCTGTCTCTATTTTCTATTGGCTTTTGAATATTGGCTAACATTTTGTCTACCACCATGTTGCCTTTTTAGGCATTACCTGCCTGACAAATCATCCAGCATAGCTAATCCAACCATGAATTATCTAAAGGTAATATTGTTCAATGCCAAGAGTATAAAAAAAAAACTCTACTCCTTGCAAGCTCTTATGACCCTGGAGAATATAAATGTTTATGTAGTTCATGAGACATGGATTAGCCCATGGCGACTACCTCAGAAGTGCAGGGCTGTAATGCCTTCCACACATTAAGACCAGGTAGGGGCAAAAGGTGGAGGTATTGTTTGCATAAAAAAACAGCACATCTCAAAGCTGGCCAAGCAGTATGATGTACATGAGCTCCCCCACTGAAACCTTACTCTAACGAAAGTCCTATACCATATATATTCAATATATAGGTTCCCCTATGATATGACCCAGGAAACCCATACTACTTACTTAAGTGAACTCAAGTGCCTCCCCTGTCAACCCAACATGATACTCATGGGCAACTTAATTTACCCCACTATTAACTGTGAACCATACATAACCTCAGACTAGCAAGCACACAGTTTCCAGGACTTTGTCAACATAAATGCCCTGGACCAGCTAGTCCATATGCCCACTAGGGGCACCAACATCCTTGACCAAGTTCTTGCAACCATGAAGGTGAAGGTATGTTTATACAGAGATGGAAGCTTTAGGAAATCTACTGGCCAATAAATTCAGTTCAATTTTTACCCCACTTTCCCCCCAAGACACCACTCAAAAAATACCCTGGACCATAGCCCTCCCTACTCTCACTAGGAAACATGTTCTCAATGCACTCAAGGCCAGAATCACTGCATCAGTGGTACTTGAAAACATCCCAGAATGCCTCCTTTATAGATTGAAACATGTTTTATTAGGCCAACTTGAAATGTTGTTCAGTCATAGCCTCTAAACAGGCTTTTTACCAAGAGAATGGAGGACTGCAACTGCTATCCCCTCAGCACAAGGGTGGACCATCCACAGACCCAGAAATCCACTGGCTCACTAGTCTGATTAATCTCATATGAAAGGCTCTAGAAAGAATAATCATGGAAATGATAAATAATAACATAAGATATGTTTAGACGTTGGATTCTACCCACTTTGGTTTTGTCAAGGGCTGGTCATGCCTACTCAATCTGGTGACCTTTTTTGGATGAAGGCAAAATGGTGCATACTTCCTAACATCACCTAGCCAAAGCATTTGACACAATACACCACTTGGGCATTGTAGATAGGCTCAAAAATTTAGGCGAACAGATGGGACACAAGAAGTCAGGGTAGGGGAGTCTACCTCCACAAAAAAAAAAGTCAGTCAAGAGTGGAGTCCCGCAAGGCTCAGAGCTGGGGCCACTTCTTTTTGGCATCTTCCTCTCTGGCATTAAGTCCAACATCAAAGGCTGCTGGCTGATCCATTTTGCTGATGACTGCAAACTAAACACAGTCATAGAATCCCCCAAAGACACAAACATTCTCCATGAAAGCATAACACAGTCTAATAACTGCTGCCAGAGTTGCAGTCTGAAATTCAATGCTAAAAAATGCATAACAGTATCTTTCAGAAAGATGGACACTCGTGGAAGTTACTGTATTAATACTACAGCACTAAGAATTAACCCTGTAGTCAGGGATTTAGGAATGAATGTGCACCTTGACTTGGACTTCAACTATCATTTATTTGCTGTAGTAAGAAAAGCATTCTATATTGCGCAATGTATAAGCAAGGGTGTTTCAATAACTGGAGCATCCACAGAGGTTCCTCATAAGAAACAATACAAGGTGTAGACAACATGGCTTACATGGACCAGCTCAATGGCTTATCCTTGTACTCAGTCTCCAAATCATTGTACTCTGTCACATACAGACTGCTCAAAGGTGATCTATGCCTAGCATTCAAAGCATCCTCTGATCAAGCGTTTATGGTCCTGTTGCACATCTGTAAAATAAATAGCATCAGATGCATCATATCTAGGGATATAATCCTCTTCTACAACATACAGAAGGCATGTTCGAGGACAGGGTATGTGTAATGGACTTCCCAAGCATGCAAAACAGAGCTCCTCCCTTCATTGTTCAAGCACAACATAGGTCAGTGGATGGGGAACTGTAAATTTACCCCAGGTCTGTCACTTATGTCCATATTAGAAAGAGGAAGCTTGTAAATGTACAGCCATTTATGCCAAGGTCGTATACCCTAAACAGTGAGGGGTATCAAACCCTGTCAAAATATTTGGGAAGCATGGCTAGGCTTAAAAAGACCCTCTAGGGTAGTTAGACTAGTAATCACATATGGATATATAAACCTATACACACACACACACACACACACACACATTTATTCATTTATATATATATATATATATATATATATATATATATATATATATATATATACATACTTATCAAACTTCCGAAACTTCAAAATTCATATGGCTGAGAGCATATGATCAAAGTTTTGGAACTTCAAAAAGTGAAAAAAAATAAAAAATATATAATTCTATTTTAACATTTTTGCAGGGGGGCAACCACTGATATGGGTGGCTGCACCCCACCTCCCTGCTAATTAAATATACCAACTCTGAGATCGCACTACATAAAGGAAAAGAGTAAAGTTCCCATTCCGCACTGTATCACAATCTCCATTCAAAATGTTCTAAGTTTCAAAACTTTGAACATATGGTCCTGATCATATGACTTTCGATGTTTTGAAACTTCAATAATCTGATAAGGACCCAAATATTGTGCTCATCCTTTTTGTGAAAAATATATCTATCATATAGTGCATTGTCTAATCTCTAAAAATGGCCTGATCCAGTTGCTAGCCTACACCCACAATAAAGTGTGAGGTATTTGTTAGCACCATGGTGCAGGGGATAATGACCTGGCTCTCACTTAGATAATCTAGGTTATTATGGAGCTATGGGCCTGAAGGACCACCATGAGTTCAGCCATCCTGGCTGAAGAGGAAGCAACATAGTTAACTAGCCGAGTAAAGTATCTTTGAAGTATAGTGTAAGGACTATCGGGGAGCACCAGCAGGCACTAGGTATGTGAGAAAGTGAAAAGGTGAAACACCATGTGTGGGACTTGGGGACAACAGGAAATCACCTGTTCATTACAGTGACCACTAGGTTAACAGTTTTCCTGCTGTTCTGCTCTTGTTCCCTTGCCTGAAAAAAGTATGATGGGGAATAAGTGGGCAGGCAGAGGGAAGAAGCATAGTGCTTAGCAGGCATGGGGATAAAACATTATGAAAAAAAGAGAAAATGAATCATAATCTCATTTTACTCTATCATCAAATTGGGAGCCCTGCATTCAAGTCGGTAATCCTCAAACAAAAGGAAAGATATCATTGAACTCTAGGGCTTAAACCTAAATTAGTAGTAGTAGTTTATATTATTTTCTATTTCTTACATTGTTTTCCATTTGTTACATGGACTTCAATGACCATTCCACTTTATTAATAGGCTCAAATGTATGGTTAGAAATAATGACCATACTGTACGGTATATGCCAGATAGGAAAACTGTCATTATCAAGATATGAAAACAGTCTATAGCAAGTCAGAAGAAATGGTCATTAATATATTTTTCAAACCATGACTATTACATTATGATATGTGTATGTATCGTTTTAACAGGGATGATGTTCTGCTGTGTTTAGAAAGGAGAATTCATAAGAATTCAATACCATACTATTGACATTGGTTTACTTGTATTAACTGTATCTGCCTCATCTTACATACCCCAAATGCCCTGTACATATTAAAAACTATACTCATATTCCCCACCTGGTCTATAAGTAAATTATGATTGTTGTAGTTATCTGTTGAAATTAATATAAAATTAACTTTTTGGTGAAAGATAATTCATGATCCCAAATGTGTTATGAAGTTGTTTGGATAAAAATCAAAAGCAGATCAAAACAAGATTTTATTAGGAAATGAGACATGACATAACAGCAGTAAAAATCTGCATTTGTGTGCATTTTTATGTAAAATTTATATAAACATCATCTTATGGGAAAAAATTGGATGAAAATTCATAAGCTCTGGAATCATAAAAAGCTACTTACTGCTCTTTGAGAGGTCAGTTATAAGCAATATTTTGAACAAAAGGAATAAAAGCACTGCACACACAAATGCTTATGATTATTAGCAATAATCCAGGTAGAGGACTACAACTTGGAAACAGGATAAATTTAGAAGAAAATCATTTAAATAAAATGACAGAGGAATTCATAAATGAGGAACATATATGCTCACAGGATCATTAGCAGTTTCATAAAATGTAAAACAGGATGAAAAATATTTCTCGGATGTTACATTTAAAAAAAGTGACAAAGCAGCAGAACAAGATGAATAATTTACTACTTTATATATAGATCATGTGGACCAGTTTGATGTGCGTATATTAAATTCTGGATAAAGACTGCATCATGTGACATGACATTTAAAATGAAATGTTTCAGGGTTATCATTTAAAAAAAAACTTGCATTTCATCTGGCAGAAATAATTAAAAGCAGAGCAGCAAATGATTTATTTCACTTCTGTTTATGCAACATGAGCTGGAAAGTAATAAAATTACTCTATCAAAGAATATAATATACGCATATGAGCTGTGTAGGAAACAGCAAATATCGTTAACTTCAACAGAATAATAACATAACCATAATTTTAAAAGTGAAGCAATAATGAAGGAAAACAGAAAAGTACTCTATTGCTTCTGTGCATGCAATTAAAATGCACTACAAAAATTGCTTCTACACACACACTATTGTAAAGTCACAGAATGACTATACGGCAAGTTAGTTTCTATCTCTGCCACTATGTTCAAAAATAGATGACTTTTTATGAGAAAATCTAATAATACTGGTCATACAACACAACTCAGAAACTTTCTAACATATAGCAACCAAATAAATATAAAATGCAGACTGCCTACCCTAAAACAGCATGGGAATCCCGGATGTGTCTTTCCTAGAAGTATATAAAATACATAACTAAAGGAAAATAACTTTCTCTGTAAATGTACACTAGTGTTAATTCAAGTACATTCAATACCAGTTATATGGATTTTTATTCCAATTTTAAGACATTCCCATGGATTCAGCAAGCATCCGTGCAGGAATAAGCTATTTCTGCATGGCAGGGACCGTTCCTGTTCAGCATGGCAGTGCGCCATGCATATTTATGAAGACGCGCTGTCATGCTCTAAAATGGACACAGTTCTGTGCACAAGCAGAGGAGGTATGTCTGAGAACAGAGCTCTCACAATACGCACATCCCCTGCAATCCAGAATTGCCTTTCGCAACTAAAAATGAGCAAAAATGCTCGTAACATCCCCAACCCGTCAGGAAGACAAATATGTGGTCAAAGGCAAAAGGGACAATTGCCCCTACCAAGCATACCTCTCAACTGTACAGATTTTCACAGAATGCCCAGATGTTTGCCTCAGAGAGGTATGCTACCAAGCCAAAAATGATTAGGATAACACAGGTAGCATAAGCACATAGCGCACACCTCCCATCCCGTCAGAGCAAGGAATGTGGACAAAGCCAAAAGGGACAATTGTCCAACAAAGCAGACAGGTGATAAAATAACAGGTTTGGCATTAGCAGGGATATTCTGAAGGGTATACATAAAATAACACAACAAAACGTTTTTTTTTTTTTTTTATAAATGCGATAAAGTTTAAGCGTATCTGCGTGGCTGTGTTGGTTGTTTAGCTATGCTTAGTCCAGCATAAACAGCACAAGAAGTTAAATATCAAGAGATGTCCAACATAAGCAGTATTGGAACAGTTTAGTGGTAAGAGCTCAGCTATTCCCGGTTCGATCCCCACTGTAACCATTTCACATTTTACATGTTAAAGCAGTACATATATATTTTTTTAGTGTTGCCTACTAAATAACATATATTTGTTAACTGGAGTACTGCCTTAGGTCCAGATATGAGGTGTCAGTTTAATAAAGATGTGAAATCCACATGTAAACACAAGTGCCCCATACAGTATAGTCACACATGAATAAATGTAATGAAAACACATTGGGGGATGTCATGGACAGTAAACAAATTTATAATATGTAATGAATGATGAATCAATGCCATACAGCAGATAGTCTATAAAATGAAAAATAGGCAATGCTAAGCATTGCACAACTCTGCTTACCAGGTGTAAGCATTGTGTAAATATGGCTGCTAAGCAATGAGTAGCCCAGCTAAGTGGATTTGCCCATTGGTAAGCAGTGCTGAACCTGTCGCTTTAAGCAATGCCAACCTTACCTAAGCAGGTTTGCCCATAGCTTAGCTTAGCTCAGCATATTTAAAACCATCCAATCACTGCAAAGGGTGGGAAATCGGCCGTATTTAAATCCCACAGGAGGGAATACTGCTCATAATTGGTTGTAGCATCCCACAGTAGGCAGGATGGTAGGAGTTGGAGAGAGATTGAACTTCCGGGTGCACCGCTGGGGCATACAGGAGTCCAAGGTCATGGTAGGACTTCTGATAAAAAACATGACGAGAGACTGCTGCAGGGCTAGTACCAGGGCTCCCAATATAAAGCAGGAGCCTGGGACCATCTCACTCATGATCTCACCATTGCCACTGGTATCCTTGGGACTGGTGAGCAGGTTAGGCACCACTATGCTGACTTGAAGTGGAGAAAGAGGGAGGTCTTGGACGAGTTGTTCCAAGCAGCAAGGCAGAGGGGTGATGTTCCATTAGTGTGTAAGTAGTCATACCATTACTGTTTACTAAAGTCCAGCATGTGTATGTCATGGATAGGTATGCCTAAATATGTCTTTATTTCCTTTACAGTTGCAGCTGAGAGGGCTGTGAATCAGGAAGCCCATGCAAGTAGGCTGCAAAGATTGCATTGCAAGGCTGGAGAGTAACAGTCCTGCTTGTAGTAGTCATACCAAATAAATATAATGTAGTAAAAAGTCATCTGGCAGTATAAAAACTGTTGTATGGGTTGTACTGAATAAACCAGACAATATTACAGTAATAGTCCCATATAGGTCATATTTAAATAAAACTGTAACTGCCTGGCAATAAAAGTCTAAATCATGGACTGGTTGTGTTTACTCTAGTATTGTATGGCATTTATTGTTGCATTATCTGAATAGTAGTGTTGTATTAACCACTGTTACCCACACTGTGCTACATAAAAAATGTCTAGGAATGTCTGTATAATACTGTTGTAAGTACAAGATCAGATTGTACAACCAAGAGAGACTTATAAAGAAAACACTGAAGAGATAGACAGCAATATCCAAATAGCACACTCTACTGTGACATTGTATTTCCAGCAGACACAGCCATGGTTCAAATCGTGGGGGTGGTAGTAAGTTGTATGCATAATCATAGCTCTCAACTGTACAGATTTTTCAAAATATCCAGATAATTGGCTCATATTTTCTGCCTGTTCCTCTGTCTCCCTGGCAAATCACTGGGATGATCTCAGAATTGTAGTCATGAAATAATGACATACATTTGATTTTCAGACCTCAAAACCTTCAGAAAATGTATATTAAAACAAATCCTGTCACTCATGCAACAATCCAGGTTTATGACAGCAAATTCAAAACATGTCCCTATTTGTACCCCCATGTTGTCAAGCTTTGTCCAGAGTGTTTGCATTAAGAGATTGAGAGGGATGTGCATAATATTAACTGGAATCTGGAAATATGTGTAGAAACAGTCAAGTAGTGTTGTTAAACATTCCCTCCACAGGTCTGTTAGATAAGAAAACTGTGCCTGCCAATAAAGATTTAAATCCTGGACTGGTAGTGTTTACTCTGGTATAGTATGGCCTGACATGTAGCATTCAGTAACATCTGATATCAGAATAGTACTGTTGTGTCAACCACTGTTCACACTGTGCTACATAAAAATATGTGTAAGAATGTCTAAGGTCAGATTGTACAACCAAGAGAGACTTAGACAGAAAACACTGAAGAAACAAACAGCAATAACCAAATAGCACACTCTACTGTGTCTTAAATTGTTGCATTTTTAGCAGATACAGCCATGGTTCGAATCCTGGGAGTGGTAGTAAGCTGTATGCATAACCATACCTCTCAACTGTACAGATTTTTCAGAATGTCCAGATAATTGACTCATATTTTCTGCCTGTTCCTCTGTCCCGCTGGCAAATCAGTGGGATGATCTCAGAATTGTAGTCATGAAATAATGACATACATTTGATTTTCAAACCTCAAAATCTTCAGAAAATGTATATTAAAACAAATCCTGTCACTCATGCAACTGTCCAAGTTTATGACAGCAATATTCAAAACATGTCCCCCATGTTGTCAAGCTTTATCCAGAGTATGTGTATTAAGAGATTGAGAGGTATGTGCATAATATTAACTTTGAATCTGGGAATATGTGTAGAAACAGTCAGGTAGTGTTAACAAACATCCCCTCCACAGGTCTGTTAGATAAGAAAACTGTGGCTGCCAATAAAGATTTAAATCCTGGACTGGTAGTGTTTACTCTGGTATAGTATGGCCTGACATGTAGCATTCGGTAACATCTGATATCAGAATAGTACTGTTGTGTCAACCACTGTTTCTCATATTGTACTACATAAAAATATGTTTAGGAATGTCTGTGTAAGACTGCTGTAATTACAAAGTCAGATTGTACAACCAAGAGAGACCTAGACAGCAAACACTGAAGAAATAGACAGCAATATCCAAATAGCACACTCTGCTGTGACTGAAATTGTTGTATTTTTAGCAGACACATCAATGGTTCAAATTCTGGGAGTGGTAGTAAACTGTACACATAATCATACCTCTCAATTGTACAGATTTTTCACAATGTCCAGATAATTGGCTCATATTTTCTGCCTGTTCCGCTGTCCCCCTGGCAAATCAGTGGGATGATCTCAGAATTGTAGTCATGAAATAATGACATACATTTGATTTTCAGACCACAAAACCTTCAGAAAATGTATATTAAAACAAATCCTGTCACTCATGCAACTGTCCCAAGTTTATGACAGCAATATTCAAAACATGCCCTTATTTGTACACCCATGTTGTCAAGCTTTATCCAGAGTATGTGCATTAAGAAAATGAGACGTATGTGCATAATATTAACTTTGAATCTTGGAATATGTGTAGAAACAGTCAGGTAGTGTTAACAAACATTCCCTCCACAGGTCTACCAGGTAAGAAATGTAAGAATTTAGCTATAAGACAGTTGAAGTATATACTGTGTACAAACATGCCACTGCCAAAACCAAGGCCATAGGGTATTGTAATAATACCTGTACCTTAATGATTAGAACAATGGTCATTAAAGTTGTGAGTACTACAAGGATATATATGGTATTAATTGACACCTCCACCCCATATCTGTAACAATAATCTAAATACACAAATCAATGGGTAGGTTTACACCAAACCTACTGTTGGGACATATGTCTTATTGTTCAATAAATATTGA
>NC_056727.1:55072361-55074861 GCF_019279795.1 Protopterus annectens | reverse complement strand
GGGTGTTATGACTCATGTGGGGGTAAACACCTTGGATGTGGAGGGGTGTTTGGAAATCACAAGCCCATGAGCCCCCAAATGGAAACAGTGGGACCAAGGAAAAACTGAGGTCCCCACCCATAGGCAGTCACAACTGCACTTCCATAGCTCCAAAGGTGGCTGTGCTGGGGGCTGAGCATGAGGAGTAGGCTGTTCCCCTAAATTGCACCACGCGGCCCTCAAGCTGGCATAGCAGATCTCCAAACTCTCTTCGGAGCTTGCTACACACCAACCCCCGGACCTGACTTCAGGTGACAGGATCTTGTCCGTTCCCTGCTCCTGGGGGGGATGAGCACCATCCCCTGAGGTGATTCCACCAGAAGATGGTGCAGGACCAGCAGAAAAGAAGGTCCCGTGGTAGGTCCCAAGTGTGCTGCGACCTGGTGCCATGGCCAAATGAGGTGGGAGAGGTGGGTCTGCTGGTTCAGACCTTCCTATATATGCTATGGTGTTGCAATTTTAAAACATATGTGGGTTAGTAATAGTCAACACAATCCAGGATTAGTTATAACAGCATGCATAGATATTCCCATTAACCCAAAACACCAGATTTGGAACAGTTGCATAGCAAAGAGAACACATGCATATATGTTACCACAGTGGCCATTGCAATGGCATGCAGATTACATTGTTGACAGCAGGCCACCAGTGATTGTGTTTCAACATGGAACATGAATAGAAACACATTTCAATATTTGTTGCACAATAGGATATATGTTCCAACAGTAGGTTTGGTGTAAACATACCCATTGATTTGTGTGTTCAGATTATTGTTGCAGATATGGTGGAGGGAGAGAGAGATGTCAATTAACAACTATTATATCCTTGCAGTATGAGGTCCTCAGACCTTTTTTCCTGTTTATGTCTATCAGGTACCATGTCCCGGGGGCGTCTCCATGCTTATACTCCACAGGAGAATGAAATAATAATCAACTACCTCATGCATCACCACAGAACCCTCTTTGGTTGTACAGCCCATGATCTGCAGGAGAGGACTGCCCCATGGAACAAGCTCATCCACAGTGAAAATGGCCTGCACAACCACAGTTATGAGCAGGTACAACATTGTTGCACTGATCTCATCTGTCATGCCTGTCAGCGGGCTGCTGCAGTTAGGAGGGAGCAACTAGCCACAGGTAGGGGTCATGCCATCTATCCCCCACTGACACATGCTGAGGAGCTCCTTGCCAGCCTTGGGGCACCCGTCCGCCAGCCAAGCCAGAAACATGATAGCATTGTGGAGGTGGATACTACCCACACAATGGATTAGGAGCATGCAGGTAAGGCCCCGGGGCATATAAGTAGACCACTGTTGCTTATCCATCTTCATCTGTAAAGTATCTTCATGCATATGTCAGATACGATAGTCTGTTGCTGCAGTGCAGTAATGAATAGATGTGCATAATCTGTAGTATTGTGGGATTGTACTGTTGATGTACTGAAATGCTGCTTCCACCCTGTACCAATGCCACAGGTGTGGCTACTGACATTACATCTCTCACACAACTATGTAAGTCCCTCTGGTATAGCTCTGGGGCAGGAACCTGTAGCTGGTGAGTATGGAGTTTTTTTGTTCAGGTTTGCCAGTACACCGGCCATTTTATGGCCATGGTATTTGCCATGCACACATTTAACACACCTACCCATAATGCATGCTGTACATGTTCACTTATTGTTGCTGTTAACTGCACTGCATCACAGTGGTCACCATGGCGGCATATCTGAAGGGTATGTAAAAGTCCTGCAGTATACCTAACAACCTGTCAGTGCAAAATGTGTGGACTGAAATGAACATAATGGTGGGACAAATGGCCTATAGTAGGGACATGTCTGAAACATTACCCTTATGCAGTGGCTACAACAGTGTATATACCACTATTATAATGGCAACTGTTACAGATGTACACAACGGCCTATCACAATACCATATTCCACACTTTTTACAACCTGTAATGTGATCCTAACATGAGCAATGAATGTGTAATATGGAATCCTATATTAGGACAACACATATGGGAAATACATACCTTAACAAACACTGGAAGCATATGAGTGCACACACTCCAAATAACATATTGTGGAAGCAGCTTTTGAGCTCTGACAGCATTCACTCTTCTTGAGTACACACCTTCCATCAAGTACAAGGCTTCAATGTCACACCAAGTAATGGTCTGCTGTCCAAGAAGTATGTCCATGACATTTGCCCACTCACCTGCAACAGAGGCAGCCGTGGCTTGCTCACATCTTACAAACCATGGAATGGATCCCATATCCAAAAGGTAGCACTCAGGAGTGGGAGACAAAGCCTTACCTCACCATTGCATATTTATTTATTTATTTTATTTATTTAACATTTGTTAACCGGGCTGGTCCAGCTGGATATATTTCCATTTTCAGTGGAGGCCCGGGGAGAAAATCTCCAATTTCAACAACCAACACCCATATACCATGGCAAACAATG
>NC_056727.1:55052361-55067361 GCF_019279795.1 Protopterus annectens | reverse complement strand
AGCATTACACAGCTATTGCATGTGCCACAGAGCTTATGTGGCTGAGAATTGGCCAGAGAGTTATTTCAAGGTGACTGACATCAGCATGAGTACTAACATGGGCAATGGGAAGTGCAGTGTGTGTGAATGGGCCATAAACCATTCTTCTGGAAACACACACACACAACACTCAGTCACACACAACTTTACATTTGACAGGACTGGGTTTCTGCAGGATATCTGTAGATAGGTTGACAATATGGAGTCACAATGGGTGAAAGATCGTGGGATGTTGTAACTATTGTGTCTGTACTGCTTGTGTTACATGGTTGGTGTTAGCAGAGATATTCTGATATATCTACTATTTTACACTGTGAAGTATTATGTCATCAACTACTGACAAATACACTTATTTGCTCACAATTATTTTCTGGGAAATACAAGATGAATGAAGCTGTGTCCAATATTGTGGTCTGCAGCCTACATATTCTTGCACACTCATGCCATTCTGGAGGGGAAGATGCAGACACTTACTGATGGGTCTGTGTAAATGGTCCAGCACCTTGGTACTGTGGTGGCTGAGGATCCCCTGCTTGAACATCTATTGACATAACAGAATGGACATATCCTGCTGTGGCCATACCTCTCAGCTGTACAGATTCACCCAGCTTACCCAGAGGCAAGGCTCATATATCTGGTCACTTCCCCTTCACATTGTGGTTTATGAGCAGATTTGTAGCCACCCATTACTGAGTTTGCAGGCAGGGATAGTATGGGCACTCATCAGAGTTTCAGACTTCACACAATCCATGGCATCCATGCTTCTTCACCCCCCACTCTGTTATTCTAGCCTCTTCCTAACATTATGTGAGTGATATCTGAGAAGTATCCCTATAGTTGTCCCTTCATCCCAGTGGTATTTAGAGGTTCATAGCTTCATAGGCTCATGGGTAGGTACTAAGCTATTGGCCCAAGAGCCTACTTAAGCCTAGCCAGCAAGGTTCCATGACTTATGTCACCCAAGAAAGTTATTTTCCTGTGCCACTGTCGAGCAGAGACACAGAAGTGATCCCCGGGGTGTATTTCCTATTTCCCATCCACTCATCAAGATTTTTCTTGAAGAGTGCTAATGAAGAACTTTGCTTGACATAGATTGGTAGCTTGTTCCAGAGTATAGGAAGTCTCTGGGACAGGAATCTATACCTCCAGCATGTCCTGTTTATTGTGGTGACAAGGTTTAGGTCCCCAGAGCGTGTAACTCGGAGGGGTTGGGATTTTTTTTAGGTGTAGCATGTCCCACAGCTCTGGGTCTGACATAGCTTTATTTGTTAGATAGAGATCACCTCGGAGTAGGCAATATGCTATGGAATAAAGCTTGAGTTTTTTGAGGCGGTCAGTGTAGGGCATTTGTTTGAGGCCAGTAATCCTCTTTGTGAGGTACTTCTGTGGCCTTTCCAGCTGCTGCAGATATCTTGTGAGGTACATTCCAAAAGGGGCATTGTACTCTATAATGGATCTAATGAGTGTCAAGTAGAGGGGAACAATGACCTCTTTTTTCCTGGATGAGAACCCTTTTATGATGGGGTGTGCCACATAGAAGGACTTCCTGACTACTGTGGCAATGTGACTATCAAAGGAGAGACTACTGTCCACCTGGGTCCCAAGGTCTCTTATCACGCATTCAGTGTTAAGTAGATTGCTGCCTATGTGGTAGTTCATGGGTACAGAGTTTTTACCAAAGGGGATGACACTGCACTTTTTGGCACTGAGCTTGAGGCCATGGCTCTGACACCAGGTATCTGTCTCAGTGAGGCCCTTATGTAGGATGTCCACATCATTTGGGGACTTGACTATGGCTCCTAGTTTGCAGTCATCTGTGAACTTTGTTAGCCAGAGGCCTTCTGTGTTAGCCTGTACTTCAGAGAAGTAGATACCAAACAGGAGAGGTTCCAGGATGGAACCCTGTGGTACTCCACTTGTCACTGCTTTGAGGTCAGATTTGGAGTTTGCAACTTTAACAGTGTGGGTTCTGTCAGTGAGCCAGTTGGCAACCCATCTTGTGACGTAGGGATTTATACCTAGTTTAGTGAGTTCAGCTATAATTCCAGAATGGGGGATGGTGTTGAAAGCCTTGGCAAGGTCAAGATAGGCTGTGTGAACCACCTTACCCTCATCCACGGCTTTGGTGACTGCCTCAAAGAAGTCGATCAGATTCAGAAGGCATGATCTGCCTTTCACAAACCCGAACTGGGTGGGATCCAGAGATTGGAGGTTACCAATGTCTTTGTTTATGAGTTCCATGATGATAAGTTCCATGGCCTTGCAGACCAGGCTCATCAGGCTAATAGTTCAATAGTTCCTGGGATCAGTGGTGGCTCCCCCTTTGTGGAGTGGGATAATGGTTGCTGTGTGCCATTCAGTGGGCACAAAGCCTGATGCAAAGCTGTTATTGAACATGGTGCTTAAGTGGGGAGCCAGTTCGTTCTGAAGTTCATGTAAAACTCAGGCTGGGATGTTGTCCGGTCCCATGGATGCTGTGTTTTTGGCTTTAGAGAGTGCAGCTTTTACTTGCGTAGTTGTGATTACAGAGACTTTGCATTCTTCCTGTATAGATAAGGGCCCTTTAGGGGGTGAGAGGGGGATAAAGTTAGCAGGATGTTGGCAATATCAGTTAGTTCTGTAATTTTCATGCTTTTGTGCTGTAACTCAGAGCAGATCTGGGTGTTGCCATCTAGATTCTTAACATAGCTATAGAATGCTTTGTGGTTGTCCTTGGATTTAGTGGTGATTTTGTTTTCATAACTAGCTTTGAAGAATCTTATAAGGGATCTCAGCTTCTTACTGAGGCTGACCAGGGAGCTCCTCCACTCATGGGATTTTACTCTTTTTTGCAACAGTTTCTTCCATTTGTTGTACAGTTTGTTTATGGCAGGGGACCACCAGACTGGCTTCCTTTTTTTGGAGGATAGCATCTTGGTTCTGTTTGGGATAGCACAATCTGTGCATTAGTGTATGTGCTTATAGAGTGCATTTGTGTAGGATTCAACAATTGTAACTGTATTGTTCATCTGCATGGGTGTCATGAAGTTCACCACTTCTGTCTTAAGAAGCATGAAGTTGGCTTTGGAGAAATTTTTTACTGTGGTTTCCTTAATGGGGGTGGGGGTGGGATGTGGATATCAAGGGTGATAAGCTTATGGTTGGATCGGACCAATGAGGAGTTGACTTCAAGTGTGGAACATCGGTCACTCATGTTGGTACTGACTAGGACTAGGATATTCTTGCCCCTGGTGGGGGTGTGGATAAGTTGATCTAGGGCATTGGAGTTTATGAATTCCAGAAAGCACTGAGCTAAGGAGTTGGTACACAAGTAGTTTTCCCAGTTAATGGTGGGGTAGTTGCAGTTGCCCATTATTAGGGTGTTTGGCTGAACCCTAATATTTTCCTGTACATCAAGAAAAGAGGAGTGGGAATCCTGGGGGATGGTGGGGGATCTGTAGCAAGCTACAATTTGGATTGCAGTTTTGCCCAGAGTTAGTTGCACTTGGATAACCTCGGATGCATTATGCTGAGCAACTAGCCTGGAGTTCTGGATATCCTTATTGAATATGGACACACCTCCACCTTTGGTGTTTTGGTCAAGGTTACATGGCCGAAAAGTGTGGTATGAGTTATAGCCTGGTAGTGCAGGGGTGCTCTGTGGAGCCTTGAACCAGGTTTCAGTCACTGCAGAGTTATCAATGTTCTCCATTTTAAGGAGTGCCTCGAGTGGGTGCATTTTGAGATTTAGACTTCTAGCATTGAGTAGCATTACCCTCAGTTTTTGCTTGCCTGTTCCTGTTATGGTGGTGAATTTGTTATTTGAACCCTGCCTAAAAAAGGTACTATAGGGGTAGCAAGAGCCTTAGCCAGTATCCAGAATCCCAGGGGTGACAGGTGCAGGCCATCTGTGGCAAAGCATGTCAGTCTGTCGACCATGTCATCCCAAGCAGACAGATACTGGATCCCCTTAGAAGGACACCAGAAGCTTAGCCAATTGTTGAAGTCAATCATTTTGTAGTTGTACTATGGTATCATTCTGGGCAATGGCAGAATGCTACTCAGGGCTAGGGTCATATCTGCCTGGGCTACAAGATCGGAGAGCTCTTCCATGTCTCTTTTCAAGTAGTCCAGGGAGGTACATCTCAGGTCATTCACACCAACATGGACAATGGCAGAGTCATATTTGTACTTGTGGAGTGACCTGAGTGTATGGGTTATGTGGCGGATCCTGGCACCCAACAGGCAGCAGACAGTAACCTTCTCCGTGTTTAGCCTGGTGAGTGGGACATCAGTGTGCCTGACTATAGAGTCACCTATGACTAGTGTGTTCAGCATGTTGTTTTGCCTTATTGGCTGTGGTTGAGTGGCACACTGAGTCTGTGGGCTGTGTCATTTGGGGTGTGTTGGGGGATGGAGGTTGCTTGTGTTTCTGCTTTGGAGGTCTCTGTTGCTTAGACAGATTATTATTGAGAGCGTCCGCAAATGTTTTTGTGTTACTATGTGTGGATTTTGACGGTGTAGATTTAGTGACACTATGTGATGTGTGGTGCAAATGTTTACCTTCTCCTCATGACTGTCAAGTTCAGTCTTGCTTGGAGAGAGCTTTACCTCCAGTTTGGCTAGATAAGTGCATCTCTCACAGGTTGTAATGTTGGGTGGCAAAAGGAGAGGGTTGACTGTGTACATGAGGCAATTTCAACATTGCCTCAAGATGCCCAGATTCATCAGATAGACAGGAGAGAACAATGGGAGCTGACCCTTGGACATGCCTGAATAAAAAAACATTTTCCTCTAGATAAGTGAGGAAAGTGAGTACAAGAGCTGTTTTTCTAAAGTACAAAAACTGTTTTCATCTGGGTAATGAGGAAGACTGAGTGCTAAAGTAATTAGTAGCTTATATAGTGCTTACAAGTTCTGAACAAGTGCTGCGCATGAATAAGCAAATTTAAGTGCTAAAACTAAGAATCTGTATCTGCACTAGATGAGTTACAGGACAGAAACAAGTGCAAATGCAGGCTTTCAAATCAGAAAGTTGGGAGAGAGATGGAAGGTTGCCCAAACGGCCATTAACTACAATTTCTGGGCCAGTACCACTCCTTATGTGGTAGACAGGTTACCTAGTGCTTACCACTCCCACTGATAAGATAGAAGGCTTCCCTCCAACACAGAAAGGCTTGGGGGCCTGAGAAGCTTACATACAGTCCTGGATACAGAAAATCTGTATCTGGAACATTCGATACAGGAAAGGTAGGAAACAGGCTTACAGTTTTTTTTTTAACAGAAAAGTAGCAAAAACAGTAGTAAAAACAATTCACATGCAGTGCAAGCTAGCACAGTTGAGTATGCAGCTATATTAGACCAAACACAGTTTAAACATGCAATTAAATTAAAGAGGACTAAAAGCAAGTGCAGAAAGAGTTTATTAGGTAGAATGTGGTAAAGAGACGGGACTGGGGGAGTGTCACAGATCAAATCTACAGTGGGGCGGGCAACTGCAAAAGCCACCAAATTTAAACTACACACCAAAAAATAGGGAGGGTGGGTGAGAAAAGTTTCAACAGCGATCTAAGCAACAACTAACAGTACAAACTTTAAATCCAAAAGAAATATACTCAGCTCTGTATATTTGCCGATCAGTCTCTCAGAACAGTGAGACAACAGTTTCAACAGAGATCTAAGCAACAATTAACAAACTCTATAACCAAAAAATATATACTCAGCTCTGTATATTTTCAGATAGTCTGTAAGGCAGTCTCTCAGAACACAGGTTTCAGCAATTTGAATGCAGCTGTTACAATACCAACTAAAGACACGGCAAAAATGTGGGGGGTGGGGAAAACAGTTTCAACAGAGATATAAGCAACAACTAACAGTACAAAGTTTAAATCCAAAAAATATACTCTGCATATTTGCTGATCATTCTCTCAGGACAGTGAGACAACAGTTTCAAAAGAGATCTAAGCAACAATGAACAAACTCTATAACCAAAAAAATATATACTCAGCTCTTTATATTTGCCGATAGTCTTTAAGGCAGTCTCTCAGAACACAGGTTCCAGCAATTTGAATGCAGCTGTTACTATACCAACTGAAGACACAGCAGAAAATGGGGGTGGGGTGGGGAAAACAGTTCCAACAGAGATCTAAGCAACAGCTAACAGTACAAATTTGAAATCCAAAAAATATACTCAGCTCTGTATATTTGCTGATCAGTCTCTCAGAACAGTGAGACAACAGTTTCAACAGAGATCTAATCAACAATTAACAAACTCTATAACCAAAAAAAATATATACGCAGCTCTGTATATTTGTAGATAGTCTGTAAGGCAGTCTCTCAGAACACAGGTTCCAGCAGTTTGAATGCAGCTGTTACTACACCAACTAAAGACACTGCAGAAAATGGGGGAGGGACAGTTTCAAAAGAGATCTCAGCAACAACTAACAGTACAAACTTTAAAACCAAAAAAATATACTCAGCTCTGTATATTTGCTGATCAGTCTCTCAGAACAGTGAGACAACAGTTTCAACAGAGATCTAAGCAACAATTAAACTCTATAACCAAAAAATATATATTCAGCTCTGTATATTTGCAGATCGCCTGTAAAGCAGTCTCTCAGAACACAGGTTCCAGCAATTTGAATGCAGCTGTTAGTATACCAACTGAAGACATGGCAGAAAATGGGGGGGGGGCAGTTTCAACAGATATCTAAGCAACAACTAACAGTACAAACTTTAAATCCAAAAAATATATATACTCAGCTCTGTATATTTGCTGATCAATCTCTCAGAACAGTGAGACAACAGTTTCAACAGAGATCTAAGCAACAATTAACAAACTCTATAAACAAAAAAATATATACTCAGCTCTTTATCTTTGCAGATAGTCTGTAAGGCAGTCTATCAGAACACAGGTTTCAGCAATTTGAATGCAGCTGTTTCTATACCAACTGAAGACATGGCAGAAAATGTGGGGGGCAGTGGGGAAAACAATTTCAACAGACATCTAAGATATAACTATCAGTACAAACTTTATATCCAAAAAAATATATACTTAGCTCTGTATATTTGCTGATCAATCTCTCAGAACAGTGAGACAACAGTTTCAACAGAGATCTAAGCAACAATTAGCAAACTCTATAACCAAAAAAATATATACTCAGCTCTGTATATTTGCAGACAGTCTGTAAGGCAGTCTCTCAGAACACAGGTTCTAGCAATTTGAATGCAGCTGTTACTATGCCAACTGAAGACACAGCACAAAATGGGTGTGGGGGGGGGGCAGTTTCAACAGAGATCTAAGCAACAACTAACAGTACAAACTTTAAATCCAAAAGAAATATAATCAGCTCTGTATATCTGCCGATCAATCTCTCAGAACAGCGAGACAGCCATTTCAACAGAGATCTGCGCAACAATAAACAAACTCTATAACCAAAAAATATATACTCAGCTCTGTATATTTGCAGATAGTCTGTAAGGCAGTCTCTCAGAACACAGGTTCCAGCATTTTGAATGCAGCTGTTACTATACCAACTGAAGACATGGCAGAAAATAGGGGGGAAGCTGTTTCAACAGTGATCTAAGCAACGACTAACAGCTCAAACTTTAAAACCAAAAAAATATACTCAACTCTATATTTGCCGGTCAGTCTCTCAGAACAGTGAGGCAACAGTTTCATCAGAGATCTAAGCAACAATTAACAAACTCTATAACCAAAAAATATATACTCAGTTCTGTATATTTGCAGATAGTCGGTAAGGCAGTCTCTCAGAACACTGTTTCCAGCAATTTGAATGCAGCTGTAACTATACCAACTGAAGACACAACACAAAATGGGGGGAGGCAGTTTCAACAGAGATCTAAGCAACAACTAACAGTAGAAACTTTAAATCCAAAAAAAATATACTCAGTTCTGTATATTTGCCGATCAGTCTCGCAGAAAAGTGAGACAACAGTTTCAACAGAGATCTAAGCAACAATTAACCAACTCTATAAGCAAATAATATATACTCAGCTCTGTATATTTGAAGATAGTCTGTAAGGCAGTCTCTCAGAACACAGGTTCCAGCAATATGAATGCAGCTGTTACTATGCCAACTGAAGACATGGCAGAAAATGGGGGTGGAGTGGGGAAAACAGTTTCAATAGAGATCTAAGCAACAACTAACAGTACAAACTTTAAATCCAAAAGAAGTATACTCAGCTCTGTATATTTGCCGATCAATCTCTCAGAACAGTGAGACAACAGTTTCAACAGAGATCTAAGCAACAATTAACAAACTCTGTAACCAAAAAAAAAATACTCAGCTCTGTATATTTGCAGATAGTCTGTAAGGCAGTCTCTCAAAACACAGGTTTCAGCATTTTGAATGCAGCTTTTACTATACCAACTGAAGACCCAGCGGAAAATGGGGGTGGGGGTGGGGAAAACAGTTTCAACAGAGATCTAAGCAGCAACTAACAGTACAAACTTTAAAACCTAAAAAATATACTCAGCCCTGTATATTTGCCAATCAGTTTCTCAGAACAGTGAGACAACAGTTTCAACAGAGATCTAAGCAACAATTTAACAAACTCTATAACCAAATAATATATACTCAGCTCTGTATATTTGCAGAGTCAGAAAGGCAGTCTCTCAGCACACAGGTTCCAGCAATTTTAATGCAGCTGTTACTATACCAACTGAAGACACAGCAGAAAATGGGGGGTGGGGAAAACAGTTTCAACAGAGATCTAAGCAGCAACTAACAGTTTGTTTGTGTCTTTCGGCTTTTCCCAGTTAGGGGTCACCACAGCGGAACTCCGGTCCGCTAATCATTGGCAGCAGATTTTTACATACTGGCTTGCCGGGCCTAAAGCATAACCTTCAACGAAGGAATGCCCATTCACACATGTCGCTACACAGAAGACGGTCTAACTGAGAATCGAACGGGCAACGTCTAACTGTGAGGTGACAACACTACCGCAGCATCACCACTGCCGTATTAAGCAGCAACTAACAGTACAAACTTTAAATCCAAAAAAAATATACTCAGCTCTGTATATTTGCCGATCAGTCTCTCAGAGCAGTGAGACAACAGTTTCAACAGAGATTTAAGCAACAATTAAAAAACTCTATAACCAAAAAAATATATACTCAGCTATCTATATTTGCAGATAGTCTGTAAGGCAGTCTCTCAGAACACAGGTTCCACAGTTCATGCAGTAGGACATGGTGGGCATGCTACTGGGATTTGTCGACATGGCCTTGCATTTGTGTTCTGTAGACTGTGTTATGTTGTTAGTTGGGACCCCATGAGATTACATACATTGGTATTAAATGTGAGGCACAGGCTTTTGACAGAACTGTAGGGTATTTGGTAATGATGTAGGCCATCTGTAGCAGGCCAGTGCATTCTGTCACTCCTACATTCACAGGCTGTGAGCCACTGGATGCCCCTGCGGTGACAGGGTAAATGTGTGAGGTTTTAATGGCAATAGTTCCTGTCCATATTAATTCAATGTTCTGGATGCTGGCAGGGTGCTGCTTACAACTAGAGATACATCTGCATGGGACACCTCTTCAGCATCCTGCATTCTGTGGGTATTCCCATACAGAAGTGGGGTCATACTGTACTTATTCCCAACAGCAGGGATATGACCTGTGATAAACCTGTGGATGATGGTGGGGTGAGCTGACTGCATGTGTGATATGGAAGCTTCTTGCAGCCGACTCACAGATATATCTGGGACATTCCCCTTATGCTGCCTTATGCAGGGGCATAGGCAGTCTCTCATTAATTCATAACTCTGCCTTTTGTGGTCTGCCAGTGATTGGTCAGACTACATCAGTATTCCATACTACACAGACAACTAATGTGCTACTATCCTGTATGTACAATTCCAAAGGTATGTGCAGTTGACAGTTAAATTTTAGGTACTCTGTCTAGGGTACTTCCACCTGTGTACTGTGTGTATGTCTGGGCCCACATTCATGGCATGACCATCTTTAAAAAGGTGACAGATATTGACATCTGAACAATGAGCATGGATGACTGCTGAATTGGGTCTTGCTGGGATGCATTGTGGTTGGCACTGCAGTTGTCAGAACATTGCTAGGTCATCGACAGTACTGGCCATAGGCCACCAGGACACAACCATCCATGCCTACATGCTGACCACTTCCACACAATATACAACACACAACAACCTAACACACAGAGCCCTGTATATTGTACACATGCAACAACCTATCCCGTAAATTGGGCCAGCTCAGGTAATCTGTGCTTCACTGTTATTAAACCCACAGGTACATGTTACTCCACTTCTACATAGGATTGTGGGGGGGGGGGGGTGGCACACCTGACAACTGTAAATATTTTCTATGACTGTACTGGTATTTCGGGTACTTTTTTTGCTTCCATTTCATTTTGTATTCTGACCTATCATGCAGACTAGAAGCATATCAGTAGAGTACAGATCTTAGGTTTAATTGACCTACATTTCAGTTTCAGACTTCTTACCCTTCAGAACTAACATACAACTGCCTGACCTGTTGTAGTCTGTCTGTGTAGGTCTAGAGGGGGGCTGTTCTCCATTGCCATCAGTTGGAGGCCTTAATACAGCCTTTCTTTATGGTCATCAACACCTGTCCTGCTGGCTAAAGTATGTGAGCCTCACTGACATGCACATGTGTGTCCTGTGGGCACACATGTGGGCCACCACATGTACTGCAGTGGGATTTGTCACCTTGCCTAGTACTGGTTGACACCAGTATTTGTTATGGATTTCATGCTGACCATATAGGTGTTCACATTCTGCTGCCATCCCATTCAGCCATCCGATTCCCTTGCATGCTCACATCTATACCATAGATACAACTATCAGAACATACTACTCCATTCAGCAATTGATAGGAAGGGTGACTTATCTTGTGGCTGTACCAGTATTGAGGATGGTGCTGGAGGGCTGACTATGTTGGATGCACATAGTACACTCTCTATGCATGGTAAAGCACAGGTAGTGTCATGTTTGGCATCCCTTTTACTGTAGGTGTGAGTCAGAGAGAGGTGCCATTCCCTGGGTTCCCACCATGTCAGTGTATGTGCTATGCATTGCCGCTTTCCCAAAGCCTGGCCATACTGGGCAAGCCTCCTTCTGTCGACATGAGCAGGCTCGGGTTTTTCCTCCTCTGAGTCACTCTGTGCCTGTGATGGCCTTAGCAATGGTGGGGGGGGGGCTGTGTGGCCCCATGCTGTTCCTGCTGCAGCTGTTTCTGCAGGATCATATTGTGTAGCATGGCACATACAATGAAAATTTGTGTACATGTAGCTGGAGAGTATTGCAAGGCTCCACCGGATATGTCCAGGCACCAGAACCGTGACTTGAGCATTCTAAACACATGCTCTATTATGATTCTGGTTTGTGCGTGTGCCTCATTATGGATTTCTTGCTCAGGTGTGTGTGCATTTCTGATGAGTGTCATCAGCCATGGTTCCAGTGCATAACCGGCATCCCCCACTAGGTGGCCATATGGAATATCCCCACTGTCACATCTCTGGTACAGCTGTGTCATATGCCAGATGTGGGAGTCGTGATACCTTCCAGGGCTGCCAGCACACACATTCATTATAATGCCCTGGACATCGCACACGACCTGGCAGTTGATGGAGGGGAAGCCCTTGTAGTTTATGTAGACTCTACCCCGCTCACCAGTTGGTGCTTTGATTTGTATGTGCATGCAGTCTATAGCACCCACAACCTCAGAGAATTCTGCTATTTGGTGGAACAGACGCATATTGCTGGTAAACACCTCATGGGTGTTGAGAAAATATATGTGCTCACCGGCATGTGCTTACATGGCATCCAGGAATTGGTGGAGTACCCTGGATGCTGATGCCTGTGAGATCCCCATGATATCCCCAGTTAGCCTTTGGAATGTACCTGTGGCTAGTATTCGTAAGCCTGCACATACCTTGATATACACTGGGATGGGTTCCCTTCTGTTGGTTCTGTATGTGAGGCATAGCCGGCACAGCTCAACAATTTGCTGTAGGATGTCCCTGTCCACCCTATAGCACTCCACTATCTCCAGCTCATGTAGCTCCTGGTAGGGTACCCTGGGTCTGTACACACTTCTCCTTCTCTGCACTGTGGGTTGGTCATCAGCATTCTCATCCTCACAAACCTCAGATCTCTTCCACATATTGATGTATGAGAGTGACAGCAGCCCCTATCATTTTGTTAGTTTTGTCAGGTAAAATTTCCCCATCTGTGTACACCAGTGGTGTGGAGTTTGTGGGAAAAACCAGAGTGAAAGGTTTTTGCATAGTTTATAGTAGTGTGCTGAGCTGGGCTGAGCTGCTGCCTGTGTAATTGGCTGATTCTGATATATTTCACCTGACAACTATGCTAGTTCTCCTTGATTGCCTTCCTGCTGTTGTTTTTCCTTCCCATTGCCTTCTTGTTTGAGCCCCGAGGCACGCATACCTAGTGCTCAGATGTGAACAGAGCTATTTTCTGTTTTTTTTTTTTTGTTTAAAACTTGGTGCGCCCCATTTAGGCAATTTAAATACTGTTAGGCAGCCTCAGACACACACCCCCTTCCTTAGCTGTGCTTAGCTAAGGGTAAACATGGGCTACAGAGCTCCAATAAGCTTGCAGCATGTATGACACTCCCCTTTATGAGTTCATCTACCTCTTATGCTTATACCATGGTGTTGCTGCACCTTCATGGTTGGGTGCAAGCTAACACTGTGGGGAAATCTGTGATTCAGTATCAATCCCCTCATTTGCATAAAACTGACTGCTAATGCATGGTTACAAAACTGACATTCAGCCTTCCCCCTTAGCAACAACTACTCCATGGTATTGTTGTCTTATGCATGCCATTGACTATTATGGCAGAATGCTGATTCTGGTTTAAAAACTTATATTCAACATTTTTCTTATTTTCTGGCCACTCCTGTTTGTGCACCACTGCCCTACGCTTAAATGGCCGAAATCGGCCAAAAAAAATAAAAGTTATTTTTTATAATTTTGCAACTATTTCCCATGCCAATGGCCATATATATGGCCATTGCCATGCCTACTACATTGAATACATGCTTTCTTTGGAGCTGTCATGCCTCTATTTTGTAATTTGCAGAAATGTATTCGGTTGGTAGCCGGATACATTTCCACAGGTTACACTGTTCCTGCACAGATGCCTACCTGCTTACTGGATCATTAATTCACCTCATTTACAGGTTTTTCACCTGCAAATGATGTAATTAACATACAGGAGCTGTGTCCATGCAGGAATAGTTTAAGAGCTCTGGTGCACGTCCCAGGAGCTCGTTCCTGGATCGCTTGTCATTCATATTGCGTGCAGCAGCTCTTGCACTTTTTCTGCACGCTGTGCAGAGCTTGCTGAATCCTGGGGATTGTGTCAAAATGTAGACATATTGACTAAAAAAATCAATGAAAACAGTTCAGGACTATAATCTCAAGAACAACATGTATTTTCACATATTAAAACTAATCTTCTGAGACTACGAAGATGGAAATTCTAGCGTTGCACAGTGGGATTCACTGATAGTTGAAACTTTTTCCAGCAGTAAGATAAACAAGTAACTACTTATAAAATATGAAAGAGCAATAAAACATTCATAATTTTTTGTGCTTTATTGTTTTTTTTTTCAGATTAAAGAAGGTTCAGTGGAATTGCAATTGCAACATCTAAAAAAGCAAGAAAGACATGATAAATTATTTTAGCTGACAGAATGCTTAATTACATGCAGTTTAGAAAAGTGCCCATTAAACTTCAGAAGGCAAATACTCTCCACCTGAAGAATTTTGATGTCTAAAGCCATGAATGGTAAAGGGGCCTGGCACCCTTCCTGGCCACAGGTGTTTAGCCTCAGCTCAAGAGGATTTTTCATCTGTTTGGCAGAGTGGGCTAAGACAGCTGAGTCTCTTTAAGTGAGTGTCAGTCAAGACCATTGTTAAGAAGTTAAACAGTTACAGTCAGCTGAAATGCAATTTAATGTGCTTATCCTGGTGGACTTCCTTAAGAAGGTCACTAAAACTGGATTCGGACTAAACAGTGCACATTGCTTACCTCAACCTGGCTAAGACATTCAACACAATACTTCACTTGGGCACTGTAAATAAACTTAAAATAATTAGGCATAAACCCATATGCCACCTGATGGATAGCTAACTGGCTCACTGACAGGACACAAGCTGTTAGGATAGGGGAATCGTTCTCCACAAAGTGGCCAGTCACTACTGGTGTCCCAGAGGGATCAGTATTGAGGTTTCTCCTTTTTGACATCTACTTCTCTGAAGTCAAGGCAAACACTGAAGACCCCTGGCTGTCCACATTTTGAGATAACTGCAAACTAGGCAAGGTCAGTGAATCCCCTAAAGATACAGACACCCTTCAAGTGGGCCAGGCATAGACAAGCAACAGGTGCTAGAGCTGTGGACTAAAACTCTATGGGAAAAATGCATAATAGTACTTTTTGAAAATAAGTCCACCTCCTAGAAATTACAACATTGATAATACATCTGTAAAGGTGGACTCAGTGGTTAGAGATCTGAGAACACATGCTAACAGTAATCCAACATTTGACCACATGTCTACTGTGCTAAGAAAATCATTCTACTTTGCCCAGCTTATAAGTCAGGACATTGCATCAAGGGCCAAAGAAGTCTTTGTTTTACTGTACTCAGCTCTCATCAGAACAGACATCAAATATAGTGCACTCTTTGGCATGTATCTGGCTAAACACTTGAAACTACTAGAGAGACCACAGAGGTTCCTCACAAAAAGAATACAGAAAGTAAACCACAAGTCCTATATGAAACATCTCAAAGCTGTATACCTGCACTTGATTTCCAACAGACTGCCATGGGGTGATCTAGGCCTAGTCTACAAAGCATCTACTGATACCACACTGATGGATTTGTTGCACATGCTCAGAAAAAACACCATTATAAATACCCATTCTAAAG
>NC_056727.1:54984861-55047361 GCF_019279795.1 Protopterus annectens | reverse complement strand
TTGTGTTTTAAGGTTGTTCTGAAAGTAGGAAGGGTGTCATTACATGAAGTATGCAGTGGTAGACCTATACATTTGCTGGGAAAGTGATGGCTTAGTAACCTATTTCACATGCTCTTACTATATACATTAGATAAGAAGTAGACAGCCTTACAGATTAGGTTGGCTTTTGGTATTTTAAAAATGTTTGCATATTGGGTATGTTTGCTTATGAATTTGTCAGAAGAAAAAGCAGGTTTAAAATTGTGCCAACGCACTATGGAGACTCATCCATCTAAAAGAATTGAACTCTTTACAACTGATGTATAGTTTATATCACAGTTCTATATATGCCTTTTCCAGTTTGACTAGGGAAAAGCAAGGTGGTTCAATTAATGCAGCTGCGATAGGAATGTGCTATGGGAGAAGTACTTTTTCTGCTTCTCTCCTTGTTTCTTTTGTAAACTGATTGCTGGGTCTGCACAGAGCTGAGGATTTAAGGCATGTTTGTTTGGCAGTGATCTCCATCTAGCTTTATTAGGCTAGCTTATAATAAAAGTGTACCTCCGGGGGGAGGGGGACGGTGATGTAACATTCATTCTTGGGACAGTCCAAATTCTCAGCACTGTAATGGGATCTTATACTAATAGCATTCTTTTCCCTGGAGACTGCAGTACATAAACAGAAATGCCAGTGCTCAATCCCTGGACTTCAAAAATGCCACATCATAAAAGCAAATGATTTATTATTCCAAAACTGGCATGGAGTTGTTGATGAGATAGGACTGGCAAGGCCAACTCCTTCAGCCACCATTTGCCTGCTGTGTGACTCATCATGCAACAAGTTAGGGATCCTGAATTGCGTTTGAAACAGTCATTTGTGGAGCAGTGCATTACCCTGGTAAACAAACAGATGAATGAACAATTTAGCAGTTAGAAGAGAGGGCTATAGTTATGACTTGCTAATGAACTGCTTCCTCTGCCAAGGATAGAGAGTTTAAATCTTTCCAAGTCACTTAAACAAACAATGTTTTACAAGAATTGGTAATTTGGACTTGGTTCTGTTATGGTCTCCTAGACTGCATGCATAGTAACTACCTATGAATCCACAAACAAACACACAAATAAATAAATACACAAGCATATAGATTAACTAACCAACTAAACAAAT
The DNA here is from genome assembly GCF_019279795.1 of Protopterus annectens. Classification (NCBI taxonomy): domain Eukaryota; kingdom Metazoa; phylum Chordata; order Ceratodontiformes; family Protopteridae; genus Protopterus; species Protopterus annectens. The sequence goes on along the minus strand of NC_056727.1, from coordinate 55,046,215 downwards.
GTCAGTCAGGTGCAAGGCCAGATTCAGTGACTGGAAAATATAAATAAATTCCTACAGCAGCAATTAGTGTAGTAAGAAGAAAGGATTAAAGGCTCAGAATGGTGGAACATATTTGTTTATTTAACATTTGTTTACTGTTTACGGCTGGGATAATATTCCCATTTTCAGTAGAGACCCAGGGAGAAAAACTCTACATTGACATAATATGGCTATAGTTAAATAAAGTTATTACAAAGCCTAATGCAGAAGACTGACATATTAACTAAGTACAAAATTCAGCTTCAGTTCATGCAGTGGGAACCTATACACATAGTGCAAATATTTAAATAGCTGTAACAAGATGAAAAAGAACATTGTCAATAGACATATTATTCACAAGATGCAGTTCATAGAGATGACATTAAACACACTGAGTACACTCTTTGCAAAAGAAATGATTAGATAATATAGCCTAAGCAAAAGTATATTTGATCTTTGTCTAAAATTTATTTTTAGCTCCATGTAGCTGCAGTAACAAAACTGACCTGGAAACATATCAAATAGGCATAATGCAAGGCCCGTGGGGATTCCCAGAGTAAATAGAAAAATATGAATGTATGCACTATTAAAGAAATGAGAAGTGGATGATAAATACAGACTTTTAATTGGGATTGGAAGAATTTATAGACTTGGAAAGAAGAAACCACAGACAGGATTTTTGTAATTTTACACAAGCTTTCAGAATGTAGCCCACTCCTAGAACTGTATTGCCGTTGAACCTCCTGACATGACTGATTTAAGAAAAAAATCAATCTGTTCATTCCAGAATTCTGAAATAAAAAAGAAAAATTACCAAAATCATAATCAAAGTCGTGGCCGAATTTTTTACTTTGTTTAACAAAATCATAACCATAGACCACTGTAAACATGGCCTTAAAAATTAAATTGCATATTCTTGCACTACTGTTTGTTTATGTATGCAGTATTTATTCATTCAAATGGGACCTGAGGGGTAAAGCTCCCATTTACATGCCTTAGTACAGATTTAGAAACACAGCTATACATTGTAAAAAGTTACCTGCAGATTTTTCAGGCAGTAATATTACATACTTTTTACATCAACTATAGCTAGAAAGAAATAAGACTGATTTCACATTTAACAGTGTAGATTTGAACATCTTGCTTTTTTACTCACTGGTTGCCAACCATTTATAGAGTTCTGCATTTGCACTTAGAATAGGGAATGTAAAGGTAAAAGATCTAAATGACACTGCAGTCTGTACATGTTGAGAGAAACGTTTTGCACTAGTATTTTAAGCAGGTGTTATCTTAGATTACTTTCTGGCTTTCTGCAAAAGTATTCAATTTCTTGGTGAGATATGAACTCGGGGATTTATCACCATTTCAGACTATTTAATAATGTTGTTGTTGTGTCTTTCGGCTTTTCCCAGTTAGGGGTCGCCACAGCGGAACTCTGGTCTGCTAATGATTGGCAGTAGATTTTTACGTGCCGAGTTGCCGGCCCTGATGCACAACCTTCAATGAAGGTATGCCCATTCACGCATGTCTCCGCACAGAAGACGCTCTAGCTGAGAATCGAACAGGGCAACATCTTACGGTGAGGCGACAATGCTACCGCAGCACCACCACCACAGTTCAGACTATTTAATAATGTAGTCCATTTACTGGTGAGAAACTTGGGGCTTTTTACCATAGCTAGTTGTTTTTATTTGCTGTTACTGTTAATAGAAGGTTGAATAATGTGACTGTCTTGATAGCTTATACCAGTTAAATAAATGGGTTTTGTGCCTACCATGCATTCATGCATGATGACAACTTTGGTGGAGTCTCCATATTTGTCAAGGATTATATCACTTCCAGGCAAAGTCCCAGAGGAGACCTACAAGCATAGCTCATAGAACTCAAGCTCACTGTAAACACGGCAAACTACCAAGTCCTAGCCCGGTACAGGACATCCACTAAGTTCCCTGATAAACACGTTAGATTCCTAAAAGTACTTCATTTACTCCCTAGTAATAAAAATGCCATGATTTTTGTAGACTTTAACTACCCCTTAATTAAATGGAGTATCACTACCTCCAGCATATAATATACCAATAAGTTATTGCACTTAATCAATAAAAAGATAGTAAACATTCACACTACAGGACAGAATATTTGTATCTTGTCCTCACAATTATAGCCTGTATAGTACAATTGCCCTGGCCTCTCCTACCTCAGTTAAGTTGAACCATAAACTTGTGACATTCAGTTTCAAAGTGTCTAAAGCCTTTGAAACCAGTATCTCTGAATTTAATGATTTCAAACAGGCCAACCTCATACTGCTCTCAAAATTCACTGTTGTCAGTACCTGCACTGATGCCCAACATAAAAGTAAGCTACATGAAGATGTTCTATGTCCACTTGGCTAAATACGTAGCACTGGCAGTCATGGGCATGTTTTAATTTATATTTCTTTCTTTCTTTTTTTCTTTCTTTCTTTCTTTCTTGTTGACTAGGGCAGTCTGACTGGGAATACAGGCCCCTTTTCAGATTTGGCCAAAGAAAAAAAGCTCCAAACATTGACAACAAGATACATATTCTAGTGTTCTAAATACATAGCATTCTAAGGAAAACAAGACAATAAAACAGCATACAATAATGGTCTAATAGAGTTCTAAAGAAACACTACATTAGGAACAGAAACAATATAGAGTAATTCTCTAAAACACAGAATTCAAAGGAAACATGAAATTATTATGAAGACCTTCAACATTGGTATTTAGTTTATCCAACATTCAAACAAGGTAATTTGATATTATAGTTGGAAGAAAAGCAGGAAAAATGGGGAAAATAAGAATAAATATCATTGAAGTGGGAAGAGGTGGTAGAGGAAGATGAGAAGGTAAAGTGTGAAGTTAGGGAAATTGAAGAAAAAAGGAAGATATTTCTGTAACACTGGAGGTGAGTACAGCTGTCCATGTGGCTTTTGGTTTCTGCTTAATGTATCTGTAGGCCAGGCATCTAACAGATATGGTAGTCTCTTGAAGGTTCCATAATATCCCAATGAGATATATGAGCATAGTCAGAAGTCAGTTATTTATTTATTTATTTATTTATTTTTATTTGGGTATGATACCTTTTAAATTATCTATTTCTTTTAGTGGAAGTGGTAATTTGGTCCAAAGTTTGGTGACATAATTGGAATAGAAAGCATTTCCTAATGTATTGTTTGATTTTGTGGTGGCCAGAAGTTTTTCACTATGGTAGATAAAATTATGATCTGTGACTAGCTGGGTATAGATTAGGTGTCGTGGCAGTTCTAACCATTGTAGTTGTTTTTAAGATGAGATAGTGATGAATTATATATGATAGGTATGTTGCAAATTTTGCCTTTTTTGTATTATAGCTCTAACTTTGTTTGCTGTTTGGTTTGCAAGTTTGTAAATATGGCTGATGCATATAGGACTGTTGGAAGAAGTAGGACTTGACAATAGTGTTCCTTGTTTTATCAGTTAGAAATTGAGCTGATCAATAGAAAAGTCACATTTTGGTGTTTTTCATGACATACTGTATGTGTTGATAAAATTCAGATTTTCATCTATAGCTACAGCTAGTAGTTTTATGTGGGTTGCCTTTTCTTTGGTAATGTTCTTGAGTGATATAATATTAAAGAGTATTTCTGGATATATAATGGTGTGAATAACATTAATTTACTTTTTTTAAGGTTTTAGAGCAGGCTTGTATCAGTTAGACAGGAGTCAACAGCAGAAAAAGGATCTCAGGTGAATGTTTGGTATTTTGTAAGACTTGTTGCTGTGCAGAGGATAGTGAAGTCATCAGCGTATTGCTCAATGGTAGCTTGTTTGGTAACTGGGTCGAGACTTTTTCTAAATATATTAAATAAAAGGAGAGATGCTTCAGAAACTGTATGCAAATACATTCCTCTTACATTTTTGATAAGGGATATGGTACTTTGATACGTCTGTAGTTTGAGAGTTCTGATGAATTTCCACCTTTGTGAATAGGTATGGTATACAATTTTTCCCAGATGGTTGGGACATGGCTTTCTGTAATGAAATGGTTAATAATTAGGGAGAATGTGTAGGCCAGTGGATCTGCTGCCATTTTGATGTATTCAACAGGAAGGCTCTCTGCAGCTAGAGTGTGGGTCTTAGATTTTGCAGATTTTTTTTGATTACTGAGGTAGGGATAGAATTTAAGAAGAAAGATATTATGATGTAATTTAGCTGAGTAAGCACAGGCAGAAGCGGGATTATCTTTGACAAGAGATAATATTATTTAGATGAAGTGATTGTTGAACTACATGCAATATCAGTGATGTTTTTAGTTGGTAGTGGTGGTATGGTCGTCTGACTAGGTTAGAGAAGAGTTTGCAGTGATGCACAGCAGAGCTTTGGGTTATGATGGTGTTTTTTCACAAAAGTTAATATAGAAGTTTTTTTTTCCTTAGCCTGTTATATTAAAGGATTTGGTACAATTTCTGAGATATCTGAAGTGTTGCCATTTGTTTTAGTTTTATTTTATGACCATGATTTCCTTTGTTGTCCCTGGTCTGCATAAGTTGTTTGGTTCCTTTTGTTAAGCAGGCTGCTGGGTTAGATTGTATCATTTTTATTCTAATGGGGGCCAGTTCATTCTGAGACTGCTTCCTCAAGAAGCAATTTTTAGAACATTCCAGTTACATAGCTGAAGGTTAAAAATAAATGTCTGTACATAGAATTTGCTGAAGCTCTATGCCTGCTTTTATTATGGTTGTCTGTGGGGATTGGTTTGCTGTCTTATAGCAAAGGTAGGAAGATGGTTTCTGATGATGTTAGGCAACTACTAGTGGCTATTTTGTTTGGAGATGAGGTGAGAATCTAATCCAGTATAGATTTTCTACTGGTATATTTGTTAAGTCAAGTTGGGGCTGTGGTGGATTGGGTGGAATTATATAGGTGTATTGTATAGGTGACAGTAACTGAGCATTTTAGTTGCCAGCCAATGTTGAGATCTCCCAGTATGATTGTTTCATAGCTTATGCTGGTGGCAAAGAATTTCATCATCAATGTTAATATTGTTATTGGGGGTATGGATAGGTCTATTACATAAATGTTCTTTTTACAGTTTAGCTTTAGCTGAAAGATGCGTATTTCTGTGTTACTAGATAGGGGAATGGTGTTAGGATGAAGAGTTACTTTAAGAGTATTTTTTTATAAAAAATATTGATAATGGGAAATTCAAAAAACAAACCACCCAGTTGGTCCATCAACATAAAAAATTATAACAAAAGAAAGTATGACTTTTCAAATTACAAATTATAGAGAAGATTGAAAACAATGTATGACAAAGATGTTATCAAAAATACTGCTAAAAATTAAAAAAAAAATCTTTTGCAACTAGTGAAGCAACCCATTAACTTCAATTAGCTACTGAAGCTAAAGATAATTACAAATCTTTCTTCAGCTAAATAAAAAAAATCTAAGGAACAATACCTAACAATGCTCAGAAATTATGCCAAATGGTACCACTCAATCCAATATAACAGACATTGCTAATATACTATCTAACAAATTCAGTGCAAATTTTACTCTAGAAACATCTGTCTAAAATCCATATATCCTAGAATCCCTTGCACTTCTTATTATCACCAAGGATCATGTCTTGAATGTGCAATCAATGATTCTTCTTCAATGGAACCTTACAACATATCTGAATGTTTAATAAATAGTTATAAACATGCTCTCACTGTAGCTCTCAGCAAACTGTTTAACCTAAGCTTAGCTACAAGATTTGGCCCTGATTTATAGCACAGCATGGTAGTGATGTCCCCCCTCCATCCCTATCATAAACCCTAATAATTATAGACTCATCTGCCAGATAAGCCTGATCTGCAAAGCTATGGAATACATTATAAATTACCTTATCAATTATGTCATCAAAAACGTTATGAGGCTGACCCTCAACAATTTGGCTTCTTCAAGGAGAGAGCCTGTCTACTACATTTAGTTAACTTTTTTGATAGGGTCACTCAGGCAGCAGATGGTATTTATGCTGTTAACAGATAATATTTTGATCTGTTGAGGAAATTTAACAGTATTTCCGATTCAGGCACAGCAAGAAAGCTAAATACTCTAAAAATAGATCCTTACATGGTAACCTCAATAATAAAGGTGCTAAAAGATAGCACCTATACAGTTTGTGAGGCAGGCACTTCATCTGAAAACATAAATGTGACCAATGATATTCCCTAGGCCTCTGTTTTGGGAACCCTCATTTTCAGCATGTACTTCCCTATTCTCCAAACTAGGAACCAGGACCTCTGGTTAATTAAGTTTGCAGATTACAGCAAACTGGTTGTTATTGTCAAGACCCCCCCCCCTCTCAGATACTCACACCTTTCATAAAGAACTTATATTAAATATAGGAGTACTGAAATCTGTCTCAAATTAAACATAAGATAGTATAGTGTCATTCTACTCATCAAACAGCCTCTATCCTTAACATAGCATTTAGAGAATGCCACACTACAAAAAGAAAGATTATCATGGACCTTAGAACCTGGGTTGACAATTCCCTGTTCTTTGATCATCATGTAGCAATTGTAGTCAGAAATTCCTTCTACTTAGAATGACTGATACCTGATGGCATATTATCCAGTTTTAAATAAATCATCTTTACCTTATATTGTGCAAAGATTAGACTAGTCATTGAACAAAATATCTCATTTGGAATTTATCAAACTAGACATATCAAATTACTAGAGAAGCTCCAAAGGTTCCTAACCAAGAATATTATTGGATTAAACACCAAGATCTACTAAGAGAGGTTAGACCCTCTGTTACTTACTCTGTTTCTTATACACACATGAAGGGCAGTCTGTGTCTTGCCTACTGAACACTTACAGACACCCCCATGCTTTATATCTTGTATCTTTGCAAGCCTATTAGCTCTACAAAACAGAATGATAAATGGAAATCATTACCTATTAACAAAACATGGTGGAGAGATGGACTTTATGCACAGTGCCTTCCTCCTCTCTGGAAGAAATTCATTTTCAAACAGGCCCTGGATGATGGAATGGGAACCCACTAACTTACCTGGGAGTAACTTAGCCTAGCCCTCCTTAGAAGGGGTGTGCTGAGGGTGAGTATTGGCAAGTTGTAAATGACCTTTTAACACCTATGAAATCTATGAATATAGATGTGAGGTCATGAGGTCATGGCACATGGTGGGGAGCATCTTCTGAAAGAGTGTTAGCTGTGTGCACTTTACTTTGTTTTCTTAGATATATAATGATAATGCACACCTGCCTTAACCCTTAACTTCAAGAAATATGTTGTCATTATTCAGTTCCTTAATAATGAGGAATATGTACCAAAACTGGCAAAAACAGACAATGATGATCTTTTTTTAACAATATCAAAACAAAACTTATTGAGGATTTCTCCTTTACTGTCTATAAGATAAGTTAGCTTCTTGGCCCTTCCCATGGAGAAGTATTATTGGGGTGGACCCCCTGGATGGCCATATAGATTAGTCACAATCTGGAGAGGTGACAACATCATTCAATTGCTAGCTGAAGCCATGGAGACTTTTTAGTGATGATCTGGTGTAATTCAACTACCATAGCTAGGTATAAAGGGAGACCAAGCTGACTAGAAGAGTTAATGGACTGTGCAGAAAATCACAGTGTGGGTAGCATTTTCTGTCAACCATAAAAATGTATGTTAACTCATTACATCTGCATGATGCCTCTAGGTTCATCTGCAGTTGCCTCTTGCTAATGCCTCTAGGTGTCAAATATTGCTTGTTCATATATCCATCAATAATTCCAAAGCCATGCTATGTACAAGGCATTAAAATATTTCATCTTAATGCTTATACGATGGCAAACACAACTGTGTTAATATTAATTTATATAATTTTCACATTTTTATAAATATCTCAACATCCAAGTAATACAGATAGAACTCTTTAGCATCATATGAAATCTCTCAGCTAAATGAATAAAATGCTGCTGACAGTATGTGTGTAACTTGAGTGGATGCTGAGATATTGTAATTTGTTTCCAAAATATTGCAGATGTAATAGTTACTGTGTTTACTGTGACATAACATTTAGTTTAAGACCTAAAACCTAAATAATACTGCCACCATAAAAATAGCTTGTGCTGAAGAGTTTGCCATTTATACTTCTTTCATAACCCATATGGTTCCAGAGATATGAACATTTGTTAGAAATGTGAGGACATAATTTGATTCTGTCAAAAGGTTTAGGCTCTGCCCATTGGAAGTTACAGTGCAAACATCCAGAGCTCCATTGGAGTGAATAAGTCCAGCTCCATGATCTCTGCCACTAGCTACTACAGTGCCTTTTACTGTGGTCATGCAATGTCAGTGCCATATCTGAAGACATGTTGCATTTCTGATAGAAAGGCCTGCTGAGTCAAGTGAACCATTACTTGTTGATGTACATTTTCTAGCATACTTTGCCAGGGTTAGAACTCCAAATCCCCTGTAATTCTTTTTCAACTTGGAAGCATCCTCCTTTAGAGATAAGAATATTCTTGAATTACTTTCAGATGGTTTTTATTCTTGCCTCTTAGAGATTTCTATGAAGAAGTTTAGCTTTATTGACAAATTGGTTCTCACTATTAAAAAAGAGCTTAATGTGCTGTACTGCACTGATAATCATTTTGACTAACAGCATAGCTAGTTCTTCAAATTTAAATTCTCAAGGTCTTCAGGTAAAATAAATGTTTATGTCCCCAAACTTTCTTTTTTTTTAAGTTTTTGCATTGTATTAGATTACAGAACAAATTACAGGTGTACAGAGAGATATCATAAGTGTGCCATCAATTGAACTCACTGTGATGAATATTAATCAATTCCTTATGAAACATCAATAAATGATTGAAACAAATTGAAATTTGCAAAATGGTCATGAACAATGCAGAAGAAGATAAAATAATGTTCAAAACTTTTAGCTACAAACTACAATAACATCTAGAACAGATTAATTTACATGGTGTTTATTCTGCTTTAACTGGTGATAGCCTGCTAGATTAGTCATTTTATTATTTAGCAAAATATTGGAATTACTATCTATAGGTTGTAGTAGGCAAAAACTAATCCTCTAATTTAACTATTTCATCAGTTTCTGAAAAGAGTGAATGATATTAAAGAGGACATTGTTTATTTTAATTCTTTTTAAAAGTGATAAATCTAGAAATAGAAGAGCTAATGGATTAAAGGGGTAGGATTTAATAGTCTTTTACCATATAACTACCAAAGAGAAGTTCCACTGAGTGACTGTTAAATTGATGTATATGACTTTCCAGAGTCAACTAGCCTGAACTGTTTTTTTCTGATTACTGCATTTATTTTTAAATTTGCACTTAAAGTTACATTTAGTCGAATTTAATCAAAAGTTTGCTTGTTTGTTTGTTTAATTTAACTGTGGAGGCTGCCCACTAAAGTGTGTTAGCCTGTGTAACTAATTTATCACTGTCTCTGCATTTTCTGTGTATTTCTACAAAAAAAACAAAAAAACAAAAAAATAATCCTTGTTTTCCCGCCTTTCTCGACTAGTTTAGACCAGTATACAGGCATTGCTGTATTCTGGGCTGTGGTGTAGTTCCTGTGTTGTCCATTACCTTACTTGGATAGAAGGAAGTTTCTTTGCTAACCAGTGGGAGTGGGGAGCCTTGAGCAGCCTACCTGTCCTTGGGGGAAGTGACCTCAGCACAAGAAGCTGTAGTAATTGGTTGTTTGGGACCATTCCTAGCTCTTTTGTAGTTCACTGCTTAAAATCCGCCTTTGCACGGCTTTGCGCATAGCGCAGCGCCGGGTAAACAAGGTTAAACTTGGTTAAACAAGGTTAAAATTTTTCTGGCTCCGCCAAGTCTGCTCTTCAATTTTTCCCTTAGAACTGTTCTACTTGCAATCTAAACAGCCTATACTCTATCTGAAAAGCTCAGCACTTGCTCCTAAAGCATTTTTATACAGGTAAAGCACTCTTAAATAAAAGAAAGTACTTCATTCACCTAAATTCTGTTGAGTACACATCTCCCTATAGGTCCTTTCTGACTCAGTTACACAGCAATCTTTTTCATTATTTCTAGCATGTCGAAGGGTCGGTTGCTGGCGTCCTCTCCTGTTCAGCTGGTGAATCTGGGAATCTTGAGGCAATGTTACAATTGCCTCATGTACACAGACAACCCTCTCCTCCTCCCAACAAATACAAATATATGTGAGAGATGCAACTATATAGCCAAACTGGAGGCTGAGCTCTCTCAATTCAGTACTGGCAAGACCAGTCAGGAGGAGAAGGTAACCACGCACACCACAAACCCAGTCTCACATAGAACTATCACAACAGCAAACCAAACACATAAACACACAAAAACATACTCGGGGGCGCTGATTAAAAATCTACCAAAACAACAGAGGCCTCCAAAGCAGACACCCAAGCAACCACCACCTCAAGACATAGCACATGCAACACATAGTTCACAAAGTCAGTGTGCTAAACAGTCACAGCCCTTAAGGCCAAACAACATGCCAGACACACTTGTAATAGGTGACTCCATAGTCAAACACGCTGACGTCCCGCTCACCAGACTGAACAAGGAAAAGGTCACAGTAAGCTGCCTGTCGGGAGCTAGAATCCGCCACATAACACAAGCACTCAGGTCACTCCACAGCAAGTACAAATATGACTCTGTCATTGTACATGCCGGTGTGAACGACCTGAGATGTACCTCCCTGGACTACATGAAAAGAGACATAGAGGAGCTCTCTGATTATGTAGCCCAGTCCGGTATGACCCTGACCCTGAGCAGCATCTTACCCTCACCAAGAATGATGCCACAGTGCAAAGACAAAATGATCAGTTTTAACAACTGGCTTAATTACTGGTGTCATTCTAAGGGGATCCAATGTCTGTCTGCTTGGGATGACATGCTTGACAAGCCACGCTGCTTCGCAAGGGATGGCTTGCACCTGTCACCCTATGGGCTTCTGGATATTGGCCAAGGCTCTTGCCACCCCATAGTGCCTTTTTAGGCAAGGCTCAAATGACAAACCTACCTCCCTAGAAAACACAAGTGGAAAAAACTAAGGGTAATGCTGCTCAATGCCAGGAGTCTAAACCTCAAGATGCACACCCTCGAAGCCCTCCTCAGTATGGAGAACATCGATGTCTGTGCAGTGACTAAAACCTGGTTCAAGGCTCCTGAGAGCACCCCAGCACTATCAGGTTTTACCTCATATCATGCTTTCCGGCCCCAAAACTTGGACTGAACCACAAAAGGAGGGGGAGTATCCATTTTCATCAAAGATACCCACACCTCCAGGTTAGTGGCAATGCACGAAGCATCGGAGACTATCCAGGTGCAACTAACCATAGGCAAAACTGCCTTACAGTTTGTAGCATGCTACAGACCACCCTCTCAAACTCAGGAACCCCACACAGCCTTCCTGAAGACACTGGAGAGTATGAATGTCTCTCCAAATACCATAAATTTGGGAGACTTCAACTACCCAAACATAGACTGGGAACATTACTCAAGCCCCAACACCCTAGCCCAAAGGTTCCTAGAATTCATAAACTCAAATGCAATGGAACAACTAGTCACCATTCCCACAAGAGGAGACAATATACTAGACCTGATCATCACAAACATGGGGACAAAATGCTCCACACCGGAAGTATATCCCTCTTTGGTAAGATCAGACCATAAATTAATCTCACTGGAAATCCACATCCCGCCCCCACCCCCTGCACAAAAGACCACAGTGAAGAACTACTCAAAAGCAAATGTCACACTTCTTAAGACTGAAGTGGTATCCTTCAAGGCCCCTGGGCCAGTGGAAACCACAACCCACACTGCTGAATCCTTTGCAAATGCCTTCTATGGGCACCTTCAAGAATGCATGGATCATGCAATCCCAAATAAAACCAAGACCCATTCCCCCAAAGGCAGGCGCCCGGTCTGGTGGACCCCAGCCATAAACAAACTTTACAACAGGAGGAGGAAGCTACTACATGACAGAGCAAAATCCCTAAAAGGGAAGGCGTCTCTGATCAGTACTAGCAAAAACTACGATCACTCATAAAATCATCCAAGGCCAACTTTGAGAGAAAAATCGCAAAAGACACAAAAGACAATCACAAGGCCTTCTTTAGCTATGTTAGAAACCTGGGTGGAAACTCCCAGATATGCTCAGAGTTAGTCCAAAATGACACAAAATACACTGAACCCACTGACATTGCCAACATTCTGGCAGACAGGTTCAGTGCAAATTTCTCCTCCCCCCCCCCAAAAGGGGAAATAACTATCCCAGCAGAGTGTAGCCTCCCCAACATCTCAGATGCCCAGGTGAGAGCCGCCGTCTCTAAAGCTAAAAACACAGCATCAATGAGACCGGATGGTGTCCCGGGCTGTGTGCTACATGAACTCCAAGAGGAACTAAACCCACACATAAGGCTGCTGTTTAATCTTAGCCTTACTACAGGATACGTACCCAAAGAGTGGCGACGGGCAACAGTGGTCCCACTTCACAAAGGTGGTGCTTCTACGGACCCTGGAAATTACCGCCCCATAAGCTTGACGAGCCTGGTCTGCAAAGCTATGGAGAGGATCATTATGGAACTCATAAACAAAGACATTGGGGACCTACAGATATTGGATCCTACCCAATTTGGCTTTGTCAAGGGCAGATCCTGCCTTTTGAACTTGGTCGACTTTTTTGAAATAGTCACTAAGGCCATTGATAAGGGTAAGGCAGTTCACACAGCCTACCTTGACCTTGCAAAAGCCTTTGACACAATACCCCACTCGGGCATCATAGACAAACTCACCAGCTTAAATGTAAACCCATATGTCACAAGATGGGTTGCAAACTGGCTCAAGGACAGAACCCACAGGGTCAGAGTTGCTGGAGCTATGTCAGACTCTAAGCCAGTCACAAGCAGTGTCCCACAGGGCTCAGTCCTGGGACCACTCTTGTTCGGCATTTATTTTTCCGAGGTACAGGCAAACATAGGAGGATTGTGGCTGACAAAGTTTGCAGATGACTGCAAACTGGGCGCCATAATTGATACTCCAGCGGACACAAACATCCTTCAGAGAGGCCTCATAGAAATGGATAATTGGTGCCAGAGCCATGGCCTTAAGCTGAACGCCAAAAAATGTATAGTTATACCCTTTGGGAAAAACAAGGTACCAACAAATTACCACATAGGCGAAAATCCATTAAGTACGGAAGAGGTAATCAGGGACCTAGGGACCCAGGTTGACAGTAACCTCTCATTTGACACTCACATTGCCAAAATGGTTAGGAAGACCTTCTATATTGCCCACCTTATCATGAAGGGTTTCACATCTAGATCAAGAGAGGTCATTGTGCCCCTGTACTCTTCTCTTATCAGGCCAATGATTGAGTACAATGCCCCATTTGGGATGTATCTCACCCGACACCTGCAGCAGTTGGAAAGACCCCAAAAGTTCCTCACCAAGAGGATAAAGGGTCTTAAACATATGTCATATGCTGCCCGACTGAAAAACTCCAGCTCTATTCAGTCGCATACCGCCTACTCAGAGGTGATCTGTGCCTGACGTACAAGGCCATGTCCAATCCTGAATTAATGGACATGCTCCACCTCAGAAAATCCAAATCCATCAGAGCCACGAGAACAAGTGACTTAAACCTCAACACAGAAATAAATAGGACGTGCTGGAGGGACAGATTCATAACCCAGAGGGTCCCTACACTCTGGAACAGAAGCCCAGTCCATGTTAGGCAGAGCCCCTCACTGACTCTATTCAAGAGAAATCTCGACGAGTGGATGGGAGATCGTAGGTTTACCCCAGGGGTCATCTCTGTGTCACTACTAGACAGAGGCATAGTAAACTAAACCCTAAAAGGGCGTAGTATTCTCATCCTAAGGGGTGGTGTAAGCCACATACACTCTGGCTAGGCTTATAAATGCCTTAGGGCAGATAGCCTAGTACAAACCTATGAACCTATGAACCTAATAAGTATGAGAAACTTGATAGTACAGTTTAAAATAAGCAGGTTTAGTTATCCTAAAGGTTTAGGAGATGTTAATTTGCTACAGTTAATGGGAGACCATGTAAACTTTGCTATAACAGGTTCTATATTATAAAAAATGTAGAAGATAGAGATAGGGAAGCAGATCTAATATAAAATAAGATCTTGGAAAGAATGTTCATTTTAATAATCACTATTTCTAAAAGAAAGAAAATTGCATGCGTAACCATTTATTGATGCAATTTTGCATATTGGACAAATATTGTTTAATATTATACTGTGAAATAGGTTTGCTGTCCTACAATAATTATACCCAAGTAATCACATGATTGCTGTAGCATGATACCTTTTCAAATAGCTATGTCAGTATAATTATAATTAGAAGTCACCAAAGAATAACAGATTTATTTAAATTTAATTTGTAAATACAAAATTTAGAAAAAGCATAAATGTTTTTCATTATTTCTGTAATGCCTTAATTGGGACGGGTTAAATAAATATTTAAGTTATAATCAAATGCTGTGAATAGAATTTTAACACCAAAACATATAGGACATTGTAAAACGTATTCTGTGTTAGATCAAGAAACAAACATTCAAGATAAAGGTTAAATAGTAATGGAAAAGCAGACAACATTGCCTAATGTCACTATTAATATATATTAATATAGATTTAGAGAGGAGTTTATTAATCAAAAACCAGGTAGAGTGATTTTTCTATAAAATCCATCTGGAATTTAAGAAGAATTTTGGAAAGTCAAATATTTCTGTGACTAAAAATATGAAATTGATATTAACTCTATAAAACATTTTAGCTGCATAAACTGAGTAGACATAAATATTCATGTTATTATTATTGTGTAAGCATTGTAAAATATTTAGAGTGAAGGTTTGGTCAGCAGTTTACCTAATTGTTATGTGTCAAGACTGAAATTTAGAAATAATTGAAGGGCTAGTCCTAGAAAATCTGTTACCAACTAAGAATGCAAAAAAAATTATATTAAGATTGATGAGAGTGATTGGTCTATAGTTAGTAACATCTGTAGGGTCTATATCATTTTGTCGAATTCACTGAAAATTTAATACCTCGTGGTCAAACTTTATCTGTTGAAACTTAATCCAGCGAATGATCACTTCAGCGAAGATTTACCAAGGGAGAAAAACTAGTTGCTCATCATCGGAATTTTGCCTTTTTCCCCACTGTAGAGCAATCTTGGAGATGGTGTATTTAGTTGGGGGTGTTGGGGCACAGCCCCCCCCCACCTGGGTGTTTTTTTAAATTATGTGTTTTTTGTGATGGTCAGTAAGTTGGCTGAGCAATTTTTTTTTTTGCCTAGGTAAATCTTCGCTGAAGTCATCATTCGATGGATTAAGTTTCGATGGATAAAGTTTGAAAAAGAGGCATTTGATATTTAGTTTGATCGACAAAATGATATAGACCCACATCTGTATGAACTTTGTTAGGTTTGGGTAGAAATGTTTATGACTGGTTAATGTAAAGATCATTAATGTCATTGTATATTATAAAATTAAATAAAATATACAAAACATGGGATAGACAGAAAGGGAGGCATTGTTTTAAAATTCATCAGTGTAACCATAAGATCCAGGAGCTTTATTTAATTTTAAATGATTTATGACATTCATTTTCTTCTTTGGTAGGTTTTGCAATAATTTCCTTGTATTCATGTTTAAATTCTGGAAAATAAATTTTTTCCAAATGATGAATTTTGTATTATCATTTCTCGAAGTGTTGGTAAAAACATGTTTAAATGTATGTCAGAAGGTACATATTATTACTTGCTGAGTATTATGTCTGATATTATTAACAATAATCTCATTAATATTGCTCATCGTATTATGGATACAAAGTGCTTTGGTTAAAACTTTGCAAGGCATCTGTGCCCATTCTGAATAAGAAGCTAATATTTCATATTTCTTTGGAACCCCTTTGGAACCCCTCTCCCTGTTTGGATACCCATATGCTTTACCGGTGATGTGTGAGCGTTTGTTTAATTGCATTTAGTGTGTTAAAACCCAGGTGGAAAACTCTGTCTCAAGCTAGTACAAATATAAAACATTACTAGTCTGCCTACCCCCCCCCGACTGTATGAAAGAAATTGCAACTTCGGAACTAGATGCTCTCAGCAGCTCATTGGCAACACCTACTGCTGCTAAATAAGTGAATTATCTCAAGCTAGTTGTTGTGTCTTTCAGCTTTTCCCGGTTAGGGCTCACCACAGCAGAACTCTGGTCTGCTAATGATTGGCAGTAGATTTTTACGTGCCGAGTTGCCAGCTCTGACACACAACCTTCAACAAAGGTACACCCATTCACGCATGTCTCCACACAGAAGACGCTCTAGCTGAGAATCTAACAGGACAATGTCTTAGTGTGAGGCGACAACGCTACCACAGCACCAGCTAGTACAAATACAAAACATTATCAATCTGCAAACCCCTCTGACTGTATGAAAGAAGTTCCAACTTTTAAACTAGATGATCTCTGCAGCTCATCAGCAACACCTTCTGCTGCTAAATAAGTGAATTCTCTCAAGATAGTACGAAAACATTACCAATCTGCAACCCCCCCCCCGACTGTATGAAGGAAAATGCAGCTTCTGAACTAGATGTTCTCTGCAGCTCATTGGCAACACCTACTGATGCCAAATAAGTGAATTGTATGTGTTTTAGACCTAAAGTCAACTGTCTGTTCCTTACAAAACTACAGCACATCACCAGGATGCCTCTCATATCCCCATAACATCTGGCTTATTTCTGTAAATCTACTCCAGCCTGCCTACTAAGTTGGTTATAAGTAAGAAATCCTCCTACATAGTGCTATGTTATGTATAATGTTAGTTATAGGTAAAAATCCCCCTACATAGTACTCTGACACCTATAAAGTTATCAGTCATTAGTCATTTGCCTTGCAGACTCTGTAGTGTTTTTTTATTAGTTATCTATTTTGATATCATTATTGGCTATCTTCCTACCTTTACAAAAATTCACTTAGTTCATAACTTGATCCACTGATTGTTTCTTTTGCTGTAAATGGGATCCAGGTTCTACCCACTCCATTCACCCTTACTACCTTTGGGCTCACTCCGCTCCCCTGCCCTGCCCCCATTCCCACCCCCCACTTTCATTACATTTATAGCCAAGTAGACTATGCCCCTTTCTATTTCCGTATTATCCGAATTAGCTCCATTCAAATTCTTCCAGTATAACACA
This sequence comes from Protopterus annectens, assembly GCF_019279795.1. Taxonomy (NCBI): domain Eukaryota; kingdom Metazoa; phylum Chordata; order Ceratodontiformes; family Protopteridae; genus Protopterus; species Protopterus annectens. The sequence goes on along the minus strand of NC_056727.1, from coordinate 55,028,941 downwards.
AAAAATGTATCTCCCTATGGATCTACTTCACTTCAATGAAAAACTTTTTAGTTGAACACCTCTTTGTCAAACTCTAATTGTTGAAACATCAATCTGTCAAATGGCTGTTTTCACAATTTTTTTCCTAGGGGAAAAAAACACTTGGCCATCTTTGGGAATTTGCCCTTTTCCCCAACTGTAGTGTGATCTTAGAGTTGGTATATTTAGTTAGGGGGTATGGGGGCACAGCCCCCCCACATTGAGAGCTTTGGAGGTGCAACCCCCTCCACCTTGGTGAGGTTTAAATTTTGTGAATTTTTTATGCTTATCAGGCTGACCAAGTTTTTTTTACCCCAGCACAAAATTTGCTAACATGCCCATTTGACAGATCATGCTTTTGACAATTAGCATTCAACAAAGAGGCATTCAACAAAAAGGTTTTTGCTGAAGTGATATAGATCCATCACCCTACAATACCACCTATGCATGACTAAATACTTACAAGCCATTGTCCATACTGTATCATGACTGTTAATCAGTAGTGATGTCCACCAAGGTCCCGGCCCTGCAATTATTCCTAATATCGCCTCATTCCAAACAACATTTACTAAAAACTCCTAGAGAAATATGGCAGACCTGCTAATTCTTAATATCAACTTGAGAAGCATACTCAACAAAATAGAGGAACTACATGCCACCCTGTCCCGATACTCTCCTGACATAGTTCTCTTCACAGAGACCTGGCTCAAGCCACATATTAATGATAATGGGCTACTTCCCCCCAGCTATAATCTAGTCAGGAAAGACAGAACATCAAAACAGGATGGTGGTATCACCATACTATACAAAAGAAACCTTACTATTGAAAATATGGACATAAATCACCCTATATTTAATAACACAGAAACACTATTCACCAAAGTAAAACTCAATGCTCAAAAACAACTGAATAAAATTGCTGCCTATATTCTCCCGGTAACAACATTGACACACTAGAAGCTATTTTGCACTGGTCATCCCAACCCCCCCCATGAAACACTCATACTAGGTGACTTTAATATCGCCTGGTCCACATGCATGTCTTCCATCCCCACTACTCACATAAACCTTCACTCAACCTAAACAAAGGTGACCTAAACAAATTAACTATCTACTACTACAAAATAGTGGAATTTGCGACCGACTCATCATACAGATCCCGCCATTGCAAATCCCTCAAACAACTATCCTGCCGAGAATTACCAAACCTATTAACCTTTAACCAACTTACAATAGCCCACCAAATACTGTATCACCCCCCCCCACCAAAAATAAAACAGCCCTACAAGGTCTACTAAACCACTATACCAGCAACCATCCACTAAGAAGCCCCAAAAAAGCACTGGTTGAAATTTCTAAAAGTAAATATAATTCTGGGGACTCCCTTTATGCTAGTGCTGTCAGAAAACATGGAATATGTTTCCTCTAGATATCCAAACACTGGATAACATGCATAACTTTAAGAACCTTCTTAGGTCCTACTTTTCCAACTCATGGATATGTTCCTGTTTTGCCTTGGGGAAATCCTACTAATATTTTTACTCCCGCCTCCTCTCATCCATCTCAAAGCTACATCATAGATAACTATTAGCCCTCCTAATATCAGACAGAATGGATATTAGTATAATAGGTTCATGGGTTCATAGGTGTGTACTAGGCTAATGGCCCTGGAGCCTTTACAAGCCTAGCCCATAGGATTACCCTTGCATTGTGCCACTCAACCTTAGTTCCTAGTGCATCAGTTGAGTAGACCCACTGGAGTGATCCCCGGGGTAAATTTTCTATTTCCCATCCACTCATCAAGATTTCTCTTGAAGAGGGCCAGTGAGGTGCTTTGCTTGACATGTATGGGAAGTCTATTCCATAGCATGGGCAGTCTCTGGGTTAAGAGCCTGTACCTCCAACATGTCCTGTTGATTGTGGTAGTGAGGTTGAGGCCTGTATACTGTGTGTGATTACTGATGAATTTATTATATATCTACAACTACTGTATGCAGAGTCTTGACTCTTTTTTTATCTCTTACTGCATGTATAACTTTGTGCAGCTACTAATGTGTAATGCAAATGTTACCATCACTTGAAATTTTCTATTGCTTGTGTACGTGTGTACAATTATTATTGTATGGTACAAATGTTACTGTTTTGCATGTGCTCTGTTGTATTACTGTATGGAGCTTTTCTCCCCAGGTCTCTGCTGAAAATGGGCAGGTCTGCCCAGTCAGACATTTCTCAGTAAACACATATAAAATAAAATAATAAATTAGATAAATTAATTTGTACTGTGATAGCTGATTCACATTTTGCAACTGCAGTTGCTGTTGGAGAGTTTTTATTTGCTGATCTAGTTCTGGGTTGTATGACTGGAGAAGTTGAGTTTATAAAATATTAAGTTTGTTTTAAATAGAGTTTTCTTTTTCTTTAGTTTTCCTTTTGTAGTAAACGGCCTCACTAATTAAATAGCCTTTTATCTGAGCGTGAAGTGCAGCCCATTGTATGTATATGTAACTTAATATTATGAGAGTTAATGCTACTTTGAAATTCTAATAGCATATTACTATTAATATCTTCTTTTATTTCCTCACATTGTAGTAAACTAATGAAAGAGTTGTTATTATTACAATTTCATTTATTTATATAAATATGTAATTGAAATTTTCAGTGATCTGACAGGGATAGAGGGTCAATATTTAAGTTTAGTTCTTCTCCCAATAAAGCATTAGAGATAAGTATGAAATCAATCCTGAGCCAAAATTTGTTACTATGAGAAAAATGTAAATTTTTCATGTGTGCATTTACATATCTTATAGGATTAAACAACTGATATCTTTCTTTTAAATCTAAAATAGTTTGGACAGCATTTATTATACTAAAAGTGGGATTTCCTATTCTACCTTATTTATTATCAATTACAGGACTTCAACACTCCCCAGTATAAATTAACAATTTCTAAATATAGATATTAAACTAAATATCTGTAATATAAAGCTAGACTGATTTGCATAGGTTGCATAGGAAGATTAAGAAGGACTGCAGGTATATCTAATGAATTGTGCTAACAAATAATATAGCGCCATTTCCCATCAGGGCTGCTAACACTATGAATAAATTTAAATGTAAAGTTGGTTTGAGAAGGATCACAACCCCGTATTTAAAAGTATTGTTACCTATTGTAATAACTTTTTTACATATTTTTCTACATGTGGGTTGCTTGTAGAAAGATTAGTTGGGCTTCAGACTAAAGAAATAACTGTAAAAGGATTTTTTTTTATGTCGAAGCCTTTCAACATTCCAACTGTCTGTTTTCCCATGCATAAATTATTATTAAGGTGTACATAACAATCATGTTAATGTGGAGAATTATGTACGTCTTATAAAAAAGGGGAAATTCCTTAAAAATGTTTAATAAAATAGCAAGTCTAGATTGAAAATATTTCATATATATAAAATAAAATAGTGTAGTATACAAAGAAGAAGTTATAGAGGAGAAAAATAACAATACAGTTCTGCATAAACTCATGGGCATATCCTCAATACACCTAATATGAGAATAGTGATATACTAAGTTACAGAATAAATAATCAAGTAATATGATTTTAGAATAATAACATGCTGTGTCCATGAAACCAATACCATAATAGAAGAGAACTAAACATCATTTTATCATCAAGAGCATATGTGTACAGTCCATCATAGTCCTACAATGGGACAACTTCCCTACTTAAATTTAAGCAAAATATATTCTGAAGAATAGGAGTAAATAGGAACGATAGAGGAAAAAAATAGTTCACAAATTTAGCTCAGAATCACCTCTAATGATGATATTAGACTTAATATAGAATGGTCTGAAACTAAATCAAAGAAATAGCAACAGTTTAAAGAGGGTAAGAGTATAGCTAATATATTATTAGGCAAATAAGACATATACATTAAAGAGCAGATATGTACAAATTTAAAGATAAAGATATACCCCAGGATTCAATAAAATCCATGTAGGCTCTGTGTAGAGCCTATACAGAATGTAGCCATGTACACGGCCATGGTTCCCCCTTGCCAGCACACCATGCATATTAATCATGGCAGACTGCAGGAGAGATCACAGTAGCATGGATATTGACTCCAAGCAAGCAACAGTGTAGAGGTTGTCCCATACTTGTGATCTGTACAGGAAAATCCTGGACAGATGGTAAGCACAGGACAATAATCATTGTAATGTACACTGTAATTATGCATATTTTTTTAATCTGCCTGTTTGTGTGGCATGGTGCTGTGCTTTGCGATGCTCAGCTGCACTTATACATACATAGTAGGTACCTGCCATATATCAAAAAACAGAAACCAGATGTAATCAATTATACAATATATTTTTTTTTTTATTTATTTATTTTTCTCTATTCTGCCTGTTTGCTCTGCGCGGTGAGGTGCTTAGCAAAGCTATCAGGAACCTTAGTCATATTAGTCATATATGTGAATATATATTGGTTCTCTTACCTATCCAAGTGGCTAGATAGGTTAAATCACAACCTGCAGCGTTGTAGGTCCCAGGTTCAAGTTCTTTGGAGTCATACCTTTAAATTTATTGCTGTAAAAATGTGCCAGGTGACTGAAACAGTGGTTTAAATCAAAATAAAAAAAAATGTTACATTTACAAAAGCTGTGCAATGCTAAGCACCACTTAAGTATGGCCAACAGTCTACAATGTTTGTGCATTGCTAAGTGCCACTTAAACATGATTGTGTGAGTTTGCATGATGCTCAGCTTTGTTAAACTAGCTTGTGCAATGTTAAGCAACTAGGCACTTTATGACATGTAAGGGCAGAAATGCAGCCACTATTAAGGCCGGTAGGTTGGAATTTCACACCATTCATTGAACTCTCACTGTCAGTATGCCTGGTGGTGTTGGACAGCGAGCTTGCTTTCAGGTGCAGAGGTGGGGTGTGCAGGAGTCCAGAGTGCTTTCAGACTCCTAGTGAAAAACTACGAACCCTGGCTGCTATAGGGCGATTACCAGGGCTCAGAATGTAAGTCTTAGGCTTAGGATCAGTTGGCTAGGGATCTTACCAGTGGTACTAGTATCCCCTGCACTGGAGAGCAGTCTTCTCACCACTATGATAACCTGAAGCGAAGGAAGAGGGGAACCTTGGACACCTGGGTCCAAGAGGCTAGGGCTAGGCATACCCCACAGATATGTAAGTATGTTTGCCAGTACTTTAGAAATATACAAGCTGAATCTGTGCAAAACTGGTATGCATAATGATTTGCTTCTCTTCAACAGTTGCAGATGAGAGGGCTCACAATGCCCAGTCCCATGCAGGCCGCCTGGCTAGGATAAGGCATGAGTGTGGTAAGCAGGGAAACATCAAAGTATTAACCTAATGCATAACATACTGTCAAAATAAATTAATTTACAGGGTTTGCAGTTGTAACAGGTTTGACATACCTGGGAAATGTAATATGCTTAGTAATGTGTGGCTACCTACCTGAAATGGTAAGGCAAGTTAAATCAAGTAAACATACATTACTGTGTAGTATAGCTTCCAAACATCAGTTGAAGTTGTGGTCGACCCAGATTCAGTCACTGTTCTGCTCTGCTCATTGTGTGAAATATGCTGTAGGTTGTACTCAGGTAATGATGAGGGTATGTGGGTTATTTCATAGAGGTTTGACACAACTATCCATACTGTACATGCCAGACTTGAAGCAACAGTAATCAATACATTTTAAACGGTGCTGTCATATGTACTGTTTTCAAACAAATAAGTGTTCACTATTCTTGTAGTCACTGCATGTGTGTTCTAATCTGACTGAAGTCAACTGTAAAAAGGAAAGTGTAGAATAAACTGCCTGATAAATGTAGTGCAATACCCGCAGTAAGGTTCAAGCCTGAGTTACGGCCATTTTGTGTTAAATAATGCTGTATATTCCTCAAATTCCAGGAACAAGAAATATAGGTAAGTTAGCTAAAGTTCTGGCCAGATATCCATTTGTATAAATGGCAGATTTTAAGGTACATGCTCAATAAAGTTTAAAGCAGGATTGTGCTTTGATTAGTAATATGTTCAAATAAGTGTGCAGTATGACTGTATTCACTTCAAGTGTATTCTAATCTGACACCAGTCAACTGTAAAAAGGAAATGAATAAAGATAGCAGAAAAATGTGTCTGATAAATGTAGTGCAATACCCACAGTAAGGTTCAAGCCTGTGTTATGCACATTTTTAGTCAAATAATGCTGTATATTCCTGCCACTCCAGGAACAAGGTATATCGGTAAGGTAGATCACATTCTGGACAGATATCCATGTGTGTAAGTGCCAGATTTTAAGAAACAATATCAATAAATTATAAAACAAGATTGTGCCTTGATAAATAATCCTTTCCAATAAGTGTGAAGTAGCCCTGTATGCACTGTATAGCTTTTCTAATCGCAGTCAACAGTTAAATTTAGTGCACATTTTCACTGGAATCACAGCTTTTGGGTTCTAATCCCATGGTAGCCAACTAAGAAATCACTGGATGTCTAGTCTACTTAATGTACATTAAGATACCTCTCAAATGTCATGATTTTTCGGAATTTAATGACTAATGTCCCATATGTCTGGTCCTTGATTAGCAGATAAATGGCATTACTAGGAATGCAATTAATTGGCAAATCCATTTACAGAACACCTTGGTAGTAATGTATGAGCACAGTATGTAAAACAGTTCCCTGTAGTTTTGTACCTGCATTTGTTAGTGCTTGGCCCATACTGTCCAATGCTAACAGGTTGAGAGGTATGTACGTGCAATATCATCTGTATAGTAATTGGAGTCAATCTACTCACAACTGACACTGTACACCTGTAGAAGTATGTATTATTAGTCTGTTTAGTAATATCACCTGTGAGGTCACTAATGGTATGTTTTTCTCTCTCTACCCAGCCCTTATCTTCTTTAGTTTATTAATGATATTTATTATTATTATTTGATATTAATATATTATTTTAAACTGTGATGTTGGCCTTATGGGTTATTTCATATTGGTTTGCTGCTAACATACTTGCTGTTATGTTATTTATTGTTGTGTTCCTCATAATATACCTTAATATGTGTTTTGATCAATCAATATTATCTTCCATTATGTTAATACTAACATTTGTTTGATTATTACTTATCTTACCTATGATTAAAACTAATCTTAAAAGGGTACCTTCTGTAACCTACTTTACAGAGGCACAGTAGGCTAATCTAATAGGGAGGCAGAAGCCAAATACACTCTGGCTAGGCTTATAAATGCCCTAGGGCAGATAGCCTAGTATCTACCTATGAACCTATGAACCTTATGTTTATATTTAATTTACTACAGTGTGGCAAGGTAGGGTGGTTCCAGGAGATCCACCTACATTGGCTCCCAAGGTCGTGGCACCAGGGTCAAACATGTCTGGGCCACAACTTGGTGGTGCTCCCTCTTCTGCCCTGCACAACCTGCAGCATTGATCAGTTCCACCCCACAGTCTGGGGCTGGGATCCCCTCTGGGAGTGGAGGTGGAGGGGCTGATTTTGTCAGACATCAAGTACTGCCAGGTATGGTGCACAGGATGCTCTGCTGAACTGTAAGTGCGTGTCTGTGCTGCATGGAGAGCATACTCACCATTCTGGTGGGGCAGCCTCACCCTGGACACCAGCCTCCACCACTGCTACCACAGGGGCAGTGAAGGAGCAGTGCTGACAGTCCCATGGGTGAGGACTTTAGTTGCATTGCTACTGTGCTCATGGGACTGGGATTCCACAACACCCTCCCCATCCAAGATGTCCATCCCCCCTCTTGTGTCACACACCAACCCAGTCTGCTGTCTTGTCTGTCTTGTCTATCTGCAAAAGCTTCCTCACCTTCCCAACTTACCATCCACATATGTACTTATGTCCCGTCCCCAATATTCCACTCTCACCTTAAAAAAAAAAATAGGCACTTGTGCCAAAAGAAAATGTTGTCCCATACATAGCTCTTCATTTTGCACATGTCCACTGGACACACTTAATTTGATACAGTTGACTTGACCATACAGTTATGTTGTTGTCACCCCTCTCTGGGGGTGACAGTCCAAATTCAGCTAAAAAATCTTAATCTGTGAAAGTGGACAGTTGTTGCTGTTGAAGAAATGGATAGCTATGGTTCTTTCCTACACCCTTCCTGCACATCCCTACCTGCCTGTCATTATGTTTATTCCCCTGCTTGCACCCCTTTTCAATACTCTCCTACCTCCACAGTTTTCTTTTCTTTAAAGATTTTTTTCGTGACATGGCACAGTACTCCACATCACTTAACAATGCTAAATAGCGCTATATTGATGTATGCTTTTGGAAGAACAATATTAAACATATTCAAAAGTTACACCTACACCCTATTTCAATCCCATGACCATCACAATTGCAGAAGAGTGGATCATCCCACTAAGTCACACAACTGCTAATGAGCACATGTGTAATAAGCAAAACATCAGTGAGCATATTTAAATTGTGCTGCACATCATACTGCGTAGCACAAATCAGCTAAAGGAATACTAGAAAACAGTACTGTAATTGGTACTCTAGTACACAAATACATCACTATAAAGGCACACACATAAGCTTAGATGTAAGTGAGGTATCTGGTATGCAAACATAGCACAGTAAAGCCATACACATAATAATAGATGTAAGTGCGGTATTTCACAGCAGGTAACTGTGGAATGATAAGTACAAAAAAAATGTATCTGCTGTAACAGATACTCTGTAGCTCAGTTTATAAACTCATTCAAAGTATTACTTCATGGTCCTGCATTCAAGCACAGCTGTGTCTACCAATGAAAATACATGTATTTGGCGATCGATATTATAAAGTGTGATATGTCTGTCTCATCACCTATTTATCCACCCAACACAGTACAGTTAGAATGTCTGCGTCTATATAATAGAGGGCAAAGGCCTACAAATAGGACCACTCTCACCTACTCCTAGTACAACACTGTAAAGTGCAGATACTGTCAGATAATACAGTAGCCTGAACTCCCAAAGGATGTTGAAGTGTGTTCTGAAATTGTGGCCCAGTAATATCACGCTGCAGCCCACAATGTTTTGCTGGTGATATCACAGACAGCCACAGCTGCACAAGTAATATACATATATGGAGGTCGAACTAGACTCGAGGGGTGAAAGCACCCAATCAACAGGGGACTACTGTGACATAACAAATAACTTGCCAGTTGTCCAACTGCGTGATATCATGGTTAATGTACACCTACCTTTTTACTGGGACACACCAAGCATTTTGCCTTGCATTGTGTTACTGATACCATTGGCTGACAGGCTTACCTGACACACATACCTTACTTACCAGTACGGTGGGTACTCTCAATCTGGCTCTGTCTGTACAATAAGGCTTCCACAGGTCCCACACTTACTCTTAAAGCTTGTTGTCCTGCAAATTGTTCACCCTTTCTGCCTAAGCCTGTTGCCTGCAGCATCACCTTCAGCTTCAGTCTGTAGCACACACATCTGTATGCAAATAGTAGCTGCTGCAGACATTCTCTCTGCCATGACGTATTATCTGTCCCCCACTATTTTCTAACCCAACATATAAATAAGAGGTTGTGTCGCTTGTCTGTCTCTAATACAAATAATAAGAAGGCTTGGGGTTTTGTTTAGATGCTTTAATACACAGAAACACATCAGGATGGATAGCAGCATCTTTAAATACAAACAAACTAGTTAATAGACAGACCTTATATATAAATATATTCACATCTCAACAGCTAACTACACAATGGCAGTCAGACTTCCATGTGCTTAGTATTTATAGACTTGTGCAGGCCCTTGGATAGCTTCTTAAAGGTATATACTCATATATTGATCTACATCCTCCCTCTTAAAAACATTGCTCATTATGCAAAACAATAGCAAAGCTAAGCATGCATTACTATGTACATCAGGAACAAAACACAATGTTCATGTCCGAGTTGCTTCACATCTGCTACAGGGTTTCGACATTCGACCACATCTCATAACATAACAGTTGGGACTAAATTTAGCAGCAGGGACAGTCTGTGGTGCACAACTCGTATCAGGAACTTCTGGATTTGTCATAGGGGGGAGGAATGTCCTCTGGAAATTCATCTGGAATTGGAACACTGGACAACTCACTCTGAGATAAAGCGTCTTTCTCACAGGCTATCTGCTGTGGTATAGGTTCAGACACCGGTCTCAAATGTTTCCAATTCTGCTTGAAAATTGCTCCTTCTGACTCTATAATGTACGATCTCAGCTCTGGACTAATATTCTTCACAACACCGATCTGATCATAACCTTCAGACATTTGCATCATTACCACTTCTCCCTCTCGTAATGGACTGAGCGGTTTATTGGCTTTGTCGTAGTAGGACTTCTGAGTTAGGCCCTTTTTCAACAGATTGGCTTTCACTGACCTGTTGTTCTTGACACATGGACCCAACAATTGACTACTGATCGGTTATGTGGTTTGGGTTTGTCTCGACAAAAGTCTCTGAGCCGGTAAACCAAGATGTTTAGTATGAGGAACATTTGTGAGATTCAAGAGATTCAGGAAAACATCACTATTATGTCATTTTGACTTCTCAAGTAACTGTTTTGTATTTTGCACTGCACGTTCTGCCAAACCATTTGACTGCAGGTACTCTGGACTACTTGTGAGATGAGTAAAGTCCCATTCTTCAGCAAACCTTTTGAACTATTCACTTGTAAACTGTGTGCTATTGCCAGAAATAACTTCGTGCGGATTCCCATGTACAACAAAATGATGTTTCAGCTTAGTAATGACTGTACTGGATACTAGGTTAGGAAGTAAGTCAATCTCAAACCAATTGGAGTAAGAGTCTACTAACACCAAATAATGTTGACCATTCCACTTGAAGATGTCTGTGGCTACTGTCGACCAAGGTAGTTCTGGAATTTGTTTAAGCTGAAGTGGTTCCTTCTGTTGATGAGGCTTTGTACTATTGCATACTGAACAAGAAGAAATTGGTCTCTCAATGTCTTGTGACATAGAAGGCCAAAATACTCTCTCTTTTGCCCTTCTTTTGGTAGATTTGATTCCTAGGTGATCACGATGCAAGATAGTAATGTACTCTGGTTGCAAGGACTTGGGAACAATTACTTTTGGGCCTTTCATAATGATACCTTTGTCAGCCAAAATCTCATCTCTGTATGGAAAATAAGGTTGCACTTCTTGAAGTAAAATAGATTGCTTTGATGGCCATCCTTGATTGATAAAATAGTTGAGCCTCTGTAAAACTGGATCTATGGCTGTGTGATCTCTCAGCTCATCGAGTCATGTGGAAGAAAAATTATGCACTTCTATGACTTCAAAATCATCAGTCAAATGAGAACCTTGATTTTCACTCTGTTCAGTGGTATTTCTGGGTGATCTGGATAATGTATCAGCAAGATAAAGAAGTTTGCCTTTCTTGTATACCAGATTAAAATTGTACTTTTGCAGTCTTAGTATCATGCGTTGCAGTCTAGCTGAAGCCCAATGCATTGGCTTTCTCAAGATACCGACTAATGGTTGGTGATCTGTTTTGATCTGGATAGATATACCATAAACATAATCATGGAACTTTGAACATGCAAACACAATTGCCAAAAGCTCCTTCTCAATCTGGGAGCACTGCTGTTCAGTTTGGTTAAGAGTTCTTGATGCGTAAGCAACATGTTGATTCTCTTGTAGAATGACTGCACCAAGACCAAATTTCGGAGCATCACCGGAAAGTGTGACTAGCTTGTGAACATCATAGTATCTGAGCTTTAGTGGACTCTCTGTTTCAGGACACATGCTCTTTTGAATTGCTCTAACCAAGACCAGGTTATTTCTTTATGTGTCAGCTCTCGGAATGATGCCGAAAGTTGGCTCAAGTCAGGAATGAATTTGCCAGGTAGTTGACCATGCCTAGAAAACATTGCAGGGCTTGAACATTGTCTGGAGATGGCATCTTAGGAATGGTTGCTTGCTTTGAAGGGACTGGTTGTAAGCCTGTAGTTGTAAATAAATGACCAACATAAGTGGCTTCTTGTAGCCTGAATTTGCATTTGTGTGGGTTGAGTTTAAACTTCACTTGACGTGCCCTTTCTAAACTTTTCTGAGGTTTTTGTCATGTTCTGCTTCATCATGACCTCCTACTAGTATGTCTTCTACTATAATAGCACAAGGATACCCAGACAAAATTTGCTCCATTGCACACTGAAAGACTTCACTTGCAGAATTTATCCCAAATAGCATTCTCAAAAATCTGCACCTGCCAAACTGAGTACTAAAAGTAGTGTGAAAAGAGGAATTTGCCAAAATGAACTCTTTGTGTCTAAGACAGAAAAAATTGTAGCATTTGGCATTAAGGATGCAACTTCTTTGACTGTGCTCATTGGATGATGAGGTCTTATTAGTGCTTTGTTCAAATCTTGTGGATCAATACATATTCTGATGTCATCTCAGCTTTTCTTATGAGCTACTACCATGGAAGATACCCATTCAGTTGACATTTCAACTGGATAAATCACACCTTGTCACACCATTTTATCTCTCAGCCTTGACTCTGTCCTGCATGGCTATTGAAACTTTACATGGTGGCCTGAAAACTGGACTGACCTCTGGATCTAACGTCATGCAGTACACAACTGGAAATTTGCCTAGTTTTTCTTGGAAAGGATCAGCATAGGGAGGATAAATGTGCTGGGCAAAATTAGAGTACTGGCCTTTCAAGCTAACTTAGTTGACTTCCTTGCTAAATGAAATCAGTCCCGTTTTCAAAAAATCTTTGAGCACTAATAATGACTGGACATGCCTCTTGACTACATAAAATAATAAGTCATAACTTCTTCCAGCAGAGTAACAAGAAAGCACTACTGAGCCTTCAGTTTGAATTTCTTAACCTCCAAAGCAACAAGACTCGCACACCTTACAAATCAAGTCTTTCACCTTTACACACTCTAGCAAATGTTTCTGCTGTCATAACATTGTACTTGGAGCCTGTATCAGCTTTGAGCTCTATGGGTTTGCCATTTATCCAAACAGTGCAAAATACTTCATATGTTGCCCTTAAATCAACTGCATTGGCTGTTTCATTAAGCACTGACACACCATCAACTTAAAGAGTAGTGTTGCCACTGTCTAATGGATCAACTTGTTTCTTAAAATGTTCACTTTTAGTAAAAGAATATAGGCCTTTTGATTTACAAATTCTTTTGTAGTGATTCCATTTATTACATTTGTGGCATTGTTGACCAAAAGCTAAATACTTTTCCCTTTTAGATTCATGATTACCACCACAATTACGACAGTTGACAATAAAACTAGGTTGGGGTTCATGCTGGAATGTGCTAGAAAGTTCTGGGGAGACATGCAGCAGTTCCTGGGAAACCCCATAGCTTCCATGTGCTTGGACTTGTTTCTTTTAACAAAGTGCTGCATACTATCAACATGAGCTTTATCACTGTGCCTTCTAGAGCTGCTCTCATTTGTAAGCATATTTCTGTGCTTTTCTGTGAGCTCATATATCTGTCAAAGCTCAATGGCTTTATTCAAAGATAAATCACTGTCACAAAGCAAAATGTTTTTCACACACAAGTCTGTCTTTTATCAGGTCATCCCTTAAGTGACCAGATCTGCACGTTTTAGCTTTATTTCTCATGTCATTTATATATGCTGCAAAAGTTTCAACAGGCTTTTGATCCCTTGTGTAAAATAGGTGCCTTTCCATTGTAACATTTGTCTGGGGGTTACACATTTCTCTAAATTTACACTTTAAATACTCTGGGTCCTCTCTTAACTCAACCTGTACAACAATATAGTGGTTTTCCCTCCTCTCCGGTATAATTAGCAGGTACATACACAAATGAACATTCCCTTTCTATAGCTTCTGACCCAGCTAAATTAAGTAGAATAAATGCCTTTGTACAATCATCTTTATCAGAAAATGCAGCCTGTATGAAAATATTTTACTTTTGCTCAAACACTCTCCAGTTCTCAGCAATATTACTGTCAAACCCAAGTGCACTGGGTTTTTCAAAATCCATCTGCCATGCCCACAAAATATGCACAAATACATTAAAAATATGGCCCCTGTAATTATGTATGAACAAAAAGTGCTGTGAGCTTTTAACAACATCCAAATGCACAGTAAACTCTGCAAAATACTTTAATTTGAGAAATATGCTCTGTAATGGCTGTATTCTGCTAACTATGTCTTGTAATGGCTGTACGTTGTGAAATATGCCGTGTAATGGCTGATCTTTGTGAACTATCTTTACTGTAACACTGCACAAACATGCAAACACTTTATACACTTCTGCTAACTTTGACATATTTGCTTAATAAAAAAATACACATGCTTTGCAAAAATGCAATCATTCCTCCTTATTTTATTTATTTTATGCAATATGGACTTTATTTCAAACATTTTCTGTAGTAATTCAAATATTGTTTAATCAATATCGTACATATTGGTTTATGTAAATATCATTTGGAATACTCTGTATGCCCCATTTCATATTATATGAAAAGAAATTGTGCTGAGCAAGTTTTAATACCTGAAATTCGTTTCTGATCTGTTTTGCAAAGTTTGCATATTTTTACGATGATCCACTCATCTGGATTCCACTAGTATCTGGACAAGCCTTTTCTAGCTTCATGCCCTTTTCTGGTACCTGTCCTTTTAGATATGCCACTTCTGACACCATGTTGCTCATTCATCTCTAATACAAATAATAAGAAGGCTTGGGGGTTCGTTTAAATGTTTTTATACATAGAAACAGATCAGGATGGATAGCAGCATCTTTAAATACAAACAAGCTAGTTAACAGACAGACCTTATATACATACATACATGTTCACATCTTAACAGCTAACTACAAAATGGCAGACAGACTTGCACATGCTCAGTATTTATACACTTGTGCAAGCCCTTGAATAGCTTCTTAAATGTATACACTCATATATTGATCTACAGGTTGTAATCTACATTGAGGCCTTATATCTTGTTCAGTGTTTGCATGGGATTGGCTGATTATACTTCAAATCAGTTGTTCTGGCTTCAATTAGCATTTCAGAAGCACAGATCGGTTCAGAGGCAATCACTTGCTAATAGAGAACCATGTTAAAAAAAAGCAAACAGCAAGCTAGGGGAAACATTGTGTATGAGTTACTTTGCAGCATGAATGCATTGGCATAACATTTATATATCTGTACCATTCAACAGAAGAGTACTATACTCCATCAGGTATGTAACCATTTTGTGACCAACATGATGCATATGTTTCAATATACTTAGTGGGGATGGGGATTATAGCAGTAAGCCTTTCTTGGAACTGTACTAATGACATTTGTTCTAAACCAGTTAAGATTGTCTTGTTCCACATTCCATTGTGTAACTTGTACATGATGTGTGGTACAGCAGAAGTATGCTTCACATAGATGGGGAGCCTGTCACATTTAGTGTGTAGTGTCAGGGTTATATACCTGTCTATCCAGCATGTACTATTTATACCACAGTCAAGGTGCAGCTGTATAGAACAGGTACTTCTCATGCTAGTCTTGTCTTTGATGTGCAGGTGGTACACAGTGGGATCTGACACCTCCCTGTATGGTAGCCATACACCTCCCTTCAAAAGCATGTAGGAGACAGAATACACAGTTACAGCCTTGACACAGTCTGTATTGGTCATGTTATGTAACTGTGTATTGGGTTACTGTGGTACATCTCTGGCTGTTACAGGTGTCAGATAAGCCTGTGTACTTACATACCAAAGGTGGCACTGCACTCACTGATAGGTGTGATGAGTGCCACATACAGTGTAACAATGGCATTCTGGGATTTACATGGGTGGATGATGGTCAAAAGTGTAGTATTGTGCATTCCTTGGCATGTAGTATTTGTCAATGGCTCTGACAACACCTGAATGTGTGTGTCAACCCATCATGGATAAATGTTGGTTCTGTGTGAGATTCAGTGACAGCTCCTTATTTGCAATCATCTGCAAAGGTAGTCAGTCTGAGGTCACTGACAGTGGGCCTGACTGCAGAGAAGGGAATGGCTAGGAGGGATAGTCCCAGGAATAATGTGTGTGGTTAGCCCACTGTTGACTGGCTTCATTGTAGGACTGGCCTGTAGAATCCTATCTTCCAAGATAATGAATGTCAGACATTTGGCTATCCAACGGCTGACATACAAGTTTGTAAATAACCTCTACAGTGTGTCCACCATGCCTGATGGCCTAATCTTGTCAAAGCTCTTCTCAGGCCATGGTAGATGGGGTGAGTCATTTTCCCCTCATCCATCGCATACTGTAACAATCAATGAGGTGCAATGCTTTGGGTAGGCATGATCTGACCTTGAACAAAACACACTGGGTTGGGCCAGTGTCTGCAGGTGTACAAAATTGTTAATGATCATTTCCTTGACAAGTCTTTTCATAGCTTTAAATGTAACAATACTGAGACATCTGGGGACACTGCTTGTCACTCCATGCTACTTGCCCTTTGATGTTAATTCCATCATGGCTTCCAAGAAGGTAGTCATCCAACATGTCTATGTTTATACAGAGCATAGGCAAGAATTGGGGGAGTCATATGTATACCCTGGGAATGATAAAAGGGCATGTTTACAAAGTTATTCTGCAATTGCACACCATTCAAGCAGTGTGTACTGTGAAGCACACTTTAGTGTCTGCCTAAAGACTGCTGTATGTATTTACACCTCTATCTTGCAAACTTTTGTGTGGTGTTTGTATGTGGCCTAGGATAGGCTCTGCCTGTGTTGATGGTTAAAGGGTTTCCAACCCCAGCCGGAAACCTTCTTCTCGATTTTCCCTTTAAAAGAAATCCCTTTTTTGGGAAAGACCCCACTAATAAATTCCCCTTGTAACTGCCAATGTACCCTAAATACACTCTATTACTGTAATTCCAGGCATTTAACTGCCCTGCTGATTGATAAGAGTTCTATTGCTCCAACATACACATGTTTTATCTTCCTGTTGTAAATGCTTTTGGTCACTCCACTTTGGGGCTCATTTTGCCCCCTACCCACCCCCAAACCCCCCGGGGGAATTATACCCATAACCCTTTTCCCAAACTTACCCTTAAAATTACTCTTACCCAACCACCCAGCAATGTTCTATTGTTTTTTCAAACCTGTACACTCCATTAGATCTATTTCCCCATTATTTAAAATTCCTTACTTTAACCCTCTGAATTCCCCCAAATTATAACCTTTAAGGAAATTTCCTAACTTTTCCACTAACTTACTTTAAAAATTTTAAATTCAAAACCAACATTGTTTAAATTTTTTTTTTCCATTTGTTTGCATGCTTCATTCACATTTGGCATATTCAAAGCCCTATTTTTCAATTTCCTATTTAATTCCAGTTAAATAAAAACCTTTACCCAGAATCATTTTCTGATCCGACACCCTCGTATTTTAACTTCTTGGGGTTTTCCTTCCACCATTTTAATTTATTTGCCAAACCTTATGAAACTCTACAACATCAGTAACAATATGCCCAATTTTCAATATCCCCCACTCCAATTATACAACCTAATAAAGGATACCCCCAAAAAACCGGGGCCCCTTATAGAAAAAATAAAACCCACATCCAAATACAGTTTTGTTAAATATTCCTTTGGGTGGTGTATTCCCCCACCTCCCAATTTTTTTGGGTCATTTTTTATAATTGGGGGCCCTATTTAATTTCCAACCCCCTTAAAATAGGAACACTTTGTGATAAACAAAAAATCATCCCTTTCCTTCCAGTACAAAAGGGAATTTTTGCCCCCAGAAAAAAAACCCAAACCACTCCCAATGAATAACCCCACCAGGAAACAAAAAATGGATTAAAATGAAAGGAGGGGGAGTGCATCTTTAAATGATCTCTAACAACACCCGTCCTCAGTAAATTTGGCCAAATTTTCAAATCCCCCAAAGTATTTTTTATCTGCACACCTACCTGGCCATAACATTTAATAAAAAAGATACCTGTCCTGACCTCCCTAACAAGAACTAACCGGGAAAATAAACACTGACTTATAGTAGGGTGTAACCCTTCCTTTCACCACATAAAACAACTTTAAAACCACCTAGAATAAAAAACCTAACAACAAAGGGCCAAATTAACGGTTCACCCAAAACAAGCCAAACTATAAAGTGGAATGCGTGATATCAGCAACCATTTGCCA
The DNA here is from genome assembly GCF_019279795.1 of Protopterus annectens. Taxonomy (NCBI): domain Eukaryota; kingdom Metazoa; phylum Chordata; order Ceratodontiformes; family Protopteridae; genus Protopterus; species Protopterus annectens. The sequence continues at coordinate 55,010,717 of NC_056727.1, read as the reverse complement.
TGTACATACTAGGCAAAAATGCAAACCCCCCCAATTTAGACTTCAGACTAAAATTTTAATCTGATTATTCCAATGGCAAATGCCGCACTAACCCTTAAAATTCCCACTATGGCTGTCAGTACTTTAACCACAATTTTAAAAATCTGTCCCACCAAAACTACAAAAGTTCTTGTTGGTTCGACACAAAAAAAATATATGAACAAACCTGGGCTAAAGGGAACAACTGAGATGTCTCAAACACCTGAATTGACAGTACTACTTACAGTGGCTCTGACACATGTTACAACTGTCAACAGTGTACAAACTGGAGCTTAAAACTCTTAGGTTTAACCTACCCTACTCAATATGTCTGTATGCATCCTTATTACACCTTCACTAGCACTAGTTGATGAGTGACCATCAGCTAACATGGCATTCATTTCAGTTGACACGTGCATTGCAGTTGAAATACCTGCCAATGCTGAAACACCTAATCGATCACTCTGCACTTTTTCTGTGGGATATATCTTTTTGCAACTTCAATGATAGTTGTCCTAACAATCTACTGCGAAAGATCTAGGAGCCCGAATGTGTTTCCCTGTGCTCCATGTGGACAGTGCTATCTGTAATATTCAACATTGCTCCAGTCAGCAATTTTAAACCTCTCAGTGTTCCAATGCTGTTGGCCCATTGTCAATGCTTCTCGCCATTGTGATGAACTATCTGAATGCATCATGAGGTCAAGCTGTAGTATGTCACTACAAACTGTTGGCAATGTACAGGTGATTTAAATTTCAACCCCTTTTATGTTTACCAACTCTGAACTTGACACTGTATACTAGCTACTGCTTACTATTCTTCATGTTTCCAAGATGCTCACATGTTGTGTCTTTAATTGAAGTTTCTATATTACCTAATACCAGTAAAGTGATTCTCACACCAAGCAGTTGTTGATGAATGTACCTGTGATTGCTACCAGAGTCCCAATCTTCCTCATAGCTTACATAAACTACCTTCTGGGATAACATGTCTAATATTTACAAAGTTACGTTAGTACATTCCTTTACAGAGATAGCATGGCCTACAGCATGCTTTGTTCATCCACTGGATAGTTGTCCATGACATGGCTTCTAGGCTTACATCTGATATGTCAAGGTAGATTGCCTTGAAGATTTAGGAACCTTAAGTTGTACATGGTAAGCCTTGTATGTCAGTTATCTAATTTACTTGAAGTACTGCAGATGTATCGACATTGGCTGCAAAAAGAACTAGGTAACATAAATGTTCATCCCATGCAAATTTCAGTAGCTCGCAGAACCATTTGCAGTATTCACCTTCTATGACACAATTTCACACTTAAGCAGTCTGACCTTACATCAATTGCAAGCCTTGCGCCAGTGATCTGAGGTCATTGCCAGTGCACTTTCCAAATGTGAATTTGTACAATCTTGAACACAACTGTTGCACTCTGTACATACTTTGTAATCATCTGTCTTCCAATCATTAACAAATCATTGGTCAGTTCTTGACAGGCAGCTTGACCTTGTTTAATGCTAATGCTCAAATGTTAACAACTTTCTGTTCACATGCATGAAATTCCATATTTCACCTGTAAGAATGCTAAAAGAGTAAATTCTGTGCTGTCAACACCAAGTGGTGTAGACCAATCCTTGGACAATGCTCAACTATGCCTCGATGTGCCTTTATCAAACTCTGTTTCACCAGAAAGCAATTTGTCACCACCATTGTCACGCAAATGTTATCCAAGGCCCATGGGCAAGCATTTATACATCATTTCTATGTTTATCGGTACACTTCAGGTGTATTTGCCTTGAATAGATAAGATTAATAGGGATTAATGTGATAGAGTCTCAGTTCAAGATTCAGTGATGGAAGCTGCAGTGTTATCAATCAAGCAAGGCATGCCATTGCTAAATGGACATTATTGCATGACTGCTTTGAGATGTGACTTTCACCAGTGATCTGCACTGCATGGCACTTTCAAATGTATTATACCAAACATTTCCAATTGTCTACGTACTGACATTTGATTACATTGACAAGGAATCCAGCTCCTGTTACTCACGCAAGAACACAAGTTTGATGTGTTGAAGTCATTACTGCAGCCCACTCAGAGGAAGTTTCAGAACAGGTGCAGTTCAACCGAAGCTAGGAGCTGTCTATCTCAACATGCTGTACAACATGCTAACTTGAATAGCTAATCACTTAGGTCTACTATCAACATCCTACAAACATGTTATCAAACCATGCCTAGTGTATACATAAAAATAATAGGTACACATGTACATTTACATACCACTCTAATAAAGCCTTGATGTACATAAAGCAGATGCATTGCAATGATTCTGTGTTGCAGGACTTGCCCTGCTTATACTTATGCACTTGTCAAAGATGTGCTATTATGACTTGATTCATGCTTCACATGCTGGTGAATTGACAAACAATTTGAACATACCTAACAGCTCAGCCAAACCACATGACACATTGCATGGACTATTACCGACAATCAAAAACAGCACCTCAAAACATTTGAGCTTCAGTACATTACACTTGCACAACAGACAAATGCCATGCACCACGCTCTAAAACCTGAGAATAACAAACTCATCCATTATCTGGTTTTACATCTGGACCATTATCCCTTTACAGGTTAACATGGCCAAAGTCCTTGAAGCGGTATGCCATAAGGTGTTCATTTGTCACATAGTTATTGATGTTGTCTTGGTGTATTGACATCACTGATGACTTAAGTGAACATACTGATGAAACATTGTAGTATGAAACATCTTAAACACTTCGGTTAGGTGTAAGCTAAAGTCACACAAATCCGAGTAATAGGTTCCCACATGGAAATGCGACTTAAACATCACACCTGGTTCAAGGCTATGGACAGCACCACAACCATTCCAGGCTACATGTACTTCCACATATGTATATAATATTTATATATATATATATATATATATATATATATATATATATATATATATATATATATATATATATATATATATATATATATATAAAACACAATCCTTGCAATCGCTGCTAAATTGCTGACTCAACAAAGAATTATGCTGTGCAGAGAGCATCTTGCTGGCATGTACAGGCCCACATGAGCAAACAAATCCTTAGGAGACATGCCTACTCTCTAAACTTAAAGGCATTAGAAAATCTTTCAATAGCTGCCCTGTGCTCTAGGACTGTTCTGAACTTCCATAACCTGCCAAAAATATCCACACTTTGCAACTTATGCTTAAGCGAGTTCTTTATGCAACAAAGAACTGTATACATACAGGATGCAATCTTATTCTTAAGTTGCACTTTCCAAGTCCATCTACAGCATCCCGCTGAATATTCTGAAGTGCTCAATACATTATTTGACTGTTCTGCCTCCCTTGGCTGTGCATAGCAACTGTAGTTTCCTAATCTGTAGCAAGATGTATTGAGAAGTTGACTCACCACCACAGATAGTGTTAACAGACAGTGACTCAATCAAACTGACACCTGTGGAGTTTAATTTTCAAACTGTGCACATCTTAATACAAAAATTCATTCCAAATAGGTCAAATGATGCTTTGACAAACTCCAGCAATAGACATGTGGTTGCAATGGAGTCTAATACACAACCGAAGAAAATGGGGGAGAAGGGAGGAGTTAACTAACAGAGCTAGGCTACAGGAAAACAGCTAGGACAAAATACAAAAGAGGCAATTTCTTAACTGAATAATAAATACACAAGCATATTTAACATGGCACTCCCTTTCTAATGGTACACACTACAGATCACAGTAATTAGCACATGCACCACACCACAGGTGTGCTATTAACATCTCTTTAGGTAATGCTATGGTAGATGACATCAGCAGACCTTGTTCACTCAGAACTTTGGAGGAGCACGTCACCTGCTATAAACAAACTACTGCAAAACCCCACCTCTTTCTGAGTCAGTGTGATGATAATATTTATTTTGCAGGGATATATATATATATATATATATATATATATATATATATATATATATATATATATATATATAGATGTATGTATATATACACACACACACACACACACACACACACACACACACACACACACACACACACACACACACACACACACACACACACACCGAATGGGCTGGAGTGAGATTAGTACCCCTACCTGTCTAGTCATACACACTAGGTTTTTACAGCACACACAACAGCTGAAGTCTGACATTGTAATGGCAATTGGTAGTGTTATGGTACTTGACATCAGCAGGCCTTGTGGAAGAGTGAGGTTTGGGGGCTGGCAGCACCTACAAGGGCCAAAAGGTCAGGCCCATTGAAATTGGGAAGTCAATGTGGGATTACCATTTGTTATGCAGGAGATGCACACACCAACACACAAACACACCAAGTGGCTGGAGTGATATTAGAACCCATACCTATCTAGTCTTAGATACTATAGACAATAGCATTTACAGCATATGCCATGGCTGATGTCTATTTTATATGTGACTGCAGGTGAATACTAGTGGAGTACATAAGTAGGCTTGTGCTGAAGAGTGTGTGTGGGCTGTAGACTGACATTGCTTCTTAACTGTTCTCTGCATCTAGTAGCCTAGCAGTCAGATAATTGTATTTTATCCTAGCTGTGTGTCTACAGTAGACACTCTGGCCATATATGGTTGTATGCATTCTGATGGGAAAGCTTGTGGGCCAAAAGAATGTGCCCTGTCAATGCGTATGTAGACAACATGATGCATAACACCACCTGTTCACATGTTCTTATATGTGTTGTGACAACCAGCAGGCACAAGGGGCTGTAGGTAAGTGCATTATCTACTACTGAGCCCTTACATTTAGTCCTTTGAGCAACATTATATATGTGTCATACTGCAGCTTCAATCACCATTATCAGTGTATATAGGACAATACAGACATATACAGACATATAAACATATATATGTAGGTATCAGGGGGGTAACTATCCATGGAGGTGTGTGTGTGTGTGTGTGTGTGTGTGTGTGTGTGTGTGTGTGTGTGTGTGTGTGTGTGTGTGTGTGTGTGTGTAGATTTATATTATATATATCTATAGGGAGAGTGATATACTGAGATAGATATATATATATATATATATATATATATATATATATATATATATATATATATACATACATGTATCTATATAACAAGTCATTTTGAGTGAGGTGCAACAGAATTGCACTCTGCTTAACTAAGTGTATGAGCATGCCCAGTGGGATTTTTGCTAGTTAAAAACTGACTCAAGCCCACACCTACCTGTACTCCAGTCCAGAATTTGTATAGCTGGCCTTAGGCATAGGCCAACTAGGTGGCTGCCTAGGGCACCACTCTGGTAGGGGCACCTTTCCAGTAATTTGGATGGTGTAAGTAGCCACAGTGTACTGAGCATGCCTACATCTGCCTACAGGGACATCAGCAGGGGGTTCTTCCTTCTGAGTCCTCCTGTGACTGTGGCTGTGATTACCTAGGCATTGGTGTGGGCTGTGTATCCTGTCCCTTTGCTGATCCTGCTGCAGCTGTTTCCGCAGGATTATATTGTATAGCATAGCACATACTGTGAATATATGTGCACGTATGGCTGGAGAATACTGGAGAATACTGCAGGGCTCCACCAGATAAATCTAGGCACCGGAACCGTGACTTCAGCCACCCAACCACATGCTCTATGATGTTCCTAGTTTGTGAATGTGCCTCATTATGGTGTTCTTCTGTAGGTGTGTGTGCATTTCTGATGGGTGTCATCAGCCATGGTCCTAGGCTGTAGTCAGCATCCCCTAGTAAATGGCCATGTGGGATGTCCCCCCTGGAGAACATCTGGTACACCTGTAGTTTTGACTCTGCTCTTCAGTTAGTCCCACCCACCCTCCCTGTTTTTGTTTTGGTGTTAATCTTAGTGGCCTTGAAACTGCCCACCCCTCTTGTAAATTTGTGTTTGGATACTCCTTCTGGGCCCATCTCATTTGCTCACTCAACTGAGTGCAGTGAGATCATATTCTGATTTCAAGCACTCCTACTGTGTACAAAGAGAGCATCTGGGAAACAGAAAAAAATTAAGCTTGTTTCCTGCCTTTCCTGTTAAGTGGTATAGACTATTTGTAAGCTTCTGAGCCCCCAAGCCCTTCTGTGTTGGAGGGAAGCCTTCTAGCTTAGTTTTTTTTTCTTATAACTAGCCAGTTTTCTTGTTTCAGCACTCAAATCTGTTTCTTTGATCACAGCACTTGTTCAGAAAAAAAAATTGCATCTGCTTTTACTGTACTTGTGTTTCTACCTACTTTATTTTACTTTTGCATCATCTTAAAAGTACTCAGTTGTATTTATTACTGCTTGGTGTAACTCATTCTAAGCCTTTTGGTTTAAACACTTGGGCTTCGGACCAGTTGTTTTGCACTGAGAGGGTTTGTGGTCTGCACTGTAGTGGCAGAACAGGTAGCTTACATCCTTCTAGGTTGGGAACTGCTGATTGAGGGCTCATTATCTGTTATTCTAAAAGTGTATTAATTCTGGTTTAAGCACATGGGTTTTCAGGCCAGTTATTTTACATTAAGAGGGTTCGTGGTCTTCACTCTTGTGGGAGGAGCGGCTGGACTCTGGCCTTCTGAGCTGGGAATTTCTGGTTAAAGGCTTATAGTGCATGCATATCTGAACTGCTTCTTACTGAAGTTGGTGCGCCTTGCTTGCTGTGGCATAGACTGGATTCGGGCCTGCTGGATCTAGCTTCGTTTGTGTAACTTGAGCACTAATCCAGGCATTCTCTAAAGTATTCAATTGTATTTATTACTGCTTGCTAGTAACTTGATTAAAGTGTAGCTATCATTCTAAGTCTTTTGGATTAAGCATTTGGGCTTCAGACCAGTTGTTTTACATTAGGAAGGTTTGTGGCATGCACTGTGGTGGCAGGACAGGTAGCTTTCATCCTTCTAAGTTGGGAACTGCTGATTGAGAGCCCAGTGTCTGTTATTCTTAAAGTGTATTAGTTTTGGTTTAAGCACTTGGGCTTCAGGCCAGTTATTTTACATTAAGAAGGTTTGTGGTCTGCACTCTTGTGGGAGAAGAGGCTGGACTCTGCCCTTCTGAGCTGGGAATTTCTGGTTAAAGGTTTATAGTGCCTGAATATTTGAACTGTATCTTACTGAAATTGGTACACCTTGTTTGCTGTAGGATAGACTAGATCCAGGCCTGCTGAATCTAGCTTTGTTTATATGCTTGTTGTTTGTTTGCTTGTTATTTCCCTGGAACACTAATTCCACCTAATATGCGACTTCTCAGCACTTCTGTGGATCACTAGTGGTATCTGCATTGCTTACTGTACTTATTTCCTTGTTTTATTTGAAAGAAAGTTACTGTTTGTCATTTTTGCATTTAAGTTACCTGTAACACATTGTACTTAAGTTACCTAACACTTGCTCACTAAAGCAATTATATAAGTCAGCACTAAAAATTAAAAGCACTACACCCTCACTCCCCACTGGCCCTTGTTTTCAATTATAAAGGAATTCCCAATATTATTCTAGCATGTCCAAAGGTCAGTTGTCAATCTCCTCTCCGGTCCAGCTGGTGAATCTGGGAATCTTGAGGCAATGTTACAACTGCCTCATGTACACAGACAACCCTCTCCTCCTCCCAATAAATTCCATCACATGTGAGAGATGCAACCATACAGCCAAACTGGAGGCTAAGCTCTCTCAACTCAGTACTGGTGTAACCAGTCAGGAGGAGAAGGAAACCACACTCACTACAATTCCAGTCTCACATAGACCTACCACGACAGCAAACCAAACACATAATCACACAAAAACATACTCGGAGGCTCTAAATAAAGATCTGCCTAAGCAGCAGAGACCTCCAAAGCAGACACCCAAGCAACCGCTACCCCAAAACAAAACACGTGCAACACATATCTCACAAAGCCAGTGTGCTGAACAGTCACAGCTCTTAAGACTAAACAACACACCTGATACACTTGTAATAGGTGACTCTATCGTCAGGCACACTGATGTCCCACTCACCAGGCTGAACAAGGAGAGGGTCACTTTGAGCAGCCTGTCGGGCGCTAGGATCTGCCACATAACACAAGCACTCAGGTCACTCCAAGGCAAGTACAAATATGACTCAGTCATTGTCCATGCTGGTGTGAATGACCTGAGACTCACCTCCCTGGACTACATGAAAAGAGACATAGAGGAGCTCACTGAGCATGTAGCCCAGGCCGGTATGACCCTGACCATGAGTAGCATCTTACCCTCACCAAGAATGATGCCACAATATGAAGACAAGATGATCAATTTCAACAATTGGCTTAAGTTCTGGTGTCATTCAAAGGGGATCCAATGCCTGTCAGCTTGGGATGATATGCTCGACAAGCCACAATGCTTCACTAGAGACGGCTTGCACCTGTCACCCCTGGGCTTTCGGATATTGGCAAAGGCTCTTGCTACCCGCATAGTGCCTTTTTTAGGCAAGGCTCAAAAGACAAACCCACCTCCATAGCTATCACAAGGGATAAGAAACTAAGAGTATTGCTACTCAACGCCAGAAGTCTAAACCTCAAGATGCACACACTCAAAACTCTCCTTAGCATGGAGAACATCGATATCTGTGCAGTAACAGAAACCTGGTTCAGGGCTCCCAAGAGCACCCCAGCACTACCAGGTTATACCTCATACCATGCTTTTCGGCCCCAAAACTTGGACCGAACCACAAAAGGAGGGGGAGTATCGATATTCATCAAAGATACCCACACCTCCAGGTTGGTGGCAAAGCACGAAGCATCAGAGACTATCCATGTGCAACTAACAGTGGGTAAAACTGCCTTCCAGTTTATAGCCTGCTACAGACCACCCTCCCAAACCCAGGAACCCCACTTGGCCTTCCTGAGAACACTGGAAAATATGAAGGTCTCTCCAAACACCATTATATTGGGTGACTTCAACTACCCAAACATAGACTGGGAGCATTACTCTAGCTTCAACACCCAAAGGTTCCTAGAATTTATAAATTCAAATGCTATGGAACAACTTGTTACCACTCCCACAAGAGGGGAAAACATACTGGACCTGATCATCACCAACATGGGGACTCTAAGCTCCAGACCAGAAGTGTATCCCTCACTGGTAAGATCAGACCATAAACTAATCTCACTGGATATTCACATCCCAACCCCACCCCCTGCCCAGAAAACCACAGTGAAAAACTTATCTAAAGCAAATTTCACACTCCTCAAAGCCAAGGTAGAATCCTTCAAAGCCCCCGGGCCTGTGGAAAATACGGCCCAGACCACAGAATCCTTTATAAACGTATTCTATGAACACCTTCAGGAATGCATGGATCATGCGATCCCATATAAAACCAAGACCCAATCCTCCAAAGGCAGACATCCTGTCTGGTGGACCCCAGCCATAAACAAACTATACAATAGAAGTAGGAAGCTACTAAATGATACAGCAAAATCCCAAAAAGGGAAGGCATCACTAATCAGTATTAGCAAAAAACTACGGGCACTCATAAAATTGTCTAAGGCCAGCTTTGAGAGAAAAATTGCACAGGACACTAAGGATAATCACAAGGCTTTCTTTAGTTATGTTAGGAACCCGGGTGGTAATTCCCAGATATGCTCAGAATTAGTCCAAAATGACAAAAAATACACTGAACCCACAGACATTGCCAACATCCTAGCTGACAGGTTCAGCGCAAACTGCCCCCCCCAACCCCACCAAAAGGGCAAATATCTATCCCAGCAGAGTGCTGCCCCCCTGACATCTCAAATGCTCAGGTAAGAGCCGCCCTCTCCAAAGCAAAAAACACAGCATCAATGGGACCAGACGGTGTCCTGGGCTGCTTCCTATATGAACTCCAAGAAGAGCTAAACACAAACATAAAACTACTGTTCAATCTCAGCCTTACTACAGGATATGTGCCCAAAGAGTGGCGTACAGCAACAGTGGTCCCTCTCCATAAAGGTGGTGCCTCAACGGATCCTGGAAACTATCACCCCATAAGCCTGACTATCTTGGTCTGCAAAGCTATGGAAATGATCATCATGGACCTCATAAATAAAGATATTGGGGACCTACAGACACTGGATCCTACCCAGTTCGGCTTTGTTAAGGGCAGATCCTGCCTCTTAAACCTGGTTGATTTCTTTGAAACAGTCACCAAGGCCATTGACGAGGAGAAGGTGGTCCACACAGCCTACCTGGACCTTGCAAAACCCTTCAATACAATACCCCACTCGGGCATTATAGATAAGCTCACCAGCTTAAATATAAACCCCTATGTCACTAGATGGATTGCAAACTGGCTCAAGGACAGTACCCACATGGTTAGAATTGCTAGAGCCATGTCAGACTCCAAACCAGTTACAAGTGGTGTCCCACAAGGCTCAGTCCTGGGACCTCTCTTGTTCGGCATATATTTCTCAGAGGTACAGGCCAACACGGAAGGACTGTGGCTGACCAAGTTCGCAGATGACTGCAAACTGGGTGCCATAATCGACTCTCCAGCCGACACAAGCATCCTCCAAAAGGGCCTCATAGAAACAGACAACTGGTGCCAGAGCCATGGCTTCAAGCTAAATGTCAAAAAGTGTATAGTCATCTCCTTTGGCAAAAACAAAGTGCCCGCAAATTACCACATAGGTGTTAATCCATTAAGTACAGAAGAAGTAATTAGAGACCTGGGGACCCAAGTTGATAGCAATCTTTCATTTGATAACCACATGGCCAAAGTGGTTAGAAAAACATTTTATATAGCCCACCTAATCATGAAGGGATTCACATCTAGATCAGGGGAGGTCATCGTGCCTCTTTACTCATCCCTCATCAGGCCCATAATTGAGTATAATGCCCCTTTTGGGATGTATCTTACCAGACACCTGCAGCAACTGGAAAGACCCCAAAAGTACCTCTCCAAGAGGATCAAAGGGCTCAAACAGATGCCATATGCTGCCCGGTTAAAGAAACTCCAGCTCCACTCAGTGGCATACCGCCTGTTCAGAGGCGATCTGTGCCTGACGTATAAAGCCATGTCCAACCCGGAATTAATGGACATGCTGCACCTCAGAAAATCCAAATCCCATCGAGCTACACACTCGAGACTTGAACCTCAGCACTGAAATAAATAGGACATGCTGGAGGGACAGATTCATAACCCAGAGGCTCCCTTCACTCTGGAATAAAATCCCAGTCCAGGTTAGGCAGAGTCCCTCATTGACTCTCTTCAAGAGGAATCTTGATGAGTGGATGGGAGATCGTAGGTTTACCCCGGGTATCACTTCTGTGTCACTGTTAGACAGAGGCACAGTATACTAAACTCGAAAAAGAGCATAGCAAAATAAATTTAAAATGGGTGGCGAAAGCCAAACACATTCTGGCTAGGCTTATAAATGCCCTAGGGCAGATAGCCTAGTATGAACCTATGAACCTATGAACCTATGTGTGCCAGATATGGAAGTTATGGTAACTGTCAGGGCTGCCAGCACACACATTCAGGATAATCCCATGGGCATTGCACACAACCTGACAGTTGATGGAATGGTATCCATTGTGGCTAATGTAGATTCTACCCTGCTCATCAGCTGGAGCCTTGATGTGTACTTGGGTGCGATCTATGGCACCAAGTACCTCAGGGTAGTGTGCTACATGGTTGAACTGTTGCATATTGCTGGCCCTAGTCTTAGGGGAGAGGAGAAAAGATACATGCTACTGCCAGTGGTAGCTTAGTATCCAAGAACTGGTGGTGTATCCTGGATGCAGATGCCTGTGACACCCCTATCATGTCCCCAGTTAGTCTTTGAAATATACCTGTAGCTAGTATCCTAAGGGCTACACATGCCTTTGTTTACACTGGGATGGTTTCCCCTCTGTTGCCTTTGGCTCTGAGTGAGTTAAGTGTGGCAGAGCTCAGTGAGTTATTGTAGTGTGTCCCTGTCCACCCTGTAGTTCTCTACAATCTCAAGCTCATGTAGCTCCTGGAAGGTTACACTGGGCCTGAACACTCTAGTCCTTCTCAGGTTAAGCATATTGTCAGCAGCAGCAACACTGACTTTAGCATCTAGCACAAACAGATGTAGCAGACCTGCAGCAGCCCCTAGCATTGTCTCAGTTAAAATTCAACAGTGTGTACTCCAGTGGTCCAGAGTACTGGGGGACATCAGAATGTAGGGGGTATACATACTTTATACAGGTCTGCTGTAGGTCCAGAATGTGTGATTGGTTAATTATTATGCATTTCACTTGCCTAGATTCTAATTAACATCATTTACTGACCCTACTTTATTGCGCTGTGTGGCACGGCACAGCATAGCTCATACAAAAGTCAAAATCAACAATTGAATATATCTGGTTTTAATTCCTTTCTACCTACATCATCACTATGACCTGGGTGGTCTTTTTTGCATGATCATGCTCAGCTATGTGGCATGCCTCATAAACACACACATCGGGTATTAAAAAAATTCTTAAAACTAAAGGGACACACCCCCCTGCTAGCATCCACATCCAATGGAAATAACATGGTGTAGGAGCTTACACAAAAGGAATCTGCGGACACGTTTTTTGTTTTACTGATTCAACAAATTCTTCTCATTGGCATACATATCTGTGCTGACAGCCTGATAACCACATGGTTCATAGCCATATGACCTAGGCAACAGCACCAATGCACCACTGTACAGACCCGATGCAATGTCCTATAATACATTTCTGACAAATATTATAAAATACTCATAGCACAAACATGCCAAAATCATTAAAAAAAATTATTTATTTTTACAAATTCCCTTGCACTGTCACACATCCATAATGCATTTTTTTACACATCAGTGTATATGATCTAACCATTTCAGGGGAGTTATGTCTATATTTGAGGACTTCTACATCCCCTTCTTTCCATGTACACTCCTGTATGGGGAAAATTACCCCATACACTATGGACACGGACACAGGGTCTAAACGGTTGCCTTTCTGCTTGTTGAATCACTCCATCTGGGTCATTTGCATAAGATTCACCTGCTTATGAGGTAATTTGCATTACATGGAACTTTCCTTGTTTGCGCGTGCTTGTGCTTTGCTAAGTGATGCTTACTGAATCTAAAACCATTTGCGCTTGTGTAGGCATTGTCACGTGAGGCATACACAAAAAAAATAAATATCATGTAGGCTTTAATGAATTCCCCCTATAAAGTAGATATATTGGTGTTTTAATGAGCATCAATTGAATACATTTTAACTTGCTTCCTTAACAAATTCCTAAACTACAAGTGTTAAACATTGAACATGTTTATGAGTTAACATGCAAATATGCAATTAAAATAATGTATAGAACTATTTAGCATGCAACAATACCAGCTCAAACAACTCATATCTAAATGATGATTATATTTGCAAAATTATATTCATATAATTAAATCTAGACAATTGTTTGCTTGCTCGCCTTTATACCGTTAAACAGTGTAAGATGCCATAAACTCAGGAGCTTCACGTTGCATGAAAATGATTCACAATGTTTTCAACAGTAAATTTTAATTAATAATTAATACAATTTCAGTGAGGTTCATGTATGTCAAAATGACATATTAGTCAGGATTTTTTTATTAACTTTTGAGCTTAATAATCTCAGTGCATATATGGCACACTTTGAAGGTTCTGCATTTAAATAGTCACATTTGTCCTAGCGTGATAACTGTTCCTATATCACAGCTACAGTAAATGGTGATGAGTAAGAAAGTATTAGCCAGGAACATAATTGTACTGTCCCAACAAAGGAGAGGTAAGTGAATAATATCTTTTCAGTCAATCATAGGAAATGAGCAGCACTGTTCTCAGACATGCAGGCAGAGTTTAAACAGATTTTAATTATACAATGGCAGCAACAATGTACCACTGGTCAGGTTGCTGTAAAACTGAACAGCTGGAAGATTATTTATATAGCTTCTTCCGCATATTATATTTAGTAGAATCATAAGTGAAAGAGAGCTTGGCAGGGAAAAGTGTATGAAATGTTATCTTATTTTGAGTAAGACAAGCATAGTAAGGAGCAATTTACCTTTGCAACGTATAGCTTAAACGCATGTTCTGAAAAGACTATCTTAGAATTTATAGTCTATAAATTGGTACAAGCATACTGATGGTTGAAAAATGTTATGTATATCACTCATGAAATTAAATAGGTTTAGGACTTCCTTAATGCATTTTGCACCCTTTCTAGTATTATAATGAGTATATAACTTTTTATTTGATAATAAATGTGAAAAGATGTCTTGCAGCATTTTGATCAATTTGGAGTATGGAACTGACTCAGGTATGCCTTTCACCAATAATGCATTTCTATGGCTAAGAGCTTCTAAGTATTGTTTATAGATATTAGTTCTGGGGAGTGCCCAGATACCATAGCTTCAACTTTTATTAACTTGTCTTCACGGGCAGAGATTTTTGTTTATGATGAATCCAGTTTTGAAGCTATAATGGTGAGTGTGCTGTTGATGATTTATAAATGAGTAGAAATCAAGTCAGTCACATGTTGTATTGTCTGGAGTGCTGTTTTTCAATCATCAGTTTATTACAATTTCAGTTTTGGAGCTGATGCGTTTTAAGTTTCCTCTTTACCTGTGGTTCTATTTCTTTTTGAAGAGATTTCCTTTTTCCGAATAGTAATAGCTGAATATTTTAACTTTATAGTTTGAATGTCCATTGGATTCAAGTCTTGAGCAATCTTGAAAGTGAATATTCTAACAATACAGAAATGTATCTAAATGCTAACTCTTGAATGTTAGTCAGTCTGATGTGAAGGAAACGTGCAGGATTTTTTTCCTTGTTAAAGATTCATATGCTTGATATGTGGTCACAGAACCAGAATTCCATAGACTGCAGAGCAATTATGAAGCAAGAAAACATCCATCTAAGTGCAGAAAATGACAATTGTAGCAGGTGTTATAAAGTCTGTAAACTGGTTTGAATTAATCTAAGCCTTGATTACTCCTGTTTATGAATTAGATGTTGCCAGATTGAGTTTTATTAAGTAGCAGAGTGTTACCTATAGTTTGTTGGCCATCTTGCTGTCATCTATGAGTGATGCAATTTACATTTTCCATAATATCAAAAAGACATCTGTAATTGTGCTCATGTCTTTGTATGTACCCACATGCTATAATATGATATTATAGGTAGCACAGGGATAGTAATAATTTGTGCAGAAATTCATTCCATAATTTTTCTTTAACTCATTAACACCTATGTAGTGTGGAAAGTCATACCTCTAGCAGCCTAACACACATCTTGCATTCTAAATACCACATATAAAGTGAATTTAAGAAGTTTTCTAAGCCAAAATTCCCATTAACATTTAAAATAACTGAACCAAGCCTGCAATCATCTGCGGATTTTAAACATCAAACAATATTACTCATAATGTATTGCATGAAAACCCCAATCAGGAACAGCCCTAAAAATCAGGGTTTGAGGTATTGTACAGTGAAAACTCTAGCTTGGCTTGTTTTTTTCTTGTGGTTTTTACTAACTGATTTGTCTGTGTGGCATTTTTACCTTTTAAACCTAAGAGAACCATTCCCTCCAGCCCTAATGACTACAGACCGCTGTTATGAAATGTTTTGAGTGACTGATTAAAAAGCATATTTCATCATGCCTACCTCCTAATTTTGACCCTCTTCAGTTTGTGTTTAGAACTAACTGATCCATGGATGATACCATATCAATAGCACTACACATATCCCTTGAGCATTTAGTGGGCAAAGACAACTATGTGATGATGCTGTTCATAGACTTCAGCTCTGCATTTAATACGGTGTACCAATGCAGCTGACAGAAAAACTGGCACATTTAGCATCAGTAAACATCTCTGTAACTGGAACCTGGACTTCCTGATTCAGAGACCACAGATGGTGTGTTCAGGTAAGAACACATCAAAGTGCATCACAATTAACACCGGGGTTGCACAGGGATGTGTTCTCAGCCCACTGTTATTCACCATCCTGACCCAGATCTGCTATGCTAAGCACAAGTCCAACCATATCATCAAGTTTGCTGATGACACCACAGTCATGGAGCTCATCACAAAGGAGGATGAAATGGCGTACAGAGAGGATGTGGCAACTCTCATCAGTTGATGTGAGGGGAACAACCTTGACCTGAATGTAAGCAAGATCAAAGAGATTATCATCGACTTCAGGAACAAACCACTCAGTGATCAAAATCAATAGTGAGAGTGTGGAAGGGTTAAGACTACAAAATTCCTGGGTGTATGCATATCAGATGATCTCTCATAGTCAGGAAATATCAGCCAGCTGGTCCAGAAAAAGCCCCAATGCCTCCACTTTTAAGAAGGCTGAGAAAAAGCTAAGCTTCCTCCTCATATTCTCTCCACCTTCTATAGAGGTGCAATAAAGAGCATTCTCACCAGCAACTTCACAGTGTGGTTTGGAAGCTGCACAGTTACAGAAAGGAAGGCACTACAAAGAGTGGTCAGGTTTGCAGAGAAGGTAACACATTCCAGTCTTCCATCGATACAACATCTTTATTCTGCAAGAAGCATCTGAAAGGCCACCAAAATAATAGAGAACAACATGGACTATTTAACCATCTGGCAATGAGCAGGAGATATTGCAGCATCCACTGCAGGACTATGATTCAGTAACAGTTTCTCTCCTACAGTGATAAGACTTCTGAACTTGGGCACCAGTCCCAGAGGTCTGGACACATAATAAGTCAAATTTTATTTATTTGTGCAATATATTCTTACATATATTCCAAGTAAGTGCAATATTTATTTATTATATCCATAGTCAGTATTATTTAACTCACTCAAGTGCAATAGTAGACAAATAACTTACGCATTTTAATAGTGTGTTTTGTATTACTTTAAATAGGGTAGTTAATTTAACTCAGGAGGGTATTCTTTTCGTATATGAGTGTTGGTAAATGTCTCTGCTCTTTCTTGCATGTATTGGGAGTAGTATTGTATTTGTTAGTTATGTCTATTCCTCTACTTGTATGTGTTATTTCATTTTCCTTTGTAATCTCAAGAATTGAGCTGATGCACGAAATATCATTTAGGCTACACGTGTGTAGTTCTAAATGACAATAAAGTTTACTTTGACTTTAAGCTTTCTGAGAGATTACATATGCCTGATTTAGAATTTTACTCCTGGTTGGTGAGACTGAACACATTTTAGGATTTTAGAAATTCAAGTAAGCACATGATCTTGGCCAAGATGTTATCAAATCCCCTAAGAAGACATGAACAGGTTTTTGGGTATTGTTATTTAAAAATAAATCACACAGATTTGCCACAGAAATGCAGAAAACCACAATATTCAAAGATTCTTGCCTCAATTATAACCTCAGTAAGAAAGTATTTCATTGACATAGGCACTATGAAGTGGATCGCAGATGTACTACCTATCAGAGACCCTTGTAATTGGGAGGGGGGTGTTGAGTGAAGATTATGAACATTAACTACAAAGCTTGTCAAACTTTATATTAATGGAGCAATTAGATACTGCAGGCTCTCTTATAAGTTGGCATACCTCTCAACTATCCAGATTTTATCAGAATGTCCAGAGTTTTGCCTCATGTTTTTGTCTGTTTCTCATACACCTTGTGGCTTTCTTCATTTTTGTGGCAAATCCGCGAGGACTAAATTCACTAAATAATGACAAGCATTTGAGTTTCAGACTTTATATCCTTCAGAAAATGCACTGTAACACAATGCCTTTTATACTAGCAACTGTCTAAGTTTATATCTGCAATATTTAAAATATGTCTCTATTTTTGGGGCTTTGTCCCCCATTATTTTTAGCTTTGTCCAGATTTTTTATGTTCGGAGTTTGAGAGCTATATAACTTACCAACAGATAAGAGATGAGTTCTTTCTCAGCTTAAAGTCAAATTAAAAAAAATGCAAATATGACTAGAGTCTCCAAGGCTGAATGACCACAGTGGATCTCTTGGGTGGTTGACATCAGAAACACTGGGACCACATGTAAAGGAATGGTTAATTAATTATATAAAATCTTCATTTCTTCAAAGCAAACATAGTAGATAAGTACAAACATATGTGGGAAAGGGAGCTGCCTACTTCATCAGATGAGATAACCAGATGTAAGAACTCTGCTTTCCCAAGAATTGTATCCAGATCAATTAAGTTCAGGTTCTTTGGCCTGCAATAACAGTTTAAATATTGTTATATCCTTGTAGGCTTTACATATGTCACCCTAAAATTAACCCTACATGTTGGAGTTCTTTTATAGCAAACTAAGGGACTGGAAATAACTGATCTGGGACTGCCCAGCCTTGCAATCTTTTAAAGACTTGTTACAAAAGGTATGTGATCATATTTGGCCAAACTCAGTTTGGACAAACTCCACAGAAATTACCAAGGCTAACTTAGTTTTGGGTTACACTACAGGCTACATCCATGTTACATGCTAAAAAGTGTATAACAAAAAGGTGAAAAAGAAAACAAAAAACAGAACACCACAGACCTTCAGAGATTTGCAAATACTGACAAAAGTATTTTCTGAAATGGATCTGAACACCACAGAATCAGCAACAAAGACATTAATGGTTGAGAAAGGGGTCATATTGACCAAATTTATTTTGGAATATGGCCTGGAGATTAGTGGACTGACCGAACACTTTTATACCCCATTGCCAGATATTGATTGGCTAGATATACCCCTGGATTCTCAAACACTTGCAGGAGAGCAAGATCAGTGCAGGAGCACAAGCAGGCAAAGCCTGCAGGGGCGTGCACGCTCGCCCCTGCACTACTCCTGCACGGACTAAGCCCTGGTATGCAAATCACCCCATTTGCCAGAGAAATCTATGCAAATGAGGTAATTTTGCAATCCAGGAAGCTTGCAACAGTCTGTGCAAGACTAGTGCTAACTGCAGAAATGTACTCAGTTAGTAACCAAGTACATTTCTGCAAAATCCAAAACAGAGCTATGACAGCTCCAAATAAAGGCTGCATATCATGTAGTAAGCATGCCAATGGCCTTACTGCCAACATAAAAAAATACAAAAATCAACTTTTATTATTTTCTAGCTGATCTCGGCTATTTAAGCGTAGCGCAGTGCCGCGCAAATGGGATAGGGGGGAAAAATTACAAAATGAACCTCATTTAAGCATTCTAACTAAAATCAGTATTCTGCCATGCAAGTCAATGGCAGGCAGAAGACAACATGGCCAGTGAGTAGTGGTTGCTAAAGGGGGAGGCTCAGTGTGAGACATGTAACTATGTATTAGCAGGCAATCCTATGCAAATGAGGGGAAGGATAGTGAATCCCAGTTTCCCCAGCATGTGAGGTGGGTACCAACAGTCTAAGGGTAGGAATAGCATGGTGCAAGCCTAGGAGTTAGATGACATCATGGGGGAGTGTGTCAGGCATACTTTAAGTGTAGTGGAGTCCTGTGGCTTGGGTTTGCCCCTAGCTTAGCACAGCTAAGCTAGGGTGTGTGTCTAAACCTGCGTAGCACTCTTTACAAAGCCTAAGCAGGTGTGTTCGCCATGCAGCGGCTTTACTGGAAGACAAAAGAAGTTACACCAGGAAATAGCAGCAGTGTGCACATGTTAGCACTCTGCGCGGCTCGCACACGGGCTTAAACAGGAAGGCATTGGGAAGGGAAAACAGCAGTAGGAAAGTAATCAAGGAGAACTAGCTTAGCTGGCAGGTGAAATGTATCAGAATCAGCCAATTACACAGGCAGCAGACCAGCCCAGCCCAGAACACTACTATAAACCAAGCAAACACCTTCCCCTCTGGTTTTCCCACACGCTACACCACCAGTGTATACAAGTGGGGAAATCTTAAACAAACCTGCAAAATGAGAAGGGCTGCAGCAGGTAACATAGAACAACATGTGCAAAAGGCTGAGGGTGGTGAGGATGTGAATGCTGCCGAAAAACCCACAGTGAGGAGACAGAGAAGAGTATACAGACACAGGGTAACCTACCAGGGGCTACATGAGCTGGAGACAGTGGAGCACTATAGGGTGGACAGAGACCTCCTACAGCAAATTGTTGAGCTGTGCTGGCCACACCTGACACACCAAACTGACTGAGGGTAACTCATCCCAGTGGATACCAAAGTATGTGTAAGCCTAGGTATACTAGCCATAGGTACCTCCCAAAGCACAACTGGGGATATCATGGGGATCTCACAGGCATCACCATCCAGAGTATTCCACCAGTTCCTGGATGCCATGTCAGCACATGCCAGTGAGCACATATATTTCCTCAACACCCGTGAGGTGTTGACTAGCAATATGCATCTCTTCCACCAAATAGCAGAATACCCTGGGATAGTAGGTGCTATAGACTGCATGCACATATGCATCAAAGCACCACCCAGTGAGCAGGGTAGGGCCTACATCAACCATAGGGGGCATACCCTCCATCAACTGCCAGGTCATATGTGATGCCCAGGGCATTATAATGAATGTGTGTGTTGGCTGCCCTGGAAGCTATGATGATTCCTACATATGGCACCTGACGCAGCTGTACCAGAGATTTGCCAATGGGGATATCCCCTATGGTCACCTTGTGGGGGATGCTGGTTACACACTGGAGCCGTGGCTGATGACACCCATCAGAAATGCATACACACCTGAACAAGAATGCCTTAATGAGGCACATCCACAGGCCAGACTTCTAATAGAGCATGTGTTTGGGGTGCTCAGGTCACAATTCCGGTGTCTGGACACATCCGGTGGAGCCTTGCAATATTCACCAGCAACACGTACCCAAATTGCTATGGTATGTGCTATGCTACACAATATGATCCTGTGGAAAATGCTGCAGCAGGAACAACATGGGGCATGGCCACACAGCTCCCCACCAATGCCAAGACGTGCACAGGCACAAAGTGACTCAAAGGAGGAACAACCTGAGCCTGCCCCAGTAGGCAGATGGAGGCATGCCCAGTATGCCGAGGTTGCGGCAAAGAGGCAATGCATAGCACATGCACTGACACAGTAGGGACCCAGGGAATGACACCTCTCTCTGACTCACACATACAGTAAAAGGTATGCCAAACATGACACTAACTCTGCTCAACCATGTATAGGGAGTGTATTATGTGCATCTGACATAGGCAGCCCTCCAGCACCATCTGCAAGTCTGGCACACCCTCAGGGTAAGTCAATCAACCTACCAATTGCCAAATGGAGTAGAATGTGTTGTTACCTGTAGCTATGTTATGGATGTGAGTATGCAAGGGAATTGGGTGGCTGAATGTTATGGCAGCAGACTGTAAACACCCATAGTGGCACCATGACATTTGTAACACATACTGGAGTCACCATAGTAGCCAGTACTACATCGGGTGACAAAACCCACTGCAGGAAATGTGCTGAGCTACATGTGTATCCATATGACCCACACATGCCAGTCAGGACGGTTCACATACCAGGACAGGTGTAGACAAACCCAAACAGAGCCTGTGCCATGGCCCCTGAATGATGGCTATAGTTAGCTTCCCCCCAAGGCCTACAAAGACAGACCAAAGCAGGGCAGGCGGTGGGATGTTAGATCTGAATGGTAGGAAGTCAGACAGTAATATGTAGGGCAACCAAAGCCACGATCTGTAGCACACTGGTAAGCCTCTAGTCAGCATGATAGTTAGCAATACAGAATGAAATGGAGTACCTGACATACCAGTGCAGTCATAGCAAATGTGTACAAGTGTCATGTGTGCCCCCCACATCCTACATAGTAATGTAATAACAGTCAGGTGTGCCCCCAACCCTGTGTAGAAATGTAGAAATAGACAGGTGTGCCCCCCATGTAATAATGTAATAACAGTCAGGTTTGCCTCCCCCCATCCTGCATAGAAATGTAGACATAGTTGGCTGAGCCCCTCACCCCCATCCTATGCAGACATGTAGGAACAGTCACTGCCAAATGCTTGATGGATACCCGGCAGAAACAGCATGCCACCTGTCTGTGTACAACACCAAGGTCAGCACTGCAGTACAAACTACCTGGACTCAGTCCACACATTAAATACAAAAGGCCATACTGGGCATGCTCACACACAGATAAATGAAGGCAATGCCAGTCTACAACATACTGAAAGGTCATACTGGGCATGCTCACACACTTAAACACATGAAGGCCATGTCTGCAAACACCAGTGGACCAGACATATCTGGCAGTTGCAGTTGTTAGTGCAGACACTCATCAGTATGCACCATGAATGCCTTCCACACACAGTGGCTAGGAATACAGACATATATGTAAGGAGAAAACACTGTAATAAGCCAAAGGTACACATACAGAGATGTGTGGAAGAGGGTGACTGTGACAAGGAACCATCCAGGTCTGTCCCATCCAGCACATAGCCAAAGGGCCCCAAACACATGAGGTTTAGATGTCACTCATAGCAGATAATAGCCAACAGTATCTGTCAGCATTACAGACTACTGGTGCACCTGCCAGCTGTGAAACATGACTGTACAAGGAAGTAGTCATCTAGCAGCTGAATACACGCATCTGTGGAATATGACCCTGTCTGTGCCCGCATGTGATGTGTCAACCTCTAGATGAATAGGTTATGGTCCATGCACACACACTGCCCTCCCCATAGCCCTAATATGACAAGCCTACTGAGGTCAACCACTGCAAAATAACCCTTGGGAGAGTTGTAGCCCAGTAATCTCCGTGCTGCGTACCATAATGTCGTACTGCTGTAGTGTGAAAAACTAGTTAGGTAAGTGTTTATTTCCCAGACATGGCAGCTGTGTGTGTGTGTGTGTGTGTGTGTGTGTGTGTGTGTGTGTGTGTGTGTGTGTGTGTGTTTGTGTGTGTGTTTGTCTGTCTGTGTAGAAAGCAATGCTTTTTAGGCTAGTCACACACCCTACAATACAAATGCTCAGCTTTGGCAAGGCTGCTGATGTCATCCACCTAGTAATACACTTCTGGGAAGCTGCAGCCCAGTAATCTCCTTAGTGTGTCCTGTAACTGCATACTGCTGTAGTGTGAAAAACTAGTTAAGGAGAAGTTCTAACCCCAGCCTTGGAAACTCTGTACGTGTCTACTTGACTTTGTCTGTGTAGAAGGGAATGCTTTTTAGGGTAGGCACACCTCCTACAATTTAAATGCTCTACCTTGGTAAGGCTGCTGATGTCATCCACCCTGAAATACACCTCTGGGAAGGTTGCAACTCAGTAATCTCCCTAGTGCATCCTGTAACTGCATACTGCTGTAGTGTGATAAAGTAGTTAGCTAGGTGTTCTAATCCCAGACATGACAAGCATGTGTGTTAGTCTGACTCTGTCTGTGTAGGAAGCAATGCTTTTTAGGGTAGTCACACTCCTTCCAAGTTAATGCTTCAATTTTGGCAAGGCTGCTGATGTCATCCACCCAGAAATACACCTCTGGGAAGGTTGTAGCCCAGTAATCTCCATAGCGTGGGCCATAACTGTGTACTGCTGTAGTATGATTCAGAACTCGGGTAGGGTTCTATACCCACCTATGGAATTTCTGGATGTTTTGTGTGTGTTTCAATGTCTGTGTAGGGAACTATGCATTAGAGGCTAGTCACACTCAGTACATTTCAAATGCCATACTTTGGCAAGCCTGCTGATGTCAGCCAATGAGTTATACACCTTTGGGGAAGGAGCTGTCCAGTAATCCTTGTGGTGTGTCCTCTAACAGCTCCATGCTGTAGTGTGATATAAATCTCCGTTAGGGGTTCTATACCCACACAAGTTGGTTGTGGATGTTTTGTGTGTTTTCCCATGTCTGTGTAGGGAGCAATGCATCTTAGGCTAGTCACACTCAGCATATGTCAAATGCCCTACTTTGGCAATCCTGCTGATGTCAACCAATGTGTTATACACCTTTGGGGAAGGAGCCCTCCAGTAATCCCCGTGGTGAGTCCTGTAACAGCTCCATGCTGTAGTGTGATATAGATCTCTGTTAGGAGTTCTATCCCCACACAAGTCAGTTGTGGATGCTTTATGTGTGTTCCAATGTCTGTGTAGGGAGCAATGCATTTTAGGCTAGTCACACTCAGTACATGTCAAATGCCCTACTTTGGCAATCCTGCTGATGTCAGCCTATGTGATATACACCTTTGGGGAAGGAGTACTCCAGTAATCTCTGTGGCACTTACTATAACTGTGTAGGTAAGGGTTCTACTCCCAGACATGATGTGTGTGTGTGTAACTCGTATTCTGTGTGGAGGTGGGTGTGAGTGTGTGACACCTGGGCCCAATGTGGAGTGGGTTTTGCAAATTTCTTATATGGTGGCCCTAGTATATATCACAATGTCCACTGTATAGGGATAACAGCTGTGAAATAGCCGAGGGGCTGTGGTGCAAATTCATACCCATACATGTGACATAAAGGCCAGGCAATCAAAGTTAGCAACCCCAGTATTACCCAGAGCACAGTCTCAACCCATGTCTCATAAACACACACACATGCCGAGGCAACAGCCAATATGTGTGTAGTACACTGCATATTGGTGACTGATAGTAACTATGGTGTGAATGCAGTAGCCTACAGAGGGCATGGCACCCTGTCCATCAGTACGATAGGCACATAATTGCAGAAAGTGCACCTTCAGTATGTTTCCCACTGGATGCCTGCAACAACTGTGGGTCCATAAACTGTGATCCACAAAGGACATACCATGCCTTACACACATGCCCTGTATGGATAGATGCCACTGACACCAGGGAATACCTGTAGCATGCTATCAATGTAGGTGCAGGGTCAACCTGCTGTCCATTACCTGGCACCGCCACATGAGAGCTGGACTGTCACACCTGATGATAGCATTCTGTGTACACAACATGGGCCAGATAAAGCAGGTACACTTCCACATGCTACTGTACATGAATGTGGGATGTGTGCATATCCCAGACACCATCCATGTCATGGCGTATAGAACACATACATGGCAAGCATTGCACAGCACTGGCCACGCACAATAGAAACTCAGGTGACTGGATGGTGAATACAATACCCACCTGTGTGGGTCATTGCAGACACTACACCCCTTAGCCATAATGCAGACCATTCTCATGTGGCCTGATGCCAAGGTATACTCTTCACCTAGCCTTGTACAGCTGTCTGTCACAGCCAACTACTACACACCCATGTCCCTTAGAGAGTGTGGTTGTGTTGACGCTGACACCTGTTCATGTGGACAAGCTTGTGTGCTACACCTACTGTATCACAACAGTGTTGCAGATGTCACTCACCAGCACATACATGTCTGGACAGCTCACCAACATGTAAGCCATGTGGCGCATGCAATAACTGCATACACATGTGATAGCTGTGCATAGTCAGTCAGATGTTTGAAACCCTGTACTGGTAGGTGTGTGATACAAACATGCTTAGGTTTTACTCACCCACATCTTCCCTGACATACTTTGTCTATGTCTGTCTCTCTCACACTCTCTCTGGTGGATGTGGAGATGTACACCTGCTTTGCTTAGGCAGCAACTTGTGTTTTGTGAATGATGGTCATGATCAGCTGAAGGGCTCTGCACCAATTGCAGTCCTCATCTAGCTGGGTGCATATTGAACAGCTGTGGTAACATTCCCATAGCCACCTGCATGGAAACACACTCCAATATCTAGGAACATCATGTTGGTGTTGGCCCTTTACATTCACTGTGGGCAAGAACTAGATCTGTTGTTTGGCGAACAGCATCTCAGATTGATTGGAGATTTACCTCTAACAACATACAATGTGGAAACAGAGCAACACACAGGAGGGAGATGTGCCTGACCTGACTACAGACTGTAAGTGCTGCTATACTATATGTGGAGTAACAGTGTGTGTGTGGATATGGC
>NC_056727.1:54927361-54979861 GCF_019279795.1 Protopterus annectens | reverse complement strand
ACTCCATGTCCATGTACTGCACGGTCCCAAAGGGGGTACAGCTATATGAACACCCCACAATCACACATGTGCATACATGGCCACACACACAAACACACACATGCACACATGCATCATACATGCATCTACCTCCCACCACTTCACCAGAGTGACCCTGCAGGCAAACTAACAAACCACCAGGATGCATACACATACACACATACAGGTGAGGAAGCACAATGATCGTATACACAGTCTTTCAATTACCCATCTACCAACATGCAGAACATATAGTACAGAACAGCATGCAGTTCAGCTATACACACCATGCTATCAATGGTATACAAGTGTATGATGCATGTGCTGTGACTATGTGATGCCCCTTCCACTGGATACTACTGCACCCATGTACACATTACTGCTATGCACCTGTTCTGCACCCTGCCATGTACTGTGCACCACAACTAACAGGTGTCCAACCCATTGTGGAATGTGTAGTACTGTGTCAGTTATGTCAGCTGTACCTCTCACAGTCCCTATGTGTTTCAGCAACACATATCTGGGATGATATGTGGACTGTTGTCATTGGTGAATACCTGATGCCTGATTTACAGCTGTTAACATCAACAGACCATGTATGACCACCGCAGAAATGCGTACACTGACAACAGAGCATACCGTGGCTATGGGGGGTGTACACACCTTTATTGCTTTTGCACACACATCTGTGATCTGCCATGGGACCACAGCACTGCATATCTTAGCTGTACATAAGCCCGGTATGTAACATATGTCCTGTACTTTCACATGCAGTGTCTACAGATTGTGTTAGGTGTGCTGCTGCTGACAGCAATGAATACCCACCATGTGGGGATATGTGTGCACATCCTTATCATGATCGTTTATCACAACTCTTGTTGTGTGTACTACAGCAGTCACTGCTCATTGCAGGGGTATACTAGTGTGGGCCTTCTGCAATTGCCAGTGTATGTTCAGCCTACCCTACACATGTCCCCCTATTCTGCATGATTGCAAGGTCTACTTATGTGCACATTCCATGGTGTTCACACAATGCCATCACTATTGCAGTGTGGGTAGGGTTACAGCTGCCACAGGTCCTGAACCTGAGTATATGCAGATAGAGCTATTCCTACCATCCTTAGGATCACTGCTGCAGTGCACTAGTGTATCATGCTGAGACCCCCCCTCAGCATTTATGCAGATGCATGACAAGTAATCCCTACACATATGTGTCAGCTTGCAGTGTCTCATACACTGAACACCACATGTTGCAGCTTAGACCCAGCTGATAATGTGGACTACTGTAATGCTGTATGCCATAGTGTATGTCAGCAGCAGTTGGCATTGCCCTACAGGTATGTACACTGGTGTTGCACTGTATATGGGTGTTGTTCAGAACATGTCACTACTGTAGGCCATGTCTACCAACAATATGTTACCCCCTATGGACACATTCCACAATGACAGGATGTTAGTTGTCAGGCAGGTGTGTGACATACTCTTTCAAAACCCCATCATGTCTGCCCCGGTGAGACCATGCATTTCACAGCAAAAATACATGCACATGTATAGCATGCATTCAAGGTAGGTGGGTTAGATGTGACCATGGAATATAACATCACCATTACATGTTTGGTATGTTGGCATGCATCTACATAAGACATACTCACCAGCTACAGGCTGCTGCCTTGCTGTTACCCCGGAGGGACCTACATAAGTGGGTTAGAGATGCAATGTCAGTGGCCACCCCTGTGGCACTGCTACAGGCTGGGTGCTGTACTACCATACATCAACTGTAAATTCCGACAATACTACCACATCTGGACATCTGTTTATCACTACAATGCAGCAACACAATATTTGTATAACATATCAGATATGCATGATCTACCTGTACCACTGCGGATATTTACACAACAGTGGTCTACTGATGTGCCCTGTATCTTACCTGCACGCTCCTTGGATGGTGTGTGGGTGACACCCACCTCCAAGAAAGGGTCCAATGGTTGATGGTGTTCTGGACGGGCAGGTGCCACGAGGCTGTCCGGGAGCTCCTCCACAGGTGTCGTGGGGATGGATGGCATGGCCCCCTCTGTGTTGAGGTGATCCCTCCAGACTGTGGCAGCACTCTGACGGGCATTGTGAAGCAAGTTGCTGCAATGATGCCGGACCTGCTCATAACTGTGGTTATACAGGCCAACATCATTAACCCTGTGGACTAGATCATTCCACAGGGTGGTCCACTCCTGCTGGTCATGTGCTGTCCTGCCAAAGAGAACCTGGTAGTGCTAACTAGGTGGTTGATAATGACCTCATTCTCCTTCACTGAATATACAGGCAACCTGATGTGTGCCATCTTGCCTGAAAAACATGAGGATGGAAACAAGCCTGAGCGACTCATATGGCAAGGTTGCCACAGTTCTTAATTCACATCTCTGTCACTCCCACCATATCAGCTTCAACAGACTATACACACAACTCATTAGGTATGGCCACAGCTTAACTACCGTTTTGACCTTCTGTTATGTGACTGTAGCCATGTCCCCTGTGTGGACACTAACATTGCTGGCCTGTTACAGACTATTCACTTGCATGCCATTGTCAGGGCCACTATGGTTACATATATGCAAGTGGTATGGCTGCTCTGAGATTGATGCACATCTGACAGTCTGTGTTATTTAGGGGGTTCTATGCATGCTGTTGGACATGTACTGGGATTGTGTAGACTATTACTATCAACACATGTACTATGACAGTGACACAATATCATGTATATGTTCCATTGGCCAGCTGATCCACCTCTCCACACCCATCTGACCAGGATACCTGGCCACATCACATGTGTGTGCCAAACTGGGGCCTCCTCGTGTACTGTTACAGCAATACCATCAGGTGAAACCACCCAGGGGGATGTTGGCCCTCCCTCAAGGCACACACTAAAATGTTCCTGTCCCCTGAGCTCAGGTCTAGGGTCTGTTCCATGCCAGGCTCCACAGACACATGAGGGATGTGCTACATCAGTCTGAGGCACCCAGTGCACATTCACGTGGCCAACATGCTCCTCCTGCTCAGCTGCCAGACCTGGCACCTTCAGGACGTGGACTGCCATTGTGAGTGGCAGTTGGTGGGAGTCTTGTTCCCACTGTGCCCATATTGGGGACCATGGGGCATCCACATCACAGACCACACACACCATCCATGGTGTTTACCCACCACATGTGTCACATACCACCTCTGTAGACTGGCCTCTGTATCTACAATCCTGACCACCTCCACATGTGTATCTGCAATACTTCACCATATTCCCATTGCATACTTCACAGGCATGAGTATTGTGGTACTAGGATAGGACTTACATGTGACATACCCATCCATGGTGCGCACACTGCCAGCTGTAGATATCTGTGTGTATTGCCTCGCACATAGCACACATCACTGTGGCAGTGATATAGGGGGCATGTCTTTCCATACATATCTGTTTGTGTGTGTGTTTGTACAGATGTAGACATTTTCATATAGGTATATATCTATACATGTGTAGATATATGTGAATTCATATATATGTGCACATATATATGTCTACACATGGGTATATGTATATTTCTGGACATACATGCTGATATACATTTATCCTTATATATTATATCTGCGACATATGTACACATATGCGCACCTATATTTGGGGGTACATTCAGACATCAGCTCCACAATCTCACGACACCTTCCTGTAAAGCTGCACAGTTCTGCCTTGCTACAACACAGACAGGTGCCACATATGGACATGGCCTGACATTAGTGGAGTATGTGTGGGACCTGTTTGCAGGTAACCCTATTACACATCTTTGGCATTCCAGCATGCTACATTACATATTCACCCGGGTATCCTGCCAGTGGTGGTTCATGGCTCCCACATGTCCATCATACTGGCATTACTTCCACCACAGGCTATTGTCCATGCCATATGCATAATCCCCATTACACAACACACACTATGATGGCTTACATCCTGTCTGTCAGTGCTGCCCTGCACAGTTAACAGCTATGGCCCTCTACCCACAGGGACAAACACCATTGTCCAAGGCAGTTGTTCAGTTGACCATCATCACAACAACACCTGCTGGCACATATAACTAATTCCACATCCTCTATCACATTATGATGGACCAGGTACTACATTCTAATACATGTACATATGCTTCACATACCTTTTTGTGGGAATGATGTATTAATGACTGGCAGCTGCGTAGATGGCTGTGTTTTCAGCTATAATTTTTCTGAGAGTTTTCTTTTTTCCGCTTTTGTTTTAGCTTGCTTGCTTTCTCTCTCCTGTGAATGGATTGAGCTGTTTGGGATAGATTGCAGCCTGGCTTTAGTAGGTGATGGACTTGATCAGGTGATGGCCTATGCACCAGTCAGTGTCCTGCACTTGCTAACTGCATGCAGCTTGCTGTGTAGTACTTCCAATTACCACTGTCATGGCAACCACCTACTATAAATCCCTACATCATGTGGGTGTGGTCCCTTTACCTTTCCTGTGTGGACATCCTTCCTGTGTGTGGGCATCAGTGTTACAGACAGCAGGTAGCAATACCTCTTCCAGGGGAACCGGCACACTTAGGTCAGCTACATATTTGTAGGAGGTTCCAAAACTACAGAGAAAGTGTGAGTAGAGTTGTGTTATGCTTTGTATAGTATTGGTGTTACAGGGAGTGTGTGTACATACTAGTTTACCTTAGAATGCAGTCTGTCTGCAAAGCTCTCAACTGTGGGCCTATCCTGTTGGTGGCCAAAGGTGTGTCTATCATGCTTTGTATGTCCACCACTTAGGCCCTGTGTCAGATATTTCACTGGCAGTGTGTGTTGAGTGCTATCAGTACATGGCTACATCCATTTATGTTTCTGACCTCAATTCCCTGGCTAAGGGTATGTTGCAGACTATCCTGTAACAGCAGAAAATTGCTTAGTGTATGGCAACAGTTTCCCACATATGGGCCTGTGTTCCAGCCTCCATCCTCCACCTACATATCAAGCCTTGACATATGACATGCTTTTAGGGGTTGTTCTGTAGTGGGCTGTGAGTATATCACACTGCCATTGCTGCCATCAGTCCACTGCTGGTGTATCCCCCACACGTACAGTGGTGCTGGGACCATATATGTGTGTGTTACACCAAAACAATACATGTGTGCCCTTATGCACTCCAGAGGCCAGTGTATGTAACAGTGGTATATGGGCCTATAGTATTGAGTCTGGGGGGGATTCACCATAACTGAACTAGGCTGTTAAAAAATATGGGGTTATCAGGGGTGAGCTGCCTTGAGGTATCTGGATGTGCAGTACCATATGTTTCACCTATATACCTATATTTACATTACTCACATAAATTGGATTAATGCAGACCTACTGCCTCCTGCCATACTAGACTGTTCTGTTTGTCAGTGTGCTTGTGATGGTGTCAGTTATGCCTTGTTAAGTAACAGTTACATCCCATTTGGTCAACTGAACTCTTCAACACCTAGTGATTTTGTACAGAGTGAAGATAAAGGCTGCTGAACTATACACCTGCATTACATACTGTTGATTGTTTGGTATCCTGTGGCTCAGTCTGTCTTTACTATTGTACAATTTGAAGGCATTGGCCTGGACAGCAACAGTTGTGAACCTTTCCAGACTACTGTATTAGTATAACTGTTTCACAGCTGCATTACTCTGTTTATATGGATGTCAGTGTCTGCACAGCTAAAGACATGGCATATAGAACTGTAATCATACACAAATAAAGGTTTTCCATTTCTGCAAACCTGTGTGTGGTGTTTTTTCTATGACCTTTCTGTGGGTATATGTTGCAGGCAACGATTGTATTTGTATGGGTGGCCCATACAGTGTCCAGCTGTTCAGGTGTGAATTGCAGGCACAGTGTCTGTTCCATATTGTGTGCACCTTCTACATATGTATCTTACTGTACATATCTCTGCATGTGTCTGAGTAGTCTTATGTAAATCTATCTATCTATCTATATATATATATATATATATATATATATATATATATATATATATATATATATATATATATATATATATATATATATATATATATATATATGTGTGTGTGTGTGTGTGTGTGTATCTGTATCTGCATATATGTGTCTGTGTATATGTATCCTAGGGATGTTGATAGCTTCCATATTTTACATTTCCTATAGGAGCCAGACTGTACTGCATGATATGGTACCAATAACAGCCTGACATCATACAGGTGGGTTGTAGTACTGTTTACATGTTGTGCACATGTCATGTCAGGTCCTGCTTATGGGATCTGTAACACTTGGTAGTGTATTGCAGGGTGGACATGTTTGGCTGTGGTGGTGGGGTATGCCTATTCGTACATGACGTATATTGTTTGGAGCATCTCAACCCCATTAACGGTGCATGTGGACATATTTGTTTTTGTCAGTCTACCATTGCTATATACAGATGTGTGGCTATATATATATATATATATATATATATATGTATATTGATATGTTGTATCTGTTTAGATATTAATATATGTACTCACACACATACATTTACATGTTGGAATACATTCTATGTACTGTTGAATGACTGGGCTGGTTGATATGTTCTGAATACATCAGATTTATGTATATCTGACTTGGCTTTGTGGTAAATCACTTTGGCTCTGGTCTGTGGGATACTGTGTTTGAGCCTAGCAGAGGCTGTTTATTTCATTGCTGAGCAGAACAAGGGCCATTGGATACAGAGTGGTTAAGGTACTTTTAAGCAGTTGTAAGCGGGTTTGTGTGGGTTTGCGCGGAGGTAAGCACTACTAACCTGCCGGTACATCTGCTTACAGAGAGTTAACTTCAGATTTGCTTAACCAGTGTAGGCATTGTTTACCACCGCACAAACAGGCTTAAGTCCACTGACTAGTGCTTACACATGCTTACTATTGCTTATTTGTGCTTAAACCTGCTTACTAGTGTCTTATTCATTCTGATACTGACACTTCACATGTGCATTTCTTGCAGCACTCCAGTTCTTAAATATATGTTATTTAGTGGGTTTTACAACAAAAATATTGGTTATAACGTGCTTTGCCATGTAAAATAGTCTGTGCTGCAGTTGGACTTGAACCGGGAATGCCTGCTCGTTAGGCGAATGCTCTGCCCACTACACTATTGCTGTGCTGCTTCATTTGCATATATCTTCCTTGCTATCCTCTTCAGCCTTTTCAGCAGTTTTAACCGTAGCTAAGTGATGGGCACATTCGCGCACCTACGGGTAGGTTTAATTGGATTTTTAAAAGAAAAACGGGTTTCTACATTTTATTTTTATGTATTGTTGCTGTTGTACACATAGTGGACTGTTGGTGTGGATATGCGGACACCTATGAACGGTCTTGCTCATTCCTTACCCCTTTCTGCTGTTCTACATTGCAGGGGCATGTTTATTCTGAGAGCTCTGCTCTCAGACACACACCCTGCACTCGTACATGCTCCATGTAAGCCTAGGAGCTAGGGCAGCACCCCTTGTTATTATGCATGGCACGCTGCCGTCCTGCTCCTAAATGGGCACTTCCATGCAGGATTAAGCTAGTCCTACAAGGAAGTTTATTAAATCTGGGGGATAGTCTTCTCTGACATGCTGATATTATTTTTTTCCCTTTTTTCTCTCTGTGTTGTATTAATTTTAGTGTTCAAATTTATTTATTATTTATTGGCATTTGATTACTGGGAAAGTTTGACTGGATAAGAAGCCCATTTTCAGTTGAGACCTGGGGAGAAAAGCTCCAAATTAATGCAAAACATTTTAAGATCAATAATTTTACAGTCTTCAGAAATAAAACAAAAACATATGCAGTTTAAATAATTTTAACAAATTAGAGATAATATAAAAACATTGGTTAAGAACTGATATAAGTTATATGACAATCATTTAATATTAATAGAAATTTTAGACAGAGTATAGAGAAATTAAAGCTAAGTTAGTCTAATACAGCCAGGAATTGCAATATGAAGTGAGGGAAAACAGGCTTATGGTATATTTAGAGAGAAAGTCAAGGAAGAAAATTTGACCAAAGTAAGGAAGTAAGTGAAGAAGGGAGAGTCAGGAGTTATAAGGCATGAAAAGGTACTTGTTCACATTTAATGATATAGTTCATGTTGGTTTTTGAGCAAGAACAGAGCCAGATGTTAGCTTGTAAGTCTTTCAGAGTGGCTTTGAAACATGGGAGGAAGAGAGGGTACTGACCTGATGGATACAGGTAAGGAGTTCCAGGCCTTATTAGTGACCTTGTAGGAGTACAGACAATGCCCAGCAGATTTGATTTGTTTGCAGACAGACAGGAGTTTTTGGTCACTAGAATGCAATGACTGACTAGGAACATAGTATGTAGAATGTTTTTTAGTGCTGGATAGGCAGATGAATGCTGGATAATTTTATAGGTGGTAAGAAACTATGTATGCTAGTTGATGAGGCAGTTCTAACCAATTTAGGCTTTTTAATGCTATACAGTGGTAGGTTCTGAAAGGGCTATTTGCTGCAAATTTAGCAACTTTGTTATAGCATTGTTCTAGTTTTAATTTTTTGTGAAGCCTAGAGGTTATCAAGGATGGGAGTGACATAAAGAAGTGTGGAGTTGAGATAAGTAGTGGCAAGTGCAGTTTTCTGCATCAGTGATAACGGTTTTGGATCTGTAAAGCATCCCTAGTTTTTGATGAGTTTTTTGTAATGCAAGTTTGTATATATAGGTCAAATGTAAACTTATCATCCACTATCACCCATAATAATTTGCTATGAGAAGTGACATCAATGGTTGTATTATGAAGAGACAGGACTTTACATTTTTTTTTAAGGAGAGAGGGACTGGGGGGGGTAAATGTGATAGTTTTGTCTTTTTTGGGGTTGAACATGAGTTATGAAGCCTTATTTCAGTGACTGTTAAAGCTTCCTGAGTAATTTTTTGAAGTGTACCATGTTGTCAGATATGCAAATTAGAGTGGAATCATCTGTGTATTGTATTAGGTTGGCCTGTTGTGTGGATGCATAGAGGGTGTTGGTGAAAATGTTAAAGAGGAGGGGACCAATGACAAAGCCTTTTGGTACACCTGTGGTAGCTGGGAGGTAAGGAGAGAGTGTGGAGTGCCATTTTACTGACTGACACCTATTAGACAGGTATTGAGCTGAGAGAGACCTAGTGAGAACATTTGAAGTAGAAATTTGCTGTGACAAACTTTGCTGAAGGCCTTAGACAAGTCAGGAAATAAGGACAAAACTAGTTTGCCGCTATCTCTAGCTGTATTGATGATATCTGTATAGGTTAGAAGGACTGTGCTAATACTGTGGGAAGGATGGAAGCCATGTTGTGTAAAGGGCAGGACTGCATCCTGCAGGAGATAGTGTAGCAATTGTTTTTGAATATGTTTTCAAGTATTTTGGCGAGGGAAGATAAGATTTCTAATGGTCTAAAGTTATTAATGTCTGTTGAGTTTCCTCCTTTGTGCAAAGGGATAATGTGTGACTTTTTCCAGAGAGAGGGACTGTGGAATGTGGTATTCCTGAATTTACCTATTTACAGAGATTGAGACAGGACTGCCAATGCTATTGTCTAATATTTTTAGTACTTGCTTGGAAGGTATTCAGTTGAAGAAGAGCACTGTTTAAGTTTAAGAGTAGTTGTATATATGATGCTGATTTGGAAGTTTTTTCCTTTGATACATTTAAGAAAACATTTTTAAAGAAAGACTATCAGACTCTTCAATGTCAGAAGATGATCTTTAAACTCAGACGTTGCCTCGTTGTACAGACAGAGCACAGCTCTCTGCACTTGTTCGCAAATTCTTTATTTTTGACTCCCCCCCCCCATATTCTTATACTCCTATATGCAGATGATACAGTATTTTGCAGACCTCACCCTCCTCACACAATCATCCAAACCAAACTTCAATATAACGTTCATAAAATGAACAAGTGCTTAACTAATCATAAACTTCATCTCAACCACAATAAACAAAATATTTTCTCTTTGGTATCCATTAGAAACTCATTAAATCCCTCTCAACCTTCGAGACCAAATATATCAAAAACAACCGAACTTCTTCAGCTTTCAAATATCTCCATATCTGACCAGACTCTCAACTTCCAAATCTACATACAAGAAAAATGCAAAAGAAGAAGAAACAGACAGTAGTTAACTCCTTACAATTTTAGACTAAAAGCATTTTCTCCCTTCCTTTATTTAACAGCTTGAGTTGCTACTGGCAAAATACTGCTTCTAGCCTTCCCATTCTTGCTGTTGATTCTGCAAAACCATGCCCATATTGCAGATAATTTCAAACAACATTTATTAGTTTGAAATAAAATATGTTAGTGCATCACAAACTCTCCCTCTACAAGCACTACCATTTCAAGCTAAGCAAAGCCAAATGGTTATCTGTAAAATGAAGAACAGATCTTCTTGGCTCACTTATATTTAAACCTCTTCAGCTAAAAGCAGTTTCTCCCCTTTCAACAAAATTCACTATGAAAACATCCTGCTATAACATATGAATGCACTCACTCTCTACTCACAGTAGAAGGAGGGCTTACAGTTCAGCTATAAAACATTTTATCCACTTTGCAATTTGTTGCAATTGGATCAAGGAAGTTGGTCTTTTTATCTTATATTTTATTATTTGTTTTGCTGAATTCTAAACTTTGTACTTGCAGCTCTCACAGTTAATACATCTGCAATGAACATATTTTCTAAGATTTTCAATCTCCCTGATATAACCAAACACTGGGCTTTAATTAAGATGATAAAAGGTTGGGAAAGAAAAAAGGTGTCAGCAGGTAGGCTCCCACAACTCTATTGTACAAGCACTTTTAAGATCAATACTTATAGGTTTACTAGTCTGAAGGAGAATGGAGACTGTAAAGTGATGGAAGGAGAAAGTGTAGTTAGGCAGCATAGGATGGTGGTCTGTAGGATGACTGTGATTAAGAAGAGGAGAATTGTGAGGGCAGTGTCAAGGATCAAGAGGTAGAAGTTGAAAAATGGTGATTTGAGGTGGAGTTCAGGGAAGAGTTAAGAACAAGGCATCAGAGGCAATCTACCAGCTTCTGGAAAGTGCGTCTGTAAATGGCTCAAAGAAACTATATCAGATTGCAAGGCAAAGACAGAAAGATAAAGACAATAGACACCTTTCATAATGGATGCCAACAACAACCTGTTCACCAGTCCACAAGACATCGATGGGGGAAGGAGTACTTCTAAAAGCTTCTGAATTAACAAAATCCCACAGAAGCTGTACAGCCTTAGAAAGCTGATTTTGGCAGTCCTGTGATTGTTTGAAGTCACAGAAACACTGGTAGAATTAATGCAAGTGATGTACAAGGCCCCAGTAACTCAAGTACGAACAGTGTTTGGTCTCACAGATGGGATTCCAGTGGGAGTAAGTGTTCATCAGCATTCAGATCTGAGCCCACTGCTGTTCATACTGGCATGGGACTACATTAGCAAACAGGTCAGAGGGGGGGACGGACTAGCAAGTTGCTGTATGTAGATGATGTGGCATTACAGGCAGACTCTGAGCAAGAGCTTCAATGAAAGATTGGG
This sequence comes from Protopterus annectens, assembly GCF_019279795.1. Taxonomy (NCBI): domain Eukaryota; kingdom Metazoa; phylum Chordata; order Ceratodontiformes; family Protopteridae; genus Protopterus; species Protopterus annectens. The sequence goes on along the minus strand of NC_056727.1, from coordinate 54,968,260 downwards.
GGAATGGAATATAAAACTGAAGGCACATTGGATGAAACTCAGAACAGATAAGGCAGTTGTAATGTCAGCAAACTGGGGAAAACACAAGAAGCTGAGAACTGAGATAAAAGGGAAAAATAGTGGAGCAGGTTAACAACTTCAAGTATCTGGGTGGTGTGGTTGAGGAGAAGGGAAGTCTGAATAAGGAAGTTAAAGCTTGAATCACAGGGCAGCAGCCAAATGGCACAGAGTGTTGAGTGTACTACATGACAGAAGAATGCAAAAAAAGCTGAAAAGTAAGGTGTGTTAAACAGTGGTGTGACCAGTAATACTGCATAGTACAGAAACCTGGGCAGTAAAGGCAGAACAGTTGAAGAAGCTAGAGGTGATGGAGATGAAGTACCTTAGATTGGTGGTAGGATGCACACTGTAGGACAGATGAAGAAATGAGGATATAAGAGCAGAAGCCAAAGTAGCTCCAATTGAAGAAAAGGCTAAAGAGAAGAGATTATGGTGGTTTAGACACATGTTCAGAAAAGCAGAAGACAATCTGGTGAAGAAGATTTGGGACAGACAGGAAGAAGGAAGAAAGGGAAAACAAGGGCATCCAGCAAAGAGTTTTTTCCCCTACCAAAAACTCCATTGACAAATCCACATTCACCATACAGAGCCAAAACAACACCCTCCTTGAAATTGTTCCCAACACCGAGCTTCTTGGCATCACTATTGATGGAAGAACTATAATTTGACAATCACATCAACTACACACTCAAGAAAATCCACCAAAAGTTAGGTCTCCTCTATAGGCACAACCACTTCCTAAGCCCCTCTACCTGTCAAAATCTTGCATCCACCTTCCTACTCCCCTCCCTTATGTATGGTGCCCCTCTTCTCACCAATCTCCATCTTGGCCTTCGGTCCAAACTTGAAACCTGCTACCACAAGATCTCCAAATTTGCAACCAATTCAAAAAAACTCATCCCACCACTGCCACTCCCTCCTCACCCTCAGCTGGCTTGAACTACTCAACTACCTCAGTTACCTACAACACACCATTGCCCACAAGCTCATCTTTAAACCTGCCAACTGCCCAGCTCTCACTACTTCTTTAAAACCTGACATTCCTAACCGCTCACTCAGATCCAAAAAACAAAATCTTCTTCAGGTCCACAAACCTGCATGACCTCCTGGCCATCTACTGCTGTCCCACTCCTTAGGTAAACAGTGGAACTCTCTCCCCACACACCTACGCAACCTACATAACCATACAAATTTCAACTCTCAGCTACTCTCTCATCTTTCTTCCTAATGGGAATGCCCTTGCCATGCTCCAACTTAACCCCCCCCATTCCACCTTGCACTGACTCATCTACCTCTACTATTACTTCATCCCACCCAAAACCATCTCTCCCCTACTGAAAACTAATTTTCTCTCTAATATCTATTGTATTATACTCTCCAGTCTCAAATATACTATTACCCTCACCATACATAATATTTCCCTAACCTACTAATGGCTAGTAGCTATATATTTTGAAATGTTAAACCTACAATTGAGTTTATAACAAAAATATTCACTTTATGTAAATGTTGAAATGTGTATTGAATTATGTCTTTTCATTTTTGTAACATTGTGACAAGCCAATTGCAAATATCGTGGAGCTTTAGTGTAAATGTTTAATTAGCTGTATGAACTATGTCCTTCTGTAACATGTGAAATGTAACTTGCAATTATTGTGGAGCTTTTCGTCCCGGGCCTCCACTGAAAACGGGCTATTCTTGGCCCAGTGGACTTCCCCAGTCATCAAACTTAAATAAATAAATAAAGAGGTGGATGGATTGTGTGACAAAAGACCTGTGACAGTCAGGCTGGGGTGCTGAAGAAGGTAGGAGAGTGGCACTGAACAGAGAGACATGGAAAAAGTTGGCAAGATACCCCAACCCCATGTAGGAAATGGGATAAAGGGGATTGATGATGATGATGATGATGATGACTTATAGGTCTCGATCTTATCATTTTAAGGTAGTTTGGGCTACTCTATTTACATGGCTTTGTGCAGGAGCTTTCAGAATTGTTGAGCTTTTAGGTGTTCTTAAATGAAGTAAAGTATCATTTGTCGACAATTCAGTTTTAGTTTGGATCAGCAAGTCCAACATTTATTATTCTGGAACTGGACATGAGGTTATTTTGGGCAGTATGCAAAATCCCTTTTTTTGCTCTGTTCATTTAAGATCCATTCTTAGTCAACCAATTTAGGTTTTTTAGTTCTGAGAATTTAGAACTTATTTTGCGTAATGGCATAATTATTACACTCAAAGATTTGGATTCAGTTTTGAAGAAGGTCATCTTAAAGCAACCACTTCCCACATGGTGGTATTCGGCCCACTCTTTTAGAATTGGTAGGGCCTCAGATTTGGCTCATCAAGGTTTATCCACAGATGTATTGAAGAGAACAGACAGATGGTCGTCTATTGCTAACTTTACAAATTGTAAATAATCATCATTCGTTAAAATATATTTTTCTTTCACATATATGCAGAATTGTAATTTCTGGACATTCTTATATATCTCAAGCCTACCACAGAGCAAGAATTCTGGAAAATCAAGAGAACTTGTGTTTGAACAGGCTCACATGCAAAGTTATTTGAAAAACACTCCTGGCTTTAAGATGAAATTTTTAATGCAGGCTTTGCCTGAATTTTTAAAGGATGCCATTTTCTGTAATTTGATCACAGTTCATGCCAGTAACAATGATTTAGGTTATATTCCCAAACAGAAGTTGCTGTTTCTCATTTTATGGAATATTTCATAGATTTTGCATAATTTCTCAGGCATTAGTGTTGTTTGGTCAGCAATAATTCTACATATGTTTTGGTTGACACTCCTTTTGCTATTGAGAAGGGAAAGAGGTTTGCCAACCTCAGGACAGCTCATTTAGCCCCCTATGTAGGTATTTCAGTTATTGAACACTGGAATTTATATGACTTATCCTTCACAGTTTTACAGAAATGGAGTTCATTTATCTGTGTTTGGTTTAGACCTGTTAAACCTCAATCACACTTTGCATGTTTAGTGAGTACATATTTAAATATACATACATTTTGCATTTGTTTACATACATTTCATAATTTTAATTTAACTTGTGGTTTAAATAGCACAATTTATTTTGCAGTGCGTCTTGTATTTATTTTCATTTTATTATAAAAAGTTCTTGGTTTAATTTAATTTATGGTTACAGCCAATAAATGGGAGAACAAGGATTTCAGTCTGGTTGATGACTGTTTTGCATCCTATACTCCCTTTTTTTCCCTCCCCCCTCTGGTTTTCTGAGATGGTTTAAGATCAGATGACCATGACATGGGTTAACAGAGCTGCACCTGCAGTTGACAGTCTTATCAAGGAGGCTTGCTTTGCACCACTCAGTGGAAATGACAGGCATATGAGAGGGATATATGGCATGCCACTCTGATAATGTGCTTGTGGTTAAAGGAGTAATGCATTATGCAAATATATTTGGTCAAACAAGTCCATGTATGTTTAAAGCTACATGCTAATTCTTTCTTAAAAAGTTAATGCAAACTGTTACTAAGTCAATTCATACATCAAAATTCATGGACACATCTGCAATTACAGTCTTGGAGTCATTTTTGGGTGAGTGGGTCAAGACTAAACTCACTATGAAAACATCTTTCTATAATGCACAACTGCACTCTCTCTCCTGGCCAACTACAGAAATCCTCCAAACCAAACTGCACTACACTGATCATGCATTTTCAGTTCTAGCACTTAAACTATGAGATTTTCTCCCTCACCATCTAAAAGACCTATCCTCTTTCTCCACTTTTACACCACAATGCAAAACATATTTCCTCAGAAAAGCTGAGATGTTTTCACATAACCTAGCTGCAATTACCTTTCCCACTCATTCCTTCTGCCTGCTTATCCACCTCATGTCAGGGGTTAAGACTTTCAGATATATGAACTATTTTTTTCCTGTAAATTTCTTGTTTATAACATCTAACCTATTTCTTTTAAGGAGGTAATATATAACCAATTAGCTACACCGTTTACTTGTGACAAACCTGTTAATACGGCACATTTCATTAAGTCTCTTACAATAACATTTGTTAAACCTGATATTATCTATATATGTCAATATTTTCTCTCTTGTTTTGAATCAATGTATATTCATCTAAGCTGTGATTGAAATTAGTCCAGTCAGGTCAGCGCACCAATGTAGCAAAATTGTCTAAATAAAATACAATTATGCTTTGTAGGGCTGCCTGAACATGGATGATGGTCATGAACACTTCTCACTATGTAGAAGCATTAGCCATGCTACATACAATTAAAAATGAAGCCCATCATGCCATTTTGTTTGGCAATGTACCTGTGGTGATAGCTGCTGATGCTACTGAGCACCTGCTTGGTATGTGAAGGAAACCATAATCATGTTCAAGTGCTGACTACTGGGGCCCTTTGTGCCTCTATGTTATCAGTAGGATCTCTCCTGTGACCCACCAGGGCTATTGGCATCCCTTTAACCAGCGAGCAATGCAGGCACTGGCACAATGACCTGAGAAACTACTTACATGAAGACTTCCAGATGTGGAAGCAGAGTTGAGGTAAGAATGCTCTCATCTGCTATTTTTTTTTTACTGCATTCTTTCTTTTGGAGCAGTTCTTAATAAAGTTTGATTCTGCTAATACATACCAGGACATAGCAGGTTGATGCTGCTGACTGCTGTTGTGTGTATTTTTTGTGGGACATGCAGCTTGCCGGTGCATTTGTGGGGCTGTGGCCACCATGTCATGTCTCTGCATCACTGCATGTAACTGTTTAAGTCTCACTCTGATGGCAACATCCACTTCTTCTGCTTGACTTCATATAGTGATATAAATATACAGAGGCATGCAACTAATTTCACTGTGGCCTCTTTTATAGGCTGTTGCTTCACTGCATATACATACTGTACTGTAGCTGCTGCTTAGCTGCATATACATACTGTACTGTAGCTGCTGCTTAGCTGCATATACCTGCTGTACTGTACCTGCTACTTCGCTGCATATACATACTGTACTGTAGCTGCTGCTTCCCTGCATATACATCCTGTACTGTAGCTGCTGCTTCACTGCATATACATCCTGGTTTTATAGAAATCTGGTTTTATAGATTAGTACTAGGCTAACTGCCTTTAAAGGCCATTTTAAGCCTAGCCAATAACTTCATGTGAGAATCAAACCCTGCACCTTGCGCCTGTAAGGTAAACACCTTAACCTTTATGCCAACCCCCTGTTACTGTGTTGTAGCTGCTGCTTCACTGCATGTACATACTGTACTGTAGCTGCTGCATAGCTGCATATACACACTGTACTGTAGCTGCTGCTTAGCTGCATATACACACTGTACTGTAGCTGCTGCTTAGATGCATATACACACTGTACTGTAGCTGCTGCTTCACTGCATGTACATACTGTCCTATACCTCATTTTATAGGCCAAGGACATCAAATAGCCTTCTACATCATTGAACATAAGAGTGTAAATATAGCTTTGCCTCATTGGTTGCATTTCATCCGCACCTATGTGTGATGGCTGATATCATCCCTTTTGTCTTTCTGTACATACAGAAAGAGAGAGAGGAGAATGCTTTTGGTGACCACAGGAAGAAACTAAAGTTTTCAGTGCTGCAGGGTATTTGGTACTGATAACCCCTCATCTGTATTTGTATAGTTTGTACCATCTGCACAACATCCTTAGTAGTAGTACCCTTCTCTTCCTTTTCTGTCTCCCTTCTGCAGGTCAGAATAATACCACTGAGCTACAATAATAGCAGGCATTACCTTTTGCTATTCCTGCTGGGGATGCACCTGACATAGGTGAAAAGGATAGGAGTGTCTCACCAGTAGGAGGATGGTGTTTGACCCTTGACAAGTAGATCATCCCATTCTGCTGGCCTAGCTCAGGCAGAGCTAAAGTGGGTGGTGGAAGTTTGGGGTGGGAGTTGAGCAGGCATTGATATTTTAGGTCAACACATGTCAGCCCCTCCTGCAGTGACCCACATATTTGCTAAATGAACGGGCTCCTGCCACTGGGTCAACAGAGCAGTGTGTGGCTCATATTACTGGATACCCAAACTGAGGACCCCCATCTACTGATTGCAGAAAATATCACTCTGGCTCCTTTTGGTAGCTAGCACTTTGTTTTCTTGTTTGTATTTACCCCATGTGTCCTATTCCTACTGTGTATCAGTCTGTATCTGTTCATCTGTACTGCTTCATGTTTGTTTATCTGCCATTACTGTCTTACCTTTCACATTTTGCAGCATCACTTCTCTCCCTTTCTCTGTATACATGTATCTATCTATGTATCGATCTATCTGTCTATCCAGCTACTCATATATCTATCTACTACCTCAAAAGCACTACACAGTTGTGTGCAGAGCTCACTGTAAATAGAGCCACATATACTGAACCAAAAGATACAGCAAACATACTGGCAAACAAATTCAGCTCCTTGGGTAGCGCCTCTTCCAGAGGCAGGTCAATCAGCTGAGACTGTAGCCCCTCCCCCTTCAGATAGTTTACAAAAAGGGGTGCTATTTGGGAAAGGGCACCATTTTTCAAACCATTCTGTCCCCTAGGCCCACGAATATTGGGAACCTTGGCATCGTGTGCAGACCAGGCAAGTTTTACTTTTATCATTGTGACTAAACTTCATTAAGGTTTAGTACAGATTTTTTAAGTGACTACAGCTAAACATGGCTAGAACTACTTGCATATCTCAATTGCATGCTAACGTACTGTCATAAAGGGTTACTCTAACATTTCTGTTAGAAGAGAATAGTTATTTATTCTTTGCTACTACTTTAAGCTGTTGTAGTAAACGTTAAGCGGTTTGATCTCAGATGGGCGAATACATGATAAGAATTGCAGATATGACTCCATGCATGTGATTTGCTCTGCTTCCAGTTTTACATAGCTGCAAGCTTGTGACTTATGTTCTGCTAAATTAAGGATTGGCTTTGAAGTAATAATACAATCATTGGGTCTTTTTGTTGAATAGTTTACCAATGTCTTGTGACCAACATTTTTAGTACAGCTTTTAGACCCTATTATCAGGACCTTGGACTTTTTATTACCTGTTAAACTCCATTGGCTATGTATTGGATGTATTGTATTTAGCTGTTTTACTAGTTAGCCATACATTGCTTAGAAGTGTCTTCACTCTTACACTCCATGCTACTACTCACTCCCTAGTGTGCTATATCATTATAGCTATTCATCTACCTTTACATGCTGACCACACACACTGCCATCTATATCCCCTTCAGTACCTCTTCTACCTATAGCATCTCCTTAACTATAAACGTTTTTCTTTTCCAGAATTTTAGTCCCCTCATCCTCTCGAAAGACTTGCACCTCCTTGTGGCCATTTGAACAAAACCTCATAAAGCACGCTGACCATCACTGCAAAATTCTATACCTGTTCTGCAATACATTGTATGTAAACCTCAGAACTGTTTTCTCACTGTGATTCATCCATACCTTTTAATTTATCTATTATCTACCCTAATTAAGTCTTAAATGCTGTTTTGCTGAGGTGTGCACACAGTCTGTGAAGGTACCAATAGAATTGCCTGCTTTCTTATCCCCACTACCCCCCAATCTGTCTGGTATTTGATTTTAAATTAATCTCAATCAGGCATTCTAACTAGCATTACAATCTTTAGTTATTTTCTAGTGCTTCTGTGTCCATGCCATTTTTTGTATCAGGTTTCACTTCCTAAGACATTCTATTTTGTTCTATTTTTCTTAACTTTTTATGCCTTATATCCTTGTATTAAACTTATTCTCCCACCCCACTTTGACCAAGTAAATTCTTACCCTAAAAAGCAAAAAGAAACATAATAGATCAAGCATAAAAGTATAAAGGGGATCTTACCTACTTTGTTACTGATTGTTTTTCCTGGGATCCTTGGGTCATGGCTCTTCCCAGCTCCATTCGCCCTACTCCCAATTCCCACCCACGCCCACTACACCTGTTCTTATTTCTTTCTAGCCATACCCAACTCTCTCATTATCCAATCAGTCATACTAACACTATCCATCCTACATAATCAATATCCCCACCCCCATATTCTCTCTAACACTATATTACTACCAATTAATTCCATAATATGTTAACTGGAACTCATTAAATACATTACAAACAGACTATAACAACATGCTCTTGATACACATAGCGGCTCTAGCTATACTATTATCTATTGCCAGTCTTACCTCATACCATATCAACATACAAGAATCTGCTCCCTACTGTGCTACTGCTACTTATCCTTACAATATCAGTGCGATACATTTGTATCTCCTCTTCTATTTTCAACTCTTCATCCATTGACTATGCTCCCATTACATTACTAACTAACCACCACTCATCCAAACGCTCCCTGAAATATGACAGATTATAACAAAAATCATAAAAACTATAATGTACATAGCTTCAAAACTATCTCTCAGTGGAGACATCCATCCAAATCCCAGACCAACAAGTTCTCTAAATGTCTCTACTTCCCAAGTTTCCAACCACTCCAACAACATACTTCATCTCCCTGGGAAAACTGCTGACAACTCTTGCTAAATATAAACATTAGAAGCATCTCCAATAAAATTTATGATGTACATGCAGGTCTCACACTATACTCTCCAGAAGTAGTGCTTTTAACTGAGACATGGCTTAAACCACACACTACCGAGAATGAAATTATTGCTCCAGGATATAATATCCTAAGGAAGGATAGAAGAGGCAAAAACAGAGGTGGCATAGCAATATTATTTAACAATCACTTTGCAGTTGAGACATTGAATCTAACTTATCCCAACTTTGACAATGCCGAATTAATTTTTACCAAACTAAAAATCAACTTTGAAAAACTAATAAACATAACTGGATGCTACATGCCACATGGAAACAATATTTCCACTCTTGAGAACCTACTCCATTGGTCTTGTAATTTACTCCAACCAGAAACCATCATCATGGGAGATTTTAACATTGATTGGCTTACCTGCAATTCTCATACACCACTAATCATATAAACCTTCATGGATTTACACAAACTATCCAAACTCCTACTAGAATTGATAAAGCATCCAAGAGGCAATCACTCCTCGACTGGATACTAACAAACAGACCAGTCCAACCCTCTCATTCCGGTTACCTCCCAGATTGTCTGAGTGACCATCTACCAACCTTTCTGCTAAGGCAGTATATCCATCATACCAAAAGCACTGCCTACCAACTAATAAGAAATAAAATGGCCCTTAACCCCATCAATTTCATTACTGTCCTTAGAAGTTGTAATTGGACACCATTAAAACTTCTTGACCTAGAAGAAGCCGTTAAACTCTTTAACTCCACCTTTCTAGATATCCCAAACATACATGCCCCTCCCAGAACTATCAGAAGCAAATCTAATACTGCTCCTTGGCTAAGTAAATATACCGGATCCCCACTTAAAGCCAGAGACAAAGCCTGGGACCACTGGCACAAAGTTAGGTCTCAAGCCTTAAAATAAGCTTACCAGGAGCTCAGAAATAAAGCAAAAATACTAGTCAAACTTGACAAGATTAATCACTATCATAATCTACAAATAAAGCATCAAAATAATCCTCAGCAGTTCTAAATTCTCCTACCAGGTAAATCTAGAACTCCCTCCCCTACTTCAGCAAACACCTCAGAGAACATAGCTACACAATTCAACAAATACTTCACTGAGACCATTCTAACCCTATGTAACCGGCAAATCAAATCCCCCACTATAGAACATTCCAAAACAAACAGCAACAGCATTATCTTTAACTTTTAAGCAGTCTCTATTGATATGATAAGAAAACGCCTTAAAAAAACAAACCCACAACACTGGCAGCAGGCAAACTGCCTGCTGAATTTCTGTAAATAGCCTCCAATGCAATAGCCTATGCAGTAGCCATTTTTATCAACAGATCCTTGTCTGAAACCCTAGTCCCTGAAATCTGGAACATTTCCCATATTATCCCATTTCATAAAGGAGGCTATTCTACAGAACTGACCAACTACTGACCAATAGCTTTTCTATCCCCTCTATCCAAAATCCAGGAGAGATGCGTGAATACTGAAATTATGGACTACTTGCATACCCATAAACTCCTGTCTAACACTCATCATGGCTTTCCTTCCTTTCATAGCACTAACACTGCTCTAATGTCCTTCACCAATACAGTGCGCCACCATATCTAAATGATCACAACCCATATGATGTTTATATCTGATTCTGTGACCTAAAATGTTTTAAGAATTCACTATTATCTTTGATTATCCCCCAGATTCAGCAAGCCCTGTAAGGTGTGCAGGACTAGTGCAGGAGCTCCAGCAGGCAATATGTCTACTGGGCGATGCAGGAATATGTTGTAGGGGGTCTGTATTGCAACATCAAACACTTAAAACAGTGAACGATGTTACATTGACACATTTTCAGCGAAAGCTGAAAATGTCAAATCCAAAGAACAGCGATTTCTTTCCTAGGAAAAGAAATTACTGTTCCAACCCCCGCAAAAAAAAAAAAAAAACACATTACACACTTCCAAACACATACACACATACCCAATCCTAATTATACCCCCTCAAAAACCGGTAAACAACTAAATACACATATGCACATAACCCAAATATACATTTAACAAAAAAAACAGTAAACATTTTAAACCATATGCACTTACCTTAACCCGCACCCTAACCCTAAGGTCAGTAACTCTCGCACATTTACATAAACAGCTCCAAACACATACACACTTACCTTAACCCTAATTCTGCCCCCCAAAACAAAAGTAAACAACTGAAAACACATACACATGTAACTCAACCATACATTTAACACAAAATATAAAACAGTAAACACTTTCATACATATGCACTTACCTTAACCCGTACCCTAACCCTAAGGTCAGCAACTGTTGCACAATCACGCTCGGGACCTATACCAGACAAGAGACGACACTACACTTCAGAACATGGCAAACCAACGAAGCGGTCAAGCGATTTCTTTCCCAGGGAAAGAATTCGCTGAACAGCCACTTCACTGTTTAGCCTGTTCGCTCTACATGTGTCAACAAAAATGCATTTGACATAATGCGTTTTCATTGTACTCATAAGAACCCGCTGTAGGGACGTGCATGAGCGCTCCTGCACTAGTCCTGCACGGACTCAGCCCCTGTCTGCAAATTACCCCATTTGCAGGTAAAATCCATGAAAATGAGGTGAATTTGTGATCTAGGAAGCTGGAAGCCAGCCATGCAAGACTACGGTAATCTGCAGAAATGTACTCGGTCAGTAACTGAGTACATTTCTGCAAACTACAAAAGGGAGCCATGACAGCTCCAAATAAAGGGTGGATATTATGTAGAAAGCATTCCAATAGCCAGATATATGGCCATTGGCATGCAAAGCAATTGCAAAAATAAAAAAAATTGACTTTTTTTTTTAGCCGATCTCAGCTGTTTAAGCGTAGGGCAGTAGCGCGCAAAGGGGATCGGGCAAAAAATAAAATAAAAACCCTAAAATAAGCATTCTAACCAAAATCACTATTTTTCCATTATACTCAATGGCAGGCAGAAGACAACATGGCCAGTGAATAGTGGTTGCTAAGGGGAGAGTCTCAGTGTGGAACCTGTAACTATGCATCAGCTGGCAATCTTATGCAAATGAGGGGAATGATACTGAATCCCAGATTTCCCCTGCATGCTAGTCAGCACCCAACAGTGTAAGAGCAGGAATAGCTTGGTGCAAGCCTAAGAGTTAACTGACATAATAGGGGGAGTGTCAGGCATATTGTAAACAGACTGGAGCCCTGTGGCTCGAGTTTGCCCTTAGCTTAGCAGAGCTAAGCAAGCGGGTATGTCTGAGGCTGCCTAGCATTTTTTACATTGCATAAGTAGATGTGCATGCAGCGCACCGGGTTTTAAAGGAGAAAAAAAAGTAAACCAGAAATAGCAGCTCTGTGCACATGTGAACACTCTGTTTGCTCAGCACGCCCCTGGGCTTAAACAGGAAGGCAATGGGAAGGGAAAACAGCAGTGGAAAGGTAATCTAGGAGAACTAGCATAGCTGGCAGATGAAATGTATCAGAATCAGGAAATTACACAGGCAGCAGACCAGCCCAGCCCAGAACACTACTATAAACTATGCAAACACCCTTCTGTCTGGTTTTTCCCACATACTCTACACCACCAGTGTATACAAGCGGGAACTTTTAGCAAACAAAAACAACAAAATGATTGGGGCTGCAGCAGCTATCAGACATCAACATGTGGAAGAGGCAGTGAGTGGTGAGGATGAGAATGCTGTCGAACAACCCACAGTGAGGAGATGGAGAAGGGTGTACAGACCCAGGGTAACCTACCAGGGGCTACAAGAGCTAGGGATAGCGGAGCACTATAGGGTGGACAGGGACCTCCTGCGGCAAATTGTTGAGCTGTGCTGGCCATGACTGACACACAGAACTAACAGAGGGGAACCTATCCCAGTGGATACCAAGGTATGTGTAGGCCTAGGTATAATAGCCACAGGTACCTTCCAAAGCCCAACTGGGGATATCATGGGGATCTCACAGGCATCAGCATCCAGGGTATTTCACCATTTCCTGGATGCCATGTTGGCACATGCCAGTGAGCATGTATATATCCTCAACACTTGTGAGGTGTTGGCCAGCAATATGCGTCTCTTCCACCAAATAGCAGAATACCCTGAGGTAGTGGGTGCTATAGACTACACGCACATATGCATCAAAGTACCACCCGGTGAGTGGGGTAGGGCCTACATCAACCACAAGGGTTTCTCCTCCATTAACTGCCAAGTTGTGTGCAATGCCCAGGGCATTATAATGAATGTGTGTGCTGGCTGTCCTGGAAGCTATCATGATTCCCACATCTGGCATCTGAAGCAGCTGTGCCAGAGAATTGCCAATGGGGACATCCCTTACGGTCACCTAGTGAGGGATGCTGGTTACGCACTGAAGCCATGGCTGATGACACCCATCAGAAATGCACACACACCCAAACAAGAACTCCATAATGAGGCACACGCACAGACCAGAATTATAATAGAGCATGTGTTTGGGATGCTCAAGTCACGGTTCAGGTGCCTGGACACATCTGGTGGAGCCTTGCAGTACTCACCAGCTACATGTATTCAAATTGTCATTGAATGTGCCATGCTACACAATATGATCCTGCGGAAACAGCTGCAGCAGGAACAGCACAGGGCAGGGCCACACAGCACCCTCACCAATGCCAAGGCCTGCAGGGGCACAGAGTGACTCAGAGGAGAAACAACCTAAGTCTGCCCCAGTTGGCAGATGGAGGTGTGCCCAGTATGCCCTGGCCTTGGCAAAGAGGCAACATATAGCACATACACTGACACAGTAGGGACTCAGGGAATGACACCTCTCTCTGACTCACACTTATAGCAAAAGGGATGCCAAACATGACACTACCTGTGCTCAACCATGCATAGGGAGTGTACTATGTGCATCTGACATAGGCAGCCCTCCAGCACCATCCTCAATACTGGCACACCCACAAGGTAAGTCACTCTCCTTACCAATTACCGAATGGAGTAGTATGCGTTGTTACTTATATCTATAGTACGGGTGCGAGCATGCAAGAGAATCAGGTGGCTGAATGGGCTGCCAGCAGATATTAGACACCTATTGTGGCAGCATGAGATCTGTAACAAATACTGGTGTCATCACAGTAGCCAGTACTACACATGGTGACAAAACCCACTGCAGGAAATGTGCTGGGCCACATGTGTGTCCATATGACACACACATACCAGTCAAGGAGGTTCACATACCCAACAACAGTCTCAGCCAGCAGGACAGGTGTAGACAAACACAAACAAAGGCTGTGCTAAGGCCTCTGAATGATGCCTATGGATAATGTCTCCCTCCTAGGCCTACACAGACAGATTACATCAGATCAGGCAGTGGGATGTTAGTTCTGAAGTGTAGGAAATCATAAACTAATATGTAAGTCAATCAAATCTAAGACATGTAGTACAATGATATGCCTCTAGTCAACATGATACGTTAGAATACAGAATGAAATGGAGTACCTGACATACCAGTACAGTCATAGAAAATATGTACAAGTGTCAGGTGTGTCCACCAATTGTATGTAGAAATGTAGAAACAGTCAGGTGTGCCCCAATCCTGTGTAGACATGTAGAAACAGTCAGGTATGCCCCCCAATCCTATGCAGAAATGTAGTAACAGTCTGGTGTGCCCCCTAATCATGTGTAGAAATGTAGAAATAGTTAGGTTTGCCCCCCAGTCCTATGTAGAAATGTAGAAACAGTCATGTGTGCCCCCCCCAATCCTATGTAGAAAAATAGTAACAGGTGTGCCCCCCCAATCCTGTGTAGAAATGTAGAAACAGTCAGGTGTGCCCCCCAATCCTGTGTAGAAATGTAGAAACAGTCAGGTGTGCCCCCCCAATCCTACATTGAAATGTAGTAACAGTCAGGTGTGCCCCCCATTCCTATTTAGACATGTAGTAACAGTCTGGTGTGCCCCCCCCAAATTTGATGTACACACGTTGTAACAGTCAGGTGTTACAACGTGTGTGCATCAAATTGTAACAGTCAGGTGTTCACCCCCAAATCCTATGTAGAAATGTAGTAACAGTCAGGTGTTCCCCCCCTCCAATCTGATGTAGACATGTAGTAACATGTATGTGTAGGTATAATACCAGTGGATCACAGATGACCTGATGTGGCCAAGGTAGCATGATAGATTGTAGCAGGAGTACAATATGCTGGTATGCATGTGTTAGGATGGTGTGCTTCATATTTTGTGAGAGTTGTCAGTATGTATGCATGTTGAGGTTTGACCTGGTGGCCACTGCCTACTACTGCCGATGGCAGGGCCAAGTCCTCACAACTGCAGTGCCAAAGACAATTCACCCCAGTATAATACATGCTAGTAGTAAGCCATTGTAAATGTATGGTGGTAATATGTGTCACCATCTGAAAGATGGACATGGCATGACTGTTGGGCTAGATATACAAGCAGTACACAGGGAAAAGTACCCCAGCCATACAGTATTTAATGTGTAACCATGAAATGGACACAACCTTGGAATTGTACATACAGGTATGCATCACATTATCTGGGCTTGTAATAGGGAATACCAATGTCGTCTGACCGAACACTTGCAGATCACAAAGGTGATAAGACTGATGTATTGGGAAATGGCTGATGTCCCTGCACAAGCCAGCATAACTGGAGTGCCCCATGCATATCTATGAGTCAGATGCAAGTAGTGTCCATAGCACACATGTGTCCAGCTCACCCAAACACCACTCACAGGTACCTCTCTGGTCGTATCCCTGTTGTTGGGAATGGGTACAAAATGACCCCCACCTGTGTATGGCAATAGAAAAATAATGCAGAATGCAGTGCAGATGTCCCATGCAAGTGTGTCCCTAGCTGTAAGTAGCACACTGCCAGCATCCACACCACCTGATCAATACTGATAGAAAGTTTTGTCATGTACACCTAGTACACCTACCCTGTCACCCCAGGGGAATATACTGTATGGCAGTCTGGGACTGTAGGACTGACAGAATGCAATGGTCTGCAACAGCTGGCCTGCATCACCACCAAATCGCCTACAGGCCTCTGCCAAAGGCCTGCGTCTCACCCATACTGCCAATGTATGTTATGTCATGGACACCCAAATAACAACATAACACACTCCACATAAGTCATATGCAAGGCCAAGTGGACATACCACAGTAACACATCCACCATGTCCCACTGCATGAACTGTGGACCAACACTAAAACACAGCTGTGATCAGGTGATAACTATAGGGAAAGTATCAGAGAATGTATGCATAATGAATGGAAGAGGATAGAATAATATGGGGTGTGGGAGCATGGGCAGCATGGAATGTGCAAGGTCCAACACACAGCCATGTGCACATACTATCCCTGGCTGCAAACACATATATAGGTGGCTACAAACCTGCCCATACACCACACTAGGGAGAATGTCCTGACTTATGACCCCTGCATCTGGGTAACCTGTGTGAATCTGTACAGCTGTGAGGTATTGCCACAGCAAGATAAGGCCATACTGTCATGTTGATGGATGTACAAGTATGGGATCCCCTGCCAACACTGTACCAAGGTGCTGAACTGGATACACAGACCCAGAAGCAAATGTTTGCATCTCCCCCTCCAGAATGGCATACCTTCCATGAATATGTAGGTATTTTACCACAATACTGGACACAGCTGCATTCACCCTGTGTTCCCCAGGACATCACTGTGAGCAACAATGTCCACCTGACAGTACTTGAGGACATAAAAGATCACAATGTATAACAGTACACGTCTGAATATCTCTGCTAACACCAGTACCATGTAGCAGAAACATCACAGACACAATCACCTACAGTACACACTATCCCTTGCACAGTTTGACTACATATTGCCAACTGATCTACAGATATCCTGCAGAAACAGTTTGCTACCTGTAGGTGTAGAACACAAAGGTCTGCACTGGAGTAAAAACTACCTGGAATGGATCCACATATTCAGTACAGTAGGGCATACTGGGCATGCTCACACACTTAGAGAAATGAAGACAATGTCAGACAACAACATACTGAAAGGTTATACTGGGCATGCTCACATACTTAAACAAATAAGGCCCATGTCTGCCAACAACAGCGGACCATACATATCTGACAGTTGCAGATGTTGGTGCATACACTCCTCAGTATGCACCAGTCATGCTTTGCACACACGTTGGATAGGAATACACACATATATCCAAGGATAACACACTATAATATGCCAAAAGTACACATACATAGATGTGTGGAAGACAGTGACAGTGGAAAAGGGCCTTCCATCATGAGGCCTGTCCAACCCAGCACACAGCCAAATGGCTACAACCACATGATGTTTAACTGTCACTCACTGTAGAAATTAGCCACTGGTATCCCTCAGCATTACAGACCCTGTGGTGCAAATGCTAGCTGTGCAACATGACTGTACAAGGCAGTAGCCATCTAGCAGTTGTATACACGTACCTGCAGAATATAAACCTGCATGTGCCTGAGTGTGGTGTGTCTAATTCTAGATGAATGGGTTATGGCCCATGCACACACACACTGTCTTCCCCATAGCCCTACTATGAGAAGCCTGCTGATGTCATTCACTTTGAAATACACCTTTGGGGGAGGCATAGCTCAGTAATATCCATGGCACATCCTGTAACTGTGTAATACTGTAGTGTGATAAACTAGTTAGATAGGAGTTCTAATCCCAGACATAGCAACTCTGTGTGTGTCTCTATCTGTGTAGGGAGCAATGCTGTTTAGGCTAGTCACACTCACTGCAATTTAAATGCTCTACTTTGGCAATGCTGCTGATGTCATTCACTTTGAAATACACCTTTGGGAAAGAAGTAGCTTAGTAATCTCCATGGCGTGTCCTATAACTGTGTAATGCTGTAGAATGATAAACTAATTAGACAGGAGTTCTAATCCCAGACATAGCAACTGTGTTTGTGTGTGTGTGTGCAATTCAAATGCCCTACTTTGGCAAGGCTACTGATGTCATTTACTTTGAAATACACCTTGGGAAAGGAGTAGCCCAGTAATCTCCATGGTGCATCCTATAACTGTGTAATGCTAATGTGATAAAATAGTTAGGTAGGAGTTCTAATCCCAGGTGTGGCAACTGTGTGTGTCACTGTCTGTGTAGGGAGCAATACTTTTTAGGCTAGTCACACTCATGACAATTCAAATGCCCTACTTTGGCAAGCCTGCTGATGTCATTCACTGTGAAATACACCTTTGGGAAAGGAGTAGTCCAGTAATCTCCATGGTGCGTCCTGTAACAGTGTAATGCTGTAGTGTGATATAGAACCTTGGTAGGAGGTCTATTCCACACAGGGGAAGTGTGGATGTTTGTGTGTTTGTTTCTTTGTCTGTATCAGGAGCAATGCTTTTTAGGCTAGTCACACTCACTACAATTCAAATGCCCTACTTAGGAAAGCCTGCTAATGTCATTCACTGTAAAATACACCTTTGAGAAAGGAGTAGCCCAGTAATCTCCATGGTGCGTCTGATAGCAGCATAATGCTGCAGTGTGATATAATACTTTGGTAGGGGTTCTATTCCCACACATGGCAAATGTGGATGTTTGTGTGTTTAGGGAGCAATGCATGCTTTTGAGGCCATTCCCATTCACTACAACCTCAACTGACATTATTTCACAAGCCTGCTGATGTCATTCCCAATGAAATGCACCTTTGGGAAAAAGGTACTCCAGTAATCTCCATGACGTGTCCTATAACTCCGTAATGTGATAGTGTAATAAACTAGTTAGGTAGGAGTTCTAATCCCAGACATGGCAAGTATGTGTCTGTGTTTGTCATTCATATCCAGTGTGGAGGTGGCTGTGTGTAACAACTGGACTCATTGTTGAGCGGGATTTGCAAATTTCTTATATGGTGGTCCTATTATATGTCATAATTTCCACCTTACAAGGATAACAGATGTGAAATAGCTGAGAGGCTGGTGTGCCAATCCATACCCCTACATGTGACATCAATGCATGTTGAACAAAGTTAGCAACCCTTGTATTACCCAGAGAACACTCACAACCCATGTCTCATACACAAACATACTTGCCCAGGCAACAACCGCTATGTTGGCAGTACCCTGCATATTGCACACAGATTTTAACCATGGTGTGATTGCAGTGGACTACAAAGGGCATGGTACCTTGTCCCTCAGTACAATAGGCACGTACATCCAGAGAGTGTGCCTTCACTATGTTCCCTACTGGATGCCTGCAACACCTGTGATGCCATCAAATGTGACCCACAAAGGGCATACCATGCCTTAAACACATGCCCTATATGGACAGATGCCACTGACACCAGGGAATACCTGTATCATGCTATCAATGTAGGTGCAGGGTCAACCTGCTGTCCATTACCAGTTCCCGCCACATGAGGCCAGGACTGTCACATATGATGATAACAATCTTTGTACACAACATGGGCCAGACACCCCAGGTAAAGTTCCAGATGTCACTGTACATGCCTGCGGGACGTGTGCACATCCCAGACAGCATCCATGTCATGGAATAAAGAAGACATACATGGCAAGCATTGCACGGCAATCACCACACACAATAGTTACCCAGGTGACTGGATGGTGAATACAATACCCACCTGTGTGGGCCAATCCAGACACAACACCCCAGAGCCACACTGCAGACCATTGTCATGTGACCTGATGCCAAGGTATACCCTTCACCTAGCCTTGTATAGCCTTCTGGCACAGTCAACCACTATATACCCGTGAAGCAATGCACGCATGCATGTCACTACTGGCACCCTGTGTCTGTTGTGTGTGTGGTGTTTACACATCTACACTCACTACAACTCCCATTGGCATACTGAAGCATGTTGTCTGATGTCAGACACCTTCACCTTCACAGGGGTTATCCAGAGGTTATATGGGAAAAGGGTATGTGAAGGTGTCAGATGTCAGACACCTTCACATACCCTTTGCCCATATAACCTCCGGATAACCCTTGTAGTGCATGTGATACCTGCACATTACTGCAGTTTTGCAAACTAACTAGTTAGGAAGTGTATTTCTGACCCTGCCATGTGTGTCAATGTGTGTGAGTCCCTGAGAGGGTGTGGGTGTGTTGATGCTGACACCTGTTCATGTGGACAGGTACGTGTACTACACCTACCATATTGGTACCATATCACTGTTGCAGATGTCACTCACCATCACATATACATTTGGACAGCTCCTCAACATGTAGGCTATGTGGTGCATGCAATAACTACAAAGACATGTGATACCAATTCATAGTCAGTCAAGGGTTTGAAACCCTGTATTGGTAGGAGTGTAGCACAAACATGCTTAGGTTTTACTCTCCAACCCCCTCCCTGACTTACTTTGTCGCTGTCTCTCTCACTGCCTTTCTGGTGGATGTGGAGAACAACACCTGCTTTGCTTAGGCAGCAGCGTGTGCTTTGTAAGTAATGCTCATGATCAGCTGATGGTCTCTGCATGGATTGCCACCCTCTTCTAGCTGATTGCATGTGGAACAGCTGTGGTAACATTCCCATAGCCAATTGCATGGAAACAGACTCCAATATCTAGGAATATCTTGTTGGTGTTGGGCCTTTTCATTCACTGGGAGCATGACCTAGAGCTTGTGTTTGGCAAACAGCATCACAGATGAATTTGGGATTTACCTCTAACAACATACACTGTGGAAACAGGCCAACACACAGGAGGGGGATGTGCCTGACATGACTACAGAATGTAAGTGTTGCTATTCTGCATTTGGAGTATTGCCAGTTTAACAGCATGCGTGTGGATATGGCTGGTCTACATGTTTTATTACCTGTCATGACAGTGCTATGTTTTTGAGGAAACTCCCATCTGTAGGGTCATCAGCAGACTGGGTAGTGTGTGGTGCCTTTTGTTTTTTGTGTTACTCACAGAACACCTATCTGAGAATTGCAGAAGCATAGTGTGAGGACTGCAATCAGTACATGGTGACAGCCATGAGTGTTACTGACTGCATATCCCTCATAGGACATATTTCAAAACAAACCCTGTTACAACAGTAAATGTATAAAGCTATCACAGCAACATGTCAATATTGGCCCTGTGTTTGTGCTTCCAGCCACAACTCTGTCAACCTTTGTACATATGTCATGCAGTAAGAGGGGCATATGTTCTGTACACCATTATTTATTGACATCATATCTGATAACAAGCCAGTGAGATAGGCTGCTACACATGTTATGGATACTAGGGTTTATATTTGAGGAGATAACCTGGGCATTCTGTGGTTGTGTGTACAGTACTGAGGTCTGTGTACTTATGGTGATTGTAGTCATTGTGTGTGTTGCGAATATGTACCTTGGCCTGTGTACAGACTGTGGCAGATGTCATTGTTCTTGGTTCTATTCTATCTGATGTTACATGCTTCTCCAGTGTATGGTACGCTATCAGCTTACATATTTGTAGGGCCAAAAACACACATGTCCCATACCACAGACAGACATTGGACCACACTGTGTAGTGGCCCAGTATATGTAGGGTTAGTGTGTGAGTGGCACATATGAGGATGGTGTTGATCAGACAGTCCATATGCTGTAATATTAAGCTAGCTTACCATATATGGCTGTGGCTGTGTTCACATTGGTTTTGGGTATACACTTTCACACAGGTGTCTGTTACTCTGTGCTGTGACATGCTTGTCGAGCCTGCTATATTTGCAGGTACATGTGTATTCCCCCATAAGAAATGTAGGCCAGTGTTGTGGCAGTCTGCCTGAAGTTTGCACAGTGCTTTGTTACATGCCTAGCAGCATAGTGTACTTACCCAGTGTGATGCTATGTCTAGATATTTGTCAGATGTAGTGCTGCTGGGCCACCATAACTGTCATGTATTTCTGACAAAGCAGTGGAATGCTGCACAGATGTATGTCACTAACTAGTGGGTAGTATGTGGCCATGTGACCTCTGCACCAGTGGTTATTATGTGTCAGGACAGACAGGAGTTTATGAAAGCATAACCTATGTGGGCATATGTATTCCAGTATTTACGTGATATACCCATCTACATGGCTGTTAACATCTACATTGTCAGGCTTGGTCCACATGTCTTGCACTAAGTGGTTCTCTGTATACCCCTGGACTGAAATCACGATATACTAGAACTCGCAACAATCCAGCAATAGAGTGAACACAATAAAGTTCTAGCAATGCTGCCATGATCCAAGAAGTAAAAATCTTTTATTCAGACACATAAATAAAACTGATTTAGCGCTTTCATCTGCGTGACCGTAGACTTCATCAGAACACTAGTATCTGGTTACATAAGCATATATATTCTAAAAAAAACGCCAAAATTATTCAATTACTTCAATATTATTGTTAACTTAAAGTCACAACTACTTCCAACAATGCATTCATGACTGACCAGAGTGTGTCAGACTGTCCACATTTATTGGCCAGATCTCTGCTGTAGTCCATAGGATCATTACTGTGCTAGCAGTGGTACTGTACTATGATGTCTTTAGGATGTCTGTCAGCAGCCAATGGCACACATGTTAAAAGCAGATGTGACCTCCCACACACAACATGTCTGTTAGGACAACCCCTATTACGGTATTAACAGTCTACATATATACCTGCAATACATACCTGACATCCCCTTGCACTAAGAGGTTGGAACTATTGGGGCTGAGGTAGTACTTCACTCCATGTTCTGGACATATAGTGAACATATATGTATATATAATTATCCATACATCTATATAGATAAATACACATATACATATTGCCATACATAGCTATATATATATATATATATATATATATATATATATATATATATATATATATATATATATATATATATACATATATATATATATATATATATATACATATAAACACTCAAATATATACATATACACAACAATATATGTCTACACATATACAGATATAGATACATATGAACATGTACTTATGGATATCTACATATATATTGACAGTAATAGGTGTATCAGAATAGATATGTATGCACATATAGTTATAGATATCTACATATATATCTACATAAATAGGCATATCTGTACACATAGGATGTGCATACATATAGGTTCATAGGTTCATAGGTTTATACTAGGCTATCTGCCCTAAGGCATTTATAAGCCTAGCCCAAATTATTGTGGCTTACACCACCCCTTATATGAAAAAATACTGTGCCCATTAGTTTGTTGTGCCTCTGTCCAGCAGTGACACAGAGTTGATTCCTGGGGTAAACCTTCGATCTCCCATCCACAGGTCTAGATTTCTCTTGAACAGAGTCAGCGAGGTGCTCTGCCTCACATGGACCGGGATTTTATTCCACAGCATAGGGAGTCTCTGAGTGATAAATCTATCCCTCCAGCACATCCTATTTATATCCGTGCTAAGGTTTAAGTCGCTTGCTCTAGTGGTTTTGGTGGATTTGGATTTTTTGAGGTGGAGCATGTCCATTAATTCCGGGTTGGACATGGCCTTGTATGTCAGGCACATGTCACCTCTGAGCAGACGGTATGCGACTGAATAGAGCTGGAGTTTCTTCAATCTGGCAGCATATGACAGATTTTGGAGTCCCTTTATCCTTTTGGTGAGGAACTTTTGGGGTCTCTCCAATTGCTGCAGATGTCGGGTGAGATACATCCCGAATGGGGCATTGTACTTTCGATCATTGGTCTGATAAGTGAAGAGTACAGGGAACAATGACCTCACTAGATCTGGATGTGAATCCCTTCATGATCAGGTGGGCAATGTAGAAGGTCTTTCTAACCACTTTAGCAATGTGAGTGTCAAAGAAAGGCCACTGTCAACCTGGGTCCCCAGGTCCCTGATAACCTCTTCTGTGCTTAGTGGATTGCCACCTATATGGTAGCTTGGGGTTACCTTGTTTTTCCCGAAGGGTATGACTATACATTTTTTGGCGTTTAACTTCAGGCCATGGCTCTGGCACCAGCTATCTGTTTCCGTGAGTCCCTTCTGAAGGATATCCGTGTCGATGCACTTTCCACTATGGCCCAGTTTGCAGTCGTCTGCAAACTTTGTCAGCCAAAGTCCTCCCATGTTGGCCTGTACTTCTGAGAAGTAGATGCCAAACAATAGGGGGCCAAGGACCGAGCCTGTGGGACACCACTTGTGACCGGCTTGGAGTCTGACACAGCGCCAGCAACTCTAACCCTGTGGGTTCTGTCCTTAAGCCAGTTTGCAACCCATCTTGTGACATATGGGTTTACATTAAGGCTGGTAAGTTTTTCTACAATACCGAGTGGGGTATTGTGTCGAAGCCTTTGCAAGGTCAAGGTAGGCTGTATGGACTGCCTTTCCCTCATCAATGGCCTTGGTGACTGTTTCGAAGAAGTCAACCAAGTTCAAAAGGCATGATCTTCCCTTGACAAAGCCAAACTGGGTCGGGTCCAATGTCTGCAAGTCCCTATATCTTTATTTATGAGCTCCATTATGATCCTCTCCATAGCTTTGCAGACTAGACTTGTTAAGCTTATGGGGCGGTAATTACCAGGGTCCGTAGAGGCACCGCCTTTGTGGAGTGGGACCACAGTTGCCGTCGCCACTCCTTGGGCACGTATCCTGTGGTAAGGCTGAGATTAAACAGCTGCCTTATGCGGGTTTAATTCCTCATTTAGCTCGTGTAGCACACAGCCGGGGACACCATCGGTCCCATTGATGCTGTGTTTTAGCTTTAGAGAGCAGCTTTCACCTGCGCATTTGAGATGTCGGGAGGCTACACTCGGCTGGGATAGTTATCTCTCCTTTAGGGGGAGAGGGTGAAGTTTGCACTGAACCTGTCTGCCAGTATGTTGGCAATGTCTGTGGGTTCAGTGATTTTTGTATCATTTTGGACTAATTCTGAGCATATCTGGGAGTTTCCACCCAGGTTCCTAACATAGCTGAAAAAGGCCTTATGATTGTCCTTTGAATCCATGGCAATTTTTCTCTCAAAATTGGCCTTAGTTGATTTTATGAGTGCTCATATTTTTTACTAATAATGATCAGGGGTGACTTCCCTTTTATGGATTTTGTTCTATCATGTAATAGCTTTCTCCTCTTATTGTAAAGTTTGTTAATGGCTGGGGTCCACCAGACTGGACGTTTGCCCTTTGTGGAAAGAGTCTTGGTTTTATTTGGGATTGCCTGATCCATGCAGTCCTGGAGGTGTTCATAGAAGGCATTTGTAAGGGCTTCCGCAGCTTGGGTTGTGGTTTTCTCTGGCTCAGGGGCCTTGAAGGATACCACACCAGTCTTGAGTAGTGTGAAGTTTGCTTTAGAAGTTCTTCACTATGGTCTTTTGCTTGGGGTGGGGGCGGGATGTGGATTTCCAGTGAGATTAGTTTATGATCAGATCTCACCAATGAGGGATATACTTCGTGTGGAGCATTTTGTCCCCATGTTTGTGACAATGAGATCTAGTATATTTTCTCCTCTGTGGGAACAGTGACTAGCTGTTCCATGGCATTTAATTTATGAACTCCAGGAACCGTTGGGCTAGAAAGTTAGGGCTTGAGTAATGTTCCCAGTCTATATTCGGGTAGTTGAAGTCACCCAATATGATGGTGTTTGGAGATACATTTATACCCTCCAGTGTCTTCAGGAAGGCTGTGTGGGGTTCCTGAGTTTGAGAGGGTGGCCTGTAGCATGCTACAATTTGTGAGCAGTTTGCCTATGGTTAGTTGCACCTGGATGGTTTCCGAGCTTAGTGCGTTGCCACCAACCTGGAGGTGTGAGTATCCTTTATGAATATGGATACACCCCTCCTTTTGTGGTGTGGTCCGGTTTTGGGGCGGAGCATGATATGAGGTAAAACCTAATAGTGCCGGGGTGCTCTCAGGAGCCTTGAACCAGGTTTCAGTTACAGCACAGACATCGATGTTCTCCATACTGAGAAGGGCCTCGAGTGCGTGCATTTTGAGATAGCTATATATACATATATCTATATATACATATGTGTATATATATATATATATATATATATATATATATATATATATTTATATATATATTTATATGTATATATATATATATATATATATGTGTGTGTGTGTGTGTGTGTATATATATATATAAATATATATATATATATATATATATATATATATATATATATATATATATATATATATATATATATACACAAAGAGATCTACACATGGCTATATATATGATGCACTATAAAGATGTGTATACAGACATATGTATGAATATACATGTGTATGTACATGTAGACATATATCAATATATGTATATGTATATATCCATATTCCTGCCATGTGTAAACATCACGGTTGTGTATACCTTCCCAGATGTATCTCACCATATGTGTCTGATATGTGTACATTATGATAAAACTACATACATGATGCAACAGTCTTATTACTGCACAACTGTGGAAGGCAATTGTTTAATACTAATCAATATGTGTATTGACAGATATATTGGAAAAACAGCAGCTGTCATCACAGTGTTCATGGCATCATGGTAAAGTGTTGTGACTATAGTGTACAGGGTCCTGGGTTCAAGCCCTGTAAGATCTGTTCATTTTATTGCTGGGCAGAACAAGGGCTGTCAGATACAGAGTGGTTAAGGCAGTTTTGAGCAGCTTTAACCGCATTTGCGTGGGTTTGCACGAAGCTAAGCGGTGCTAAGCTACGGGTAAATGTACGGGTGCTTACACAGTGTAGGCTTTGCTTATTAGTGCACAAATCAGCTTAGCTGTTATATTGCAGCAATGTTGATACCTGCTAAGCATGGCTTAGCCCTGGTAACCATTTCTCACCACCCAGTCCGATAACATAACAGGGTAATGACATCTGTATTAAATGTATGTAATGCCATGTAAACTACATGTGCCTATGTGCTGTCAGTACAGTAGCAAGGGGTGTGAGTGTCATGTCTGGGACACACAAGTATATGTAGCCTGTACAGCACTGTTATCCATGTGAATGTATTACATACAGGGATAGTAGCCCAGGGTATGTGCTGCCACACTGGCATGTAGTGTATCATGGAGGTACTACTGTTGACAGTGCTTTCCCAGGCAAGAGTTGAGTGCTAAATGTAGTACTGGCAACAGGCACACCTGCAGGCATAGCTGGACTCTGAGGCCTCCCTGTTGTGTCCCTGGAGTGAGAGCTGTGTCACAGTATATATCCTCTACTGGATAATGAGCCGACATGTGGAATGTAACTGTAGACTACCATCTGCACAGCACATGTTAGTGAGAGCTTCTAACATGTAGTTATGGCATACATATTGTCATTAAACACCTATCTGTCAACACATACATCCTACTGCATAGCTACTTGCCAAGCTGATGACTGTCAGTCCCTGTACAGATGTGCAGGTGGCAGGTATCCAGCTGGGATATATACAGTCAACCTCTGCTTGACTGACACTGACATGTCTGCCCAGCTATGTAAGAACTGGCACATATAGGAGACAATGCCTTGTATGCACCACATGCCATGGGTTCCTCCACTATACTACCACAGTCAACAGAACATGCTTGTGTACAGGTCTCCATCATAGACACTAACCATGCATTGTAATACATGTTGCATACATGTCATCTCGATCACCTCAGTGGCCATGTGCAGGAGGCACCCAGAGGATTGGCTGATGCATGTCACTATCACACTGAGGGTTACCACAGTGGTGTCTGTCGATAGATTGCCTGCTGCCACATTGGCAGGTGGCAGGATACCACTGTACACACATCCCCTACACAACTCATCTCTCCATGGACAATAGCTAGGTACAGAGCTATGACCACCTGCAGTGATGCACCCCACTACTAAAACTGGTACATGTGCATTACTGAGGATAGCAGTGTCTGTGTGTTAGTACACCTGTACTTGGGAATTCCATGAGGGCCTTCCCAACCACTGCAACACCCATTGCCATAATCAGTTGTGGCTGCTGCTGTAATGGACATTACAAGTACCCCATTACACTCCTCTCCCTACCAGTTACATGAGCCTTGCAGTACCAGAACAACAGTATTGTACAAATGGGTTGATAGTCATGGGATACCCATTGAATTCTGACAAGTGTGTGTATGTGTGAATGCCCGTATATCTGTAGGGTACAGCATTCCGAGGCCATATATTCCTATTACAATACCCAGTGCCACAAAGTAGTACAGATAGTGTTGTTGCTGCCCATAGGTAAGGCATGACAATGCAACACCCTACTATGACTGTGGCATGTGCATTAGATGCATATCATTGTAGTACCACTGTTGGGATATACAATGAGTTGTATCTCAGTCGTGGGCAATGTGTGATGGTGGGTATGTCAGAGTGTCGTCATGGGTTTCAGGAAGTACAATATCCACTGGGGGATGTGGGTATTGTGTACACTGTCATTACACCAAAGTACACCCGGTATATGTCCCATGTACCACTTTATGGTGACCACTGTCACCATCAACCATACAGGTAACTGATACCACAATCCACTCCAGTTATACATGTGCTGTGTGCAGCCTACCTGCAACACATTGGACACAAGTTAGTTAACAGTGATATGCCCAGGTCTCTTGGATGTGTGTCTGCCTGTTATGTGTCTGTTAATGTACAAACGAGAAAACTGAAAATCCACACAATAGAACACCAAACTGAAAAAAACGTAGTATCCAAACCAAAGACCACACTGAGGCACAATAAACTTAGCGCTTTCATCCACTTTAATGACGTGAACTTCATCAGAAACCATGAACAATCACCTACCCCTCATTTAAATACTTAATTACAGGAAATGATGTAACAAATGTTATAATATAAATTCTTGCTATAAAAAACTACAATAAAATTTAAAATGATGAATAATGCAACTAATGGCAAAAAATATATATATATATATATATATATATATATATATATATATATATATATATATATATATATATATATATATATATATATATATGTATATATACATTTATATGTGTATACGTGTATATATACATCTGTGTGTGTGAATGAGTTTTTACATATGAATCTGTGTTATCTGTACATAAGAAAACACTTTATGTTAATGACTTCATTTAACCCTGGGAATACATCAGCTCCAAAAAGAAGCTGCCACAAAGCCTCCTTTTGTTCCAATTTATTGTCCATGTCACCTGTAAATATTCCCTTCTCTACATAATCTAAAACAAAAAATTCTAATTTCTTAAAATCTGTCCAGGAAAGTGCATGTCTAGCTAAAGAATTGTTTTTGTCTTTTTTCTTTATAGCTAAGACATGCTCATAAATCCTACGTTTTAAAACTCTTTTAGTTTTCCCGATGTAATAATTTTTACATGTGGAGCAGATAGCTATGTACACTACATTCTCACTATGACAATTGAAATATTTATTAGCCCAAAAAGTCTGTCCCAAATGTTCCATTGTAACAAAAGATGAATTGCTAATAAACCTACATTGTTTGCAGTCTTTACATGCAAAGGTTCCCTTTTTATTGCAACCCATCCTATCATTATGTTTCTCTGACTTATTAGATGTTTCTAACATCTCCTTGATGTTTGTCACCTTCTTATATGTAAACTTTGGTGATGAACCCAAAGATGTGATCAAATCCTTGTTCCCAAGGATGATTCTCCAATTCTTCTCTATAATCTCTTTTATAAACCATATTTCATTCATTATTGGTAAAGGAAATGCAGTTTGAAATTCTTGTATATTCTTGTTTCTACTGTTACTTAAAATTACTGGGGTTCCCACCACTATGTCATTAGAGATTAAAATTGGTTTGGCTACCCCATCTCTTAAAATGGAAACCTCATTTTCTATTGCCTCTAACCATCTTCTATCATAACCCCTTTGAATGAACAACTGTCTGAGAAAAATAAGCGCATACAAAAAAATGTTGTCCTCAGAGGTTAACCTACTCAATCTGATCATTTGCCCCTTGATGACACCCTTCTTCATATGTACTGGGTGCAAACTATCCTTGTGCAGGTATTGGTTAGCGAAACATGACTTTCTGTAAATTTTACTGTTGAATTTTCTAGTGTTGTGGTCTATACTTAAAGCCAAATCCAAAAAATTGATATGCTTACCAAATCCGCCTATTTTGAAAAATAAAAAGTCTGTAGTACCATTGAGATCTGTAACCATATCTACAAATTCCGATTGTTCCCCCGACCACAGGAAAAACAAATCATCTGTATACCTATAGTAAAGTTCAACCTTGTTGTAACTGGAGTGTGACTTCAAAAACTTATGTTCCCAATTTGCCATAACTATGTTTGCAAAAGCTGGTGCAACTCTTGCCCCCATAGCTACGCCTGACACCTGTTTGTACAATGTCTTATTGAAACTGAAAATGTTGTTATCAAGCACCAATTCCATTAATGTACAAACAGTGTTCACTTTTTCACCAGAAAAATCAGTGTGATATGTAAGATATTCTCTCATGAAATCCAAACCTTCATCTTGATTGATGGAGGTATATAGACTCCAGACATCAAGCGTACCAAAAAATATAGTTTTATCTGGTATCTCGTATTTACTTAAAATTTCTAATAAATGCCAGGAATCCCTTAGATAGTGTTCAGACATCTGTACTATCGGATTGAGAACACTGTCTAACCATGTGGAAATGTTTTCAGTTTTAGATTGTCTAGCAGAAACAATAGGTCTAAAAGATGGATTCTTCTCATTATTTTGAATTTTAGGGATACCAAAAAAGTGGCCATTTTTGGGTGTTCCACTAATAAAAAATCGTAATCCCTTTTGTCAATTTCCCCCTGACAAAACATATCAAACAACAAGGTGTCTTCTCTCCTAAAACTCCACCTTACAAAATCAAAAGAAACCTTTAGATATGTACTAGTGTCTTCTAATAACAAACTTAACAATTTTTCATAATCACAAGTGTTCATAATTACTATTTTTCCCCCTTTGTCAGCTTTCATAGTTCTGATGTCAGAATTATTGGTTAATTGTTCCAAAGCACACAATTCAACTTCAGATAAATTACTTTTAACATTATGACATCTAATCTCCCTAAATTCCTTCTCACAAATGTTCTGAAAAACTTGTAAAATATTAAACAAAGGAGGGTTGAACACACTTGGCTTGCTAGGCATTGAAATTGTCTGTTCAACTGTACTATTAACATCATGCATGATGTATTTGAGATTAAGCTTGGGCAAAAGAATTCTGAAATCCACCATCAGTTTACCAATGTTCACCCGATTGGTGGGAATAAAGGAAAAACCTTTTCTTAGTACATTATTTGTCGCTGCAGAAAAAAATGTACTACTCAGGTTGACAATGTCAATAATAAAATTCTCACTTGGAAGTGGATTTACCATCTCCATTTGTTCTTCCTCTTTGTCTTCCCTTTCTGCTGTGCTGAATTGTACCAC
This sequence comes from Protopterus annectens, assembly GCF_019279795.1. Taxonomy (NCBI): domain Eukaryota; kingdom Metazoa; phylum Chordata; order Ceratodontiformes; family Protopteridae; genus Protopterus; species Protopterus annectens. The sequence goes on along the minus strand of NC_056727.1, from coordinate 54,937,201 downwards.
TTGGTAGTCCGTTTCATAGACGGCCCCTGTTTCTGAAAAGGGCCAGTGGTCTGTCCATTCAAATTACCCACCACTTCAGCAAAACTAGTTCCCGCTACAACTGTGTTATTTGAGGTATCACTCACATTTTGAGACTGCTCTTTGCTGTTCAATATGGGTGCCACTCTACTTGACCTAGGGGAAACCTCTCTGTTAACAGTGGTCATCCCCTTGCCAGTGTCAACCATTGCATCCGTCGTATGTTTGTTGTTACAAACTGGTTCTGAAGTACTAACAACTTCAGTACTGCAAATGTGAGTTTGGTTTAGCTTGTATACGCGAATGTCCCTCTTTAACTTATTTTGCTTTCTGGCTAATAATGTTGCTCTGTGTCTGTCCGCTTTTGCTTCAACACTGTTGTATAACATTACGAGATTGTTGAAGCAGCTGTAATTTTTTATATTCTCGTCCAATAATTTAATATCATTCTTAACCCTATCTCCTTTTCGTAATGAGAAACCAACACCCGCATCATAGCCAAACCAGTTTTGTTATACAGTTCTATGAGAGCGTTGCACAATTCATCTCCAGGTGACACAATTGGGGAACTTGGCCGTTCTTAAACCTTACAGTACTATTTTGCGCTGTATACACTCCCCAAAGTATTGTGTTTCCAGAATCAGTGTAACATGTCTGAAAACGAGTCTTTCCATTTCAAAAATGCATTTTTTGCATAGGTTGATATCGTTTAATTGTTTACTTACAGTCTCATTAGCCGAAACCTCGACCAAATTGGTGAAAGGATTCTCGTTGTCTCTACAAATGTAATTCCACACGTTGTTTTCCGCCAGATTCCATTGCTCCTTTCCTTCACCATTTCGGTTCACAGGATGTGCATCACTACTGGCATTCAATACTTGTAGGGGGCTTGAACAACCACCTACTCGAGATTTTAAAGTATCCTCACCCTTTTGATCTTGCACAGTATGTAATTGTCCTTGCAAGCAATTTGAACTATCTTTGTGATAGTATTCATTAATTTTTGCTGAAAGTCAGGTGTTATCAGAGGCTCTTCACCTCTTTCAAGAACTGTATAGGTGGAAAGATTTAACAAATCTTCTTGCGAAGAAACCTCAGTGGGCATAAGTATTGGTTCCTTTCAGTTTGGTGTCTGTTAATGTGTATATGATGGTATGTTACACTATGTATTGTCCATATACACCCATTACATCACCCATTAGCATGCTGTTCTGCATGTAACATGTAACCTGGAACACACTTCATCCTAAACGCTGTGTGGTGTGTGCAATGAAAGCCACACACTTCAGTAGCACTACATACCTAGGTAGGGGTGTAGTCCAAGTGTTGCTTAATAAGAGTGTGCGTGTATGTGGATGGGTCTGCATCAGGTTGCAGATCATACATGTCCAAGCGGGTCACCTGTCCATGTGGCACAGGCAATAACTGTTATACAAACTTGTGACGTGTTCAACTGTATCCCAGATATGTCACAGCCATGGTGTCACCACAGTGCCATACCCCATTGTGGAATATGACTGCAGACCATCCTCCTGCTGACACATGTACACCTACAACACAAATGGATAACATTATGGAGACCACAATCAACCAGTGTTACAAACAGCTATAATGCATCATTGATGGATGGCTACACTACTGACATGTATGCATTAAACTTTACTCCTGACAACATGTTACACTGCAGTACTTTGGTACACTGTAGTACAGTCACTGTGTGCATCAGAACCATATAAGCCTGTCCCTGCAACAATGTTATGGATGACAGGGATGTGGCACAGGTGTCATCATATGCACAGGTTGTGTTGTTGGTTTACCAGAGGCTGAGGGCGGGCCATACATTTGACATCATGTGTGTGGGTGAGGGGTGTAATGAGCTGAGCTGGGCATGGTGATGTTGTATGTGTAGGTATGGGGTTGCTCAAGGAGTGTTTGTATATTGTGTGGGTATGCATGCACACAGTTCTGCCATGTGGCTGCCCTATACAGGTGTTTATGGACAGCTGCAAATCATACCTGGCAGGGTGTGCAGTTCACTGCCTCTGGCCATGGACACATGGACTGTGCCTGCCAAGGGTTCCATGGGTGCTCCAGGTACAGGCCTCGATGTGCTACTCTCCCCTGATGATGACAGATGTCCGCTGGAACCAGGTCCCTCCTGGGATTAGCCAGGACCACGTGTTTGTGGCCTGCTGTAGTGTGTGGTGTGGACAGTGGCCCCCCACAGTGCTGGGGCTGGTACTGCCACTACGGGAGTGCCTTGGTGTCCTAGCACATCCCCGTTGACTACCTACTGTTGCTGGCCTACGTTCACACAGCTGTTGCTGCACTCCCAACACATGTTCAAACACGGACAAACCACAGTCGATGAGGGCCATCATCTCACCAGACCATCTATCCGTGAGATCGGTATAAGCATGGATGGCACCAGACAGTTCACAGAAGTTGTCAATTGCAGATGTGAGAGCAGCCCTTTGCAGCCTCAGGCTCTGTCTGCCAGGGGCATGATGACCAGCGGTCCTACTATGAGCACCCTGGGACATCTGTCTATGTGGTGCCATGCCGGACATCTGGCTATGCCTGCTGTGACCAGACACAGTAGGCATGGATACCACACTCTCCTGTGCACTGACCCCAAATGCCAGCTGTCTCTCCACTATGACCCCTGGTGATGGGGTATGTATATGCACTGAACTTGTGTGTGGGGTTGGGGTGGCTAAAAGCGGAATGTCAAATGATGGGGCTGTTTCAGCCCCTGAAAATCCCACCTGTGCCTCAACAGTACTATCATTATCTTTGGTGTCTGTATGTACAGCAACATCAGATTGCATGCAGCATGGACCCTGACCCAATTCGACACCTGTAGGGGAAAACAAGAAACACACTTCAAGACCTGTAACAGCATTGCATAACAGTACACACACACACACACACACACACACACACACACACACACACACCACCACCACCTTAATATCTACCTGTCCGTGACTTTACAGACAGTCCCATGTTTATTCCCATGCGTTCTCCATCCTGTAACACACTTGGTAACATACACTCATTAATACCACTCATTAACGTATCATTCCTCTAAATGCCTAGACAAGTGATCACAACACAAGATCTGTTACTCCATTACCTCCTTGAACTGAGTGCAGTGGTTTTACATGGCCTCACTGCTCTCATTCAGTGTTCATCCTGTGTATGTCTGGACATCGTAAGTATGGCCACTATATGTGAGTGGCTACTATGTTCACTCCATAATATCACGCACTGGATTGTCATGTGTAAGTATTGCTCAGTACATGCCAGATATGCTGCTCAATTAACCTATCATGTGACAACTGTAATATATGGATGCACTCCCTGGTGTTGTCTAGTAATTCCCCAGTGCATCTGTAGTGTTGCATACATGGGTTGTCAGTCACCCCTCTGCTAAATGCGATATTAAGGGTATACCTTGTGCCTACCTTCCCTCCCAATGCATGTTCCATGCTACAGACCTTATTATACTATCAGCTGTCCTGTGATTACATACATGACAAGTATTCCTGGTCTGTTATGTGTCAGTCCATGTCCATGTACTGCACGATCCCAAAGGGAAGTACCACTGTGTGAACAACCCCACAATCACACATGTGCATACATGGACACCCACGCAAATGCACACACATGCACACATGCATCCTACATGCATCAACCTCCCTCCACTTCACTAGAGTGACCCTGCTGACAAAATAACCACCCACTGAGACACACATACACACAAATACAGGTGAGGTTGTACAATGATAGTACACACTGTCCTCGTATTACCAATCTGTCAACATGCATAACATATGGTACACAACAGCATGCAGTGCAGCTATAGTCAATCCATGCTAGCAACAATATACATGTGTATATACATGTGTGTGATGCATGTGCTGTGTTAGTAGGTGACCACCTCTTCCACTGGATACCACTGCACCCATGTACACAGTATTACTGTGCACCTGTTCTGCACCCTGCCATGTACTGTGCACCAAATCTCACAGTTGTATAAACTATTGCTGAATTTGTAGTACTGTGTCAGTTATATCAGCTCTAATGCTCACAGCCCCTATGTTTTTCAGCAACACATACCTAGGATGATATGTGGACAGATGTCATTGGTGAATGCCTGATGTCTGGTTTACAGATCTCACCATCAGCGGACAATGTATGATCAATCCAATACTATTACACTGACAACCGTCAGAGCATACCATGGCTATGGGGAGTGTACACACCCTTATTGATATGACGCACCCTTCCTTGATCTGCCATGGGACCTCATCGCTGCATATATTAACAGTACATGAGCCCGATATGTGACATATGTCCTGTACATTCACATGCAGTGGATATGTAATGTATTAGATGTGCAGATGCTGACAGCAATGTATACACTCCATGTGTGCATATGTGTGTGAGATCCGTACAGATCCCTGACGGCACTTTCTGCCGAAGCAGAAATCACCAAACATACATAACTGAAAGTGCTGTTCACCGAAGCCACACTTTTGGTTATGTATGCTGGTTGTGCCGGTCGCTCTACGGTGTGGTTAAGGGAGAATTCCCTTTTCCCTACTGTAGTGCGACCTCAGAGGGAGAATATAAAAGTAGGGGGGTATGGGGGGTGCAGGCAGGCTTGCCCCCTGCATAAAAGAAGATTTATTGTTTTTTTTTTTTTGAATGGACTTTAACGAAAGCGCTTTTTCAGTGAAAGCGCTTTCATTAAAGTGCATTCGGGTATTGTGGATTCCGACTATTGAACTTTCATTCAGTAGTCCTAGATCCATGTGTGCTCACCTTTATCATCACAGTTTGTTGCACCTATTGTTATGTGTACTACAGCAGTCACTAATCCTGGCAGGGGTATACTAGCATGGGCCATCTGCATTTGCCAGTGCATGTTCAGTCTGCCATACACATATCCCCCATATCTGCATGATTGCAAGGTCTACACATGTGCACATCCCTTGGTGTTCACACACTGCCGTCACTGTTGCTGTGGGGGTCAGGTTATGTCTGCCACAGTTTCTGAGCCTGACTGTGTGTAGATACAGCCATTTTTAGCATCCTTAGGATCCCTGCTGCAGTGCACTGGTGGGTCATGCTGACACCCACTCCCCAACTTCAGCCTTTTTGCAGATGCTTAACAAGTAAGGCCTACACATGTGTATCAGTTTGCAGTGTCCCATACACTGTACACCACATGTTAGAGCCTAGTCCCAGCTGATAATGTGGACCACAATAATATGTTATGCCATAGTATAACTCTGTAACAGTTGCCATTGTACTACTGGTATAAACACTGTTGTTGCACTGTATACGGGTGATGTTTCACAAATGTCCCTACTGTAGGCCATGTCTCCCACCATTATGTTACTCCCTTTGGACACATTCCACAATGACAGGATGTTAGTTATCTTACAAATGTCTGATATACCCTTCCAATACCTCATCATGGTCACCACTGTGATGCCATGCATTTAACAGCAACAATACATGCACATGTACAGCATGCATTCTGGGTATGTGTGTTAGATGTGTGCATGGAATATAGCATAGTCAATACATGCCCGGTGTATTGGCAAGCATCAACATAAACCATACTCACCAGCTACAGGCTGCTGCCTTGATTGTATACCGGAGGGACCTCCATAAGAGGGTGAGAGATGTGAAGTAAGTGGCCACACCTATGGCATTGTTACAGGGTGAGTACAGCATTACAGTACATCAACAGTACATGTCCACAATACTACCATGTATGCACATCTGTTTATCACTACGATGCAGCAACAAACTCTATCTATGACATGTTAGATATGCATTCTCTACCTGTACAGATGAGGATGCATACGTTACAGTCATCTACTGATGTGCCCTGTGGTCTTACCTGCATGATCCTCAGTCGGTGTGTGGGTAGCAGCCACCTCCACAATGGTGTCTGGCAGTTGTTGGGTATGCGGACGGGCAGGTGCCATGAGGCTGGCAAGGAGCTCCACAACACATGTCAAGGGGATGGATGGCATGCCCACCATTGTGAGGTGATCCCCCCAGACTGTAGCAGCACACCAACAGGCATTGTGAAGCAGGTCAGAACAATGATGCTGGATCTGCTCATAACTGCAGTTGTGCAGTTCGACATCATTAATCCTGTGGACTAGGTCTTTCCACAGGGCAGTCCACTCCTGCTGCTCATGGGCAGCCCAGCCAAACAGGACAGGGTAGTGCTGGATTATGTGGTTTAGCACTATTTCCTTCTCAGCAGCTGAGTAAGCTGGGAGCCGTCCATGTGACATCTTGCCTGAAAGACATAAAGATGGAAACAGGTCTGAGCAACTCATACAGCAAGGTTACCACAGTTCTTAATACACATCGCTGTCACCCCCCCACCATATCAGTGAAAACAAACTGTACACACATCTCAATAGGTATGGCTACAGCTTACCTACCAGTGGGACAGATACTGTATTGTATCACACTTTGTGCTATGTGTTTGTAGCCATGTTCCCTGTGTGGACACTATCATTGCTGGCCTGTTACAGACTATTCACCTGCATGCCATTGTCAGGTCCACTATGGTTCCATATATGCCTGTGGTATGCTTGCTATGTGATTGCTGCACATCTGCCATCTTGTGTTATTGGGGATATCTATGCATGCTTTTGGACATGTTCCGGGATTGTGTAGACTATTACTGCCCACATATGTTCTATAACAGTGACACAATAGCATGTTTAGGGAATATTTGTCAGCAGAACCATCTCTCATCTGCCCATATTACCAGGCCACATCACATGTGGGACCCACCCTGGGTCCTCCTCATGTACTGGTCCAGCACAACCTTCAGGTTGAACCAACTCAGGGGATGTTGTCCCCCCATGTGGTGGCACACACAGACATTATCTTGTTCCCTGAGGTCAGGTCCAGGGACTGTTCCATAGCGGGCTCCACAGACACATGTGGGATGTGCTACATCACCTTGAGGCACACAATACACATTGGCAGGGTCCACATGCTCCTCCTGCTCAGCCTCCAGGCCAGGCATCTTCGGGACGTGGACCGCTGTTGTGAGTAGCAGTGGGTGGGAGGCTTGTTCCCACTGTGTCCATATTGAGGCCCATGGGGCTTCCACATCACAGACCACACACACCATCCAGGTGTTTACCCACCACATGTGTCACATACCACCTCTGTAGACTGTCCTCTATGTTTACCAACCTGGACCACCTCCACAACTATACCTGTTAGGGCTTGTAAATGCCTCGGGGATGCCCTCTAGTATGAACCTATGAACCTATGAACCTATGAACTTCCCCATATTCCCATTCCCTACTTCACAGACGAGGGCAATATGGTCCCAACAAGGGATTCACATGTGACATACCTGTCCATGTTGCACACACTGACAACTGTATATATCTGTGTGTATTGCTATGTGTGCTGTTCCCTCACACATAGCATGAAACACTGTGGTAGTAATATAGGGGACATGTATTTACATACATATATGTGTGTGTGTGTTTGTATATATGTATACATGTGCATATAGATATATATATCTATATATGTGTAGATATATAGATATATATGATGTTGAATATATGTGTTTAAATATATGTCTATATATGGGTATCTGTATATCTGTGGGCATACATGTATATATATATATAGATATATCACCAAACCTGACTAGTGATAGTATGCATGATCCCAAGATTTTTTACAACATAGTCAAGGGATAAGCATTGAGAATCTCTCGTCTTTGTTCTAATGACGTAGATTTTCTCTCTGAATTAAAAACTTTAGAATCTGGTTTTGTGAATAGAGGTTACTCACCTCTGGATGTGAGGGCTATATGTGAACGGGTTATACAATTGAGGGAAACAAGGGGTAGACCCTATTTTTCTAGAAATAGCCCTGTTGTATCTATTCCATCCAAGCAACGTCGACATTCCTCTCTTGTATTACCACTAGGTGACAACATCTCGTTTGTGCAACAACTTATTAATGACAAATGGGATCTTTTAATGGTGGATCAACCAGTGAGGGAGTTAGTTGGTAATTGTCCTAGGTTTGTGTTTAGCAACAATAAGAACCTTAAACAGCTTTTGTGTTTTCCAAACCTGACCCGTATTAAGAATGATGTGGTACCTTTATGGTGCTTTGGCACCAAGAAATGTGGATCTTGCACACAATGCAACTTCATTGATACTTCTAGATTCTTTAGAAATTCCAATGATGGGAGAATTTGGGAACTCAGAAACAGGTCTGACTGTAACACTAGGAATGTTGTCTATGTGGCTACTTGTCAGACCTGTTTCTGTTTTTATGTGGGCAAGACCAATCGATCCCTCAAAGAAAGGATTAGAGACCATATGTATGCTTTCTCTAGAGGTGAGTCCTATAGTGCCATATCCAAACATATGTTGATCAATGGCACACATCATCAGTTTTTATTTCAGGTGTTGCATGCCATGAACAGTAGTATATGGGGGGGGGATATTGTAACATTGACTGAAGAGATGGAGACGAGATGGATTCTCCGCATGGCAGCACACAGGGGTGCTGGTCTTAATGAGTCTGTCCCCCTGAAACCTATTTTAAAGGCGAGACCCTTGAGGTAACTCTCACTATCCACAATCAAGTGGCTGTTTTTGCCATTGTATATGTACATATACATTTATATTTACATCACACATCTTTATTATATATTTTTTACATATATGCTTTTATTATGTGGTAGCATGTTTTATACAGGTTTATATGGTTTTATGTTTTTTATATAGTTGTATAGTTTTAGCTTATTCATTAGATGTGTTAGTATTTGTTTAATGTCATGCTTTTCTAAATCCAATATGGAGATAGGGTATGATGTTTTCTACAGGATATGATGTTTATAACAGGAAGTGGTAACAGGATATGATGTCTTCACAGGATATGATGTTTTAAATCCGAAGTGGAAACAGGATATGATGTTTTTACAGGATATGATATATATAGTGAGTGACTGTCTTTTGAATTATAACGTCTGATGAAGCAAAGTTTTTCTTTGTGAAAGCGCTTACGTTTTGTGTTTTAATAAATTCGTGGCTATTTTATTTGAACAGTTCCTGGTATTTGTTCTATGAATCATTGGGATATCTGCAACATTTCGCTACTTTGTTTTGGACAGTGTGAGTAGCGTTTTTTGCCACGCTGTCTTGTGAAATCTTGTAACGCTGCCTTGGACTGATTTTGCGGTCTTCCATCCTTTGGGACTGTTGCTATATATATATATATATATATATATATATATATATATATATATATATGTGTGTGTGTGTGTGTGTGTGTGTGTGTGTGTGTGTGTGTGTACACTTATACATATCCATATATGGGGTACATGCAGGCATCAGGTCCACAGTCTCACAACACCTTCCTGCACAGCTGCACTGTTCTGCCTTGCTACAACACAGACAGGTGCCACATATGGACACAGGCTAACATTAGGGGGCATATGTAGGGCCAGATTGCAGGTAACCCTATTACATACATATGGCATTCCAGCATGCTACAATACAGGTTAACCTGAGTATCCTGCAAGTGGTGGGCTGTGGAACCCACATGTCCATCATTATGGCATTACTTGCACCACCAGCTATTGGCCACAGTAATATACATGCTTCCCATTATGCAACACACACTATGATGGCTTACATCTTATCAGTCAGTGCTGCTCTGCACAGTTGACAGGTATGGCCCACTACCCACAGGGACAGACTCTATTGTCCTTAGCAGTTGTTCAGCTGA
>NC_056727.1:54747361-54922361 GCF_019279795.1 Protopterus annectens | reverse complement strand
TGTTCGTATCTGCCTGACCTGTGGGAGCAATGTTTGTTAGCGCTCCCTGAATGTTGCCACATAAAGTACCAGAATCCACATTAGTATTATGCACATACATCTCACTCTGTCACTGTACACACTCTGGTCACAGCTTGACAACATGGGGTGTAGTTGGGACATACTTGGCTTATTACTCTCATAACATTTTGGGGAGTTGCTAGTGTGACAGGTTTTTTTCTTATAGATGTGTGACAATCAGTTGTACTTCCTACATTACCCGGCTTCCAGTCCCTACTCTACCCTTACTAGATACCTTACTGACATTAGTTGTACACCTACATGGTGAATTAGCCAAAAGTGAAATTAGTGCGTTATGTCCTGCTAAGTGCACAGCTCAGGTATCCTTTTCATAAGTGATTTTATAAGGAAATAGACATACCCTAGCGAGTACACTGTGCCGCTGAAGACCATAGCTTAGGAACTAGCAACTTAAGCGATCTGCTCACAAAGCACTCGCATCTCTTGTGGGTGATTTTATAAGGAAAAAGTCATACCCTAGCGAGCACACTGTGCCGCTGAAGACCATAGCTTAGGAAGTAGCAACATAAGCGATCTGCTCACAAAGCACTCGCATCTCTTGTTGGTTCGCTTTACTGTGAAAGCGTATTGCTTCTGAATCTGTTCAAAAGTCGGCATCTGTTCCAAACTGGAGCGGGTGTAACTCAGAAGATGCTAGATTCACCAGTGTGTAGACCTGCTGTTGTTTTTTAATTCTTCTAGACTGCTCCCGCCTACTAAATACTAAATGTAGAACATAGCCTAAGCCCATGTGCCTGTAACAAACAGTGGGATAAGAGAATGCTACGTTGTTAGTTATTTAATGAAGGTTACAGCCTTAGCCTTGCAAATAGTGGACTAAGTACAACATTACCTAAATTACATTCACCTTTCTACATATAGAATATCTCTCAAATGTTTAGATCTTGCAACTGAGGCGAAACATGTACTGAGAGCTGTTATGCAGTTAAAAGAATGCTAAAACAAATGCTATTGTGGAATACATATGCTTAACTGTGTAATTATCTCTGCTATTTGACAGTTTTTTAAATCTGCTGCTTTATGAATGCTGTACTGCTGTTTATGTGGTTGATGTTACCATGGTTCTAGGTGTAAAAGTACCCAGTTATGTTGTGTAGTAGTACTTTATTCTGTCTCTATACATTCTAACTGAGAAACTCTCCCCTGTTCCTTCCCTCAATTGCTACCTCCCCCACACCCACTATTTAGCTCTAAAACACCTTATCTATTAAATATACGACCTCTATCTACATGACTGCTTAACTAATTTTTTTATTTCTCCCCATTTTCACTGAGTTGTACAAGGAGCACCCGCGGGAATTATAACCCTAAAGGTCCTCTCCAATCTCCTGGTATTCAGCAAAGCAAAGATTAAGCCTGCTATCTCCCAGGAAAACTCTTGCCACAGTGTATGTTTATCTATAAACTAAACTAAACTGTTTTGTGTAGTCCTATAGTTCTGCCCTATGGTATGCTCACTTGCTAGTAGCTAGATTGCTGCCTGCATTACCTGGCTTCTAGTCCCTACTCTACCCTTACTAGATACCTTACTGGCATTAGTTGTACACCTACATGGTGAATTAGCCAAAAGTGAAATTAAATGCAGAAACAAGCTTAGTTAGACAGTACCATCAGTCAGTGAAGCTTACCTGCCCCATACTTCCCAACTGATAGTTTTTTGGAGCACAACTGCAGCCTTGTGGTCTGAACCCATTCCGTTCGCTCACTTTTTTTGCTCATTCCACTCCTCTACCCCCAATTTCCACCCATCCCCACTGCTACTAAACTTATACTTCACCTTAACCACTCCCACCTCTCAACTACCAATCCCTTTCACACAAGCATACACCTTCCACTTACACTTTGATATTCTATACCCGATTCAACATTTCATATATAGTTACACACTTGCATTACTATGACAGCACTACAACACACTCTACTACTTATCACATCCACATCTTTTCTACTCCTGTTATACACCCTCACAGGATATAATACCTCCCTGCACTATATCACACACACTCCCACACATACTACCAACTTGCAAACACCTAGACACACATTTCTTCCTCTTGTAGCCCCAGCCATCCTCCACACAACCATTACAGACTATTATACCCTAAAAGTCCTCCCACTACAGCCTAAATCTCACCATACAAATAGATTCACCAAACTGCTATTTAAGCTCTCCAAACTCTATCACTACCTACACAAACAACTAACTCTAGCAGGAGACATACACCCCAACCCCGATCCCACACTACACCTTCCCAACCATCCAGTACTACCCCCTCCACCCCAACCAAACCTATCTATTTTGCAGCAAAGATCCAAAGCATCCCTTTTCCTGATCAACATTAATGTAAGAAGCATTGCCAAAAAAAAAAAAACTCACAATCTACACGCTTTGCTATCCCACTGCTCCCCAGATATAGTAACAATAACTGAAACCTGGCTTAAACCCCACACTGACAGTAATGAGATCACACCCCTAGGCTACAATATCCTATGTAAAGGCAGAACAAACATAAAAGGAGGCATAGCAATTTTATACAAAGATCACCTCTCACTACAGCTCCACAACTCCTCAGTCCTAGACATAGATAATGCAGAGATAATTATAGATAAATTAAACATTAACTCTAACAAAACCCTCAACATTATAGGAGGATACATACCACCTTGTAACAACACTTCTAGTGTTGAAAACCTACTACACTGGTGCTCCAATCACCTCCCCCAAGAAACCAGTATCATGGGAGATTTCGATATTGACTGACTCCAATGCTCCTCACAAAGCCCAACTATTCACATGAACCTTTATGGGTTCACCCAAACCATCACAGCTCCCACTAGAACTGACAAAGTCACTAAACAGATGTTGTTACTAAATTGGATTCTAGTAAACACACCGCACCTTGCATCTCACTCTGGCCATCTCCCTGATGTGACCACAGTCCAACTTTCCTCCTTTGTGATCATATCCACCCAGTACAACAAACCACCTACCACACAATCAGGAATAAAAAATATTTTAATCCTGACAACTTCATCACTGCCCTACAAAACTGCCACTGGGAACACCTCAAACATCTAACCCTAGATAAAGCAGTATTATCCTTCAGCAAGACTTTTCTTGATATTCTCAACACCCATGCACCACCAAGACAAGTTAGAGTCAAAGCCAACTACTCCCCCTGGTTAACCAAAGAAATCAGATCCCTACTGAAAGATAGAGATAAAGCCTGGTCACTGTACCATAAAAACAAATCCAACACTACCAAACAAACCTTCCTACAACTTAGAAACAAAGCCAAGAAAACAAATGAAATTAGACAATACCAATTATTACCTGAGTATCCAAAATAAGAACCAAAAACATCCACAAACGTTCTGGGCCACAGTTAAAAACCTATTACAACCAGAAAATATTGCTACTCCCACTCCAAAAACAACTTCTAGTACTGACAGCATAGCTACCCAAATCAACAACTTCTTCACTGAAACCATTCTAAACTTAGCAAACAAACTAAAATAAATACTTCCCCAGAATCAAACAATGCTTCACCGCCACAAGATACCTCCACCAAATTCAAACTACACCCTGTATCCACCAGCTATATCAAAAAGCACCTAAAAAAATTAAAACCTACAACATTAGCCACTGACAACCTTCCAACTGACTATCTTAAAATCACAGCAGATGTCATCTCCTATCCTATAGCAATACTCATTAACTGATCTTTAGTCGAATCACAGGTACCCTCTATTTGGAAATAATCACACATAATACCCTTTCACAAAGGGGGGAACTCCTTACAAACTTATTAACTACCGTCCCATTGGCATTCTCTCTCCCCTATCCAAGATCCTAGAAAGAATAGTACACACACAGCTCATGAAATACCTCACCTCACATAACCTACTATCTAGTACCCAGCACGGCTTTCGTCCAGCACATAGCACAACAAATGCCCTACTAACCTTTACCAACAAAGTTAACCAACTTAGAAATAACTCCCTATTTGTATCAGCCTTATTTCTAGACCTGTCAAAAGCCTTTGATATGGTCAACCACAACAAACTCATTAAAATCCTTTCCTCCCTAAACATTAATATCGCAACTCTTAACTGGTACCAAAGCTACCTAGCAGATAGGCAACAAGACGTATGATGGCAAAAAAACCTTTCCCACACTCTCCCAGTCACATTTGGGGTCCTACAAGGCTCCAATCTTGGACCTCTCCTATTCTCACTCTTTACCAACCACCTACATACTGCTACCCCCAAAGCCAGCCTAATTCTAGTTCTAATTCTAATTCTAATATGCTGATGATTCAACCCCGATCTGTGCAGCCCCATCCCTTACAACCCCCCAAACCCTTACTTAAGACACTTTCCTCTCAGTAGAAAAGTGTCTAACCAACTCACACCTGATACTTAATCCCAACAAAACTAATCTCCTAATCTTTTATCCCACTAGAACTGCAACCTCCCCCCCAACCTTCAACATTTACTCTAAAAATAACACCAATATTACTCCAACTACACACACCAAACTACTGGGGATAGTAATTGATAACAATCTAAAATTCGACTTCCATATAGACAAATCCATCAAAAAAGTCCACAAGAAACTAGGCCTCCTGTAAAGGAATGCCCAATTTCTAACACCTCCTACAAGAATCACCATAGCCAGAACACATCTGCTATCTACATTCCTATACGCATCCCCCATCCTCATCAACCTACTTATATCAGACCTTAACAAATTAGAAGCCTGCTATATTAAAATATCCAAATTCACCACAAAATCACCATACAGATCACATCACTGCCAATCCCTAAAACAGCTCGATTGGCTTGAACTCCTACATCTCCTACACTTTACCCAGCTAAGCCTAGCCCACCAAATTCTACACCACCCAACCAAAACTCCACCCCGCAGCCATCTAATTCAGCCATACTCTGCTCCTAGACCCCTCTGCTCTGATAATAAATATTTACTACAAGTTACTAGAGCAAGGAACTCAGCTGGTGAAGACCTTTTCTCCAACTATACTGCTAAACTATGGAACCCCCTACCAACTACTCTTACCTCAAGTTCCTCACCAAAACAATTCAAATCACTCCAGAAAACTCACCCATCAAAATCCTGGCTCTGCCCCTGCATTCCCCCAGGTTAAACATCACCTAAACTCCAGTTTCACTTTCTTTACCCTTGTATAACCTAACATGGTCACTCTCTAAACTAACATCAAAGACTGTACCACCACAAAAAGAATAATGTACACTCTCTCTGTATGTATTATATTGTATATGCTACTTGTGTGTTTTACGACTAGTGTAATCACAACAAAAACTCCTATTGATATAACTCAAATTCACTTACTTTTTCAGTTGTTGATTTTCAATGAATACTTTCTCTGAATTGCTATTTAAGTAGAAGTCAATCTATATACCAAAGTATATTAGCCTGTTTTGTTGATTTTGTAATTATCATTGTATGACATGGAGCATTTCTCCCCGGACCTCAACTGAAAATGGGCAATTGCCCAGCTGGACCTTCCCGGTAAACAAATGTAAAATAAAATAAATAAATAAATTTCTTGTTTGTTGCCTAAACATCTGGGATCATCCCATTGATTTCCCAGGGTGGGCAGGGTGACAGACAGCAGATATGGGCAGATATGGGCCGATATACTGGACATTCTGGACATATCTGTACAGTTGTGGGATATGATTCTGTATGCAGCCTACTTCCACTCCCAGGATTAAGACCATGGCTGTGTCTGCTAACACTAAAACACTGTCCATCACAGTTGTGTGTGCTATATAGATATTGCTGTATATCTCTTATCTGATTTCTGTCTTTAATTCTCCTGTGGTTTTGCATTCTGACCTTGTATTACATCGCTCTTATACAGGATTTCCTAGACAGTTATATTATGTAGCACAGTGTGGGTGACAGTGATGAGTACTACCTTATTATTCAGAGCAACTGCAACAATAACAATGCCGTACAATGCCAAAGTAAACAGTACCAGTACAGGGTATCAATCTTTTATTTCTGTTCACAGTGTTCGTATCTGATGGACCTGTGGAAGCAATGTTTGTTAGCACTACCTGAATGTTGCCAAACAAAGTACCAGATTCTACATTAGTATTATGCACATACATCTCACTCTGTTACTGTACACACTCTGGTCACAGCTTGACAACATGGGGCTGTAGATGGGATATACTTGGCTTATTACTCTCCTAACAGTTTGGGGAGTTGCTAGAGTGACAGGTTTGTTCTTATAGATGTGCGACAATCAGTTGTATTTCTTATTTGCTGCCTATATGTCTGGGATCATCCCACTGATTTCCTAGAGGTACAGAGTGACAGGCAGAAGATATGAGCCAATTTCCTGGACATTCTGGACATATCTGTACAGTTGTGGGGTATGATTCTGTATGCAGACTACTACCACCGCCAGGATTCAAACCATGGTTGTGTGTGCTAAAATACAACAGTTCACGTCTCAGTTGCGTGTGTTATTTGGATTTTGCTGTGTGTATTTTCCCTGTTTTCTGTCTATGTCTCTCTCAGTTGTACTTAATGACCTCTGGGGATTACACCAGTCATATACAGACATTCCTACACATTTTATTTATGTTGTACAGTGTGGGTAACAGTGCTTAATACAACAGTACCAAATCTACATTACCATATGATACCAGAGTAAACACATGCAGTCCAGCAGTTAGACCTTCACTGTCAGGCTATTATGCTTTTATTTACATACAACCTATATGAGACTCTTCCTACCATATTCTCTGGTGTATGCAGTACTTGCCTTAAACCTTACAGGTTTTATACTGGCAATTAACTTACTAATACTTTTAGATTTATCTGCTATGACAGTGCCTTCAAGAGTATTACTAACCTGCCTCACGTCACAACCTCTCCAAGCAACATCCTAGACAGACTTGGAATACTGAAACAGGTAACTGTAAAAACAGGAATGCAGGCAAGAGGGCTTGAGGCACGCACACAGTAGTAGTTTCCAAAGTTTATTCTTCAGACTTTGCTTCAAACAAACGATAAAAATAATAAAAAACAGTAACCATAAAGCGCTTTTTGTCTCACCCCTTAGTGAGACGACATCAGACAGTTGCAACAAGAATGTTTCAAACAGTATATACAAGTTCAAACCACATCAACTTCCTCCAAGCAAAAGGCAGACCTGCCCCCAAGGTAAGCAATGTCAAGCCTGCCCAGCTTTTTATATTGGGAAGTCGGACAGGAAACTAAAAGAAAAGGTTTGCGAACACCTTTACAGCATCAGAACATCAAAGCAGGAAAATGCTCTGGCTAGACATGTGAGTGCTTTCCCATTACACTCTTTCAAATTTAGAGTGATTGACCAGGTTATGAGTGTTGGAAGGGGTGGCCCTAGTTCATTATTCCTAGAAAAACTGGAATTGATATGGCAACTTCGTACTAGGTCATGCTACCCGCCAGGACTGAATGAAGTTTATTCCATATCTTGCATCCTTAAACTAAAGAGTTTAATGAGGTGAATGTATATCTTATTCACTTCAGCCTACAAGAAAGGTTTCATATTTCTGCTTAAACAGGGTATGTTAAATATTTATCTAAATAGTCAAAAATGTACTTATTTGTTCAGTTAGGTATATACATGTTTATACATATATATGGCTATTCACATTTACTTAGTTGTTATCTACACATGAATGTGCTTGCATTTAGAGTTGTTTTTGTGAATGTGTACCCTCTTATTTCATATTTTATCATATTCACCGGATGTCCTTTACAGGATGGCTTTCTCTGCTCCAGTCTTTATAGCTTTTTAGCTTGATGGTTTTAAATTCAGACAACATGGGACTAATATAAGTGTTTTGTTATATATTTCTTCATCCTACTTTTTAGAACTGTCATTATTAACTACTATTGAAAGTTTTTTAAGATCTTAATACTTTTTCACACAGTGGTAAAGTATTTTATTTTATACTGTTTTCAATTTTACACTTCATTCTTGACTTCTCAATTTTTACTGTTACCTTAACTATTGGTTTTAATGTTAGCATGATTTTTAAATATTTCTGAATATACTTTTAAAAGGACTTTTAAGAGTGTTTTCGAACTGATGAGCTATGTTTATATGTACACATATACAAATATATTAACTGCATACATATTTGTTTTACAAGAAGCTGGATTTTTAAAGAAGTATACAATGGGTTAATTGTTCATTCCTGCTTACCTTGGGGGCATGTTTGCCTTTTGCTTGGAGGAAGTTGATGTGGTTCGAACTTGTATATACTGTTTGAAACATTCTTGTTGCAACTGTCTGATGAAGTCTCACTAAGGGGTGAGACGAAAAGCGCTTTATGGTTACTGTTTTTTAGTATTTTTATCGTTTGTTTGAAGCAAAGTCTGAAGAATAAACTTTGGAAACTACTACTGTGTGCGTGCCTCAAGCCCTCTTGCCTGCATTCCTGTTTTTGCAGTCTCCAAACATCCATAGGCATCCTGGTTCGCAGCCTGCTTACTTGCCACTGTGAAGGACATGAGGAATATTTAGCCATACCTATCCATAATATACATGAGCTGGCAATTATTAAACAGGTAGTGGAGTTATACTTACACACAGCTGGAACCTCCCGTGTGCTCCTAACCTTTTGGATCCACTGATCCAAGAGATCCCCCTTTCGCCAGGTTGGCATAGTGATGCCTAACCTGCTCACCAGTTTGAGGTATGCCAGTGGCACTAGTGAGTTCATGAGCGAGATGGTCCCAGGCTTCCACTTTATATTGGGAACCCTAGTACTGGCCCTGCAGCAGACACTGCTCATGGTCTTTGACAAGGAGTCCAGCCATGACTCTGGACTCCTGGATGCCCCAGCACTGCACCCAAAAACACACAGCCTCTCCCATTCCAGACATGGTGCCTGCATGGGGAAGCAACAACCAGTTATGAGATGTATTCCTGCCTGTTGGGTTTAAATAGGGCCAATTTCCCACACTTTGCCGTGATTGGACGGTTTTGAAAAGGCTAAGCTATGGGCAAACCTGCTTACCTAAGGTTTGCATTGTTTAAAGGGGTATACCAATGGGCAAATTGAATTAGCTGGCCTACACATTGCTTCCATCTACTAAGCTGGCCTGTAAAATGCTTAGCATTGCTTAATATTTAATTTGCATTATATTTGCTTTTTGGCATTGATTTATTATTCATTACATGTTATATATGTGTCTGGTATCCATGATTCATGTGTACGTGCACTCTATGGGGTCCTTGTGTATATAAGGGAACTTCAACGCTTTATTAGAATTACACCTCACATCTGGGCTTACTGCAGTACTCCAGTTCACATATTTATGTTATGTAGTAGGTTATAGAACATAAGACTGTATATAGATTCCTTTCACATGTTTAGTTTGATTTTACTATAGTGAGGATTTGTTTGGTGATACCTCAATCTTATGTACTGCTGTGATGGCTTAGTGGTTAACTGCTGTGATTATAGTGTATAGAGTTCAAGACCTGCAAAGGCTGTTTATTTTGTTTCTGGCCAGAACAGCAGCTGTTGCATACAGAGTGATTAAGCCACTTTTAAGCACTTGTAAGCGGGTTTGCATGAGGGCAAACAATGCTAACCTCTGGTTAAATATGCTTACAGAGAGTTAGCTTCAATATTTTAACCTGTGTGTGCATTGATTACCCCCACGCAAACAGGCTTAAACCCGCTTACTAGTGCTTAATAGTGCTTACACTTGCTTACTAGTGCTTATTCCCGCTTACCGCTGCAATAATTTAGACTGTAATATCTAATGGTTCTTGGGAAGGTGGGGGATTTGGAAGCTGTATGGAGTTATCATTCATTACACATTTTAGCTTCCATTTGTATCCCTGATTCCTGTGTACATATACTGTATGGGGCACATGTGATTAGCTGTGGACTTTGCAACATTATGACACTGGCACCTCACATCTGCATTTAATGCAGTACTCCAGTTCACAAATATATGTTATTTAGTAGGTTATGCAACTAAGAATATTGGTCATAAAATTATTTGACATGGAAAATGGAATGTGCTGCAGTGGGACTCGAACCGGGAATGACTGCTCGTAAGGCGAATGCTCTGCTCACTACACTATTACTATACTGCTTCATTTGCATATATCTTGCTTTTTATCCTCTTCTGCCATTTAAGCTGCATTAACCATAGCTAAGCGATGAGCAAACCTGCACACCCACAGTTAAATTTCATCTGTTTCATAAAAAAATATCTTTATATTTGTTGTTTTAACTATTGCTCTTGTACATGTAGGGGGAAGTTGCTGGGGATATGCATACACCTATGAGCAGTCTCGCTCATTCTTTTGGGACTTGTCTGCTGTTCTTCATTGCAGGTGTGTATATTCTGAGACCTCTGCTCTCAGATACGCCCCCTGCACTCTTACATGCTCCGTGTAAGATTAAGAGCTCAGACAGCACGCCTTCATTAATATGTATGACGCGCTGCCATCCTGCTGCTAAACTGCTGCTTCCGTGCAGGACTGATAGTAAATCCAGGGGTTTATGTATACCGCAGACTCAACTGCATGTGTATATTTTATGTTTTGTATATCTTGAAATAGTTGAATAATTTCTGTATTTAACCTAATCTAATTGTATATTGTGGACTACCTGTGATTGCTGTTGTTTTGTGTTCTTGTTGGGCTTTTCTCCTCAGGCCTCCACTGAAAAAGGAATTGTGTCTAGTTGGACTTTCCCGGTTAATAAATGTGAAAGAAAATAAAACAAAATAAAAGAAAAGAAAAGAATACAGGGCATAAGTAACATGTCCTCTGCAGACCACCTCAAGGCTTTATCCCTGTATTCTGTCTCCTACAGGCAGTTGAGGGGAGATCTAGGCCTGGCATACAAGGCATTGTCAGACCCCACTCTGAGCTCATTCATATTCATAACACAAACAGCACCAGAATTACCCATTCTAAAGACTTAAACCTTGCCTGTGATAGATGTAGGATTTGCTGGATTATCCCTTCCCTGGAACATGCTCCTCATCCATGTGAAGCAGAGTTCTTCCCTAAGCCAATTCAAGTGTATCTTGGACAATTGGATGGAGAACAGGAAATTTATCCCTGGATTGGCACATGTGTCTCTAATAGTCACAGGCAGCCTGTAAATGGTTCATCTCCCAGGCCCTGCCTTGTAAATGCTTCACCTCCCAAGCCCTTGCTTACACTAATCAATGGTACCAGAACTTGTCAGAGATTTGATATGCATGGCTAGGCTTAAAAAGGTCCTTGTTGTCATTAGCCTGGTAAACATCTGTGAACCTATGAACCTATAAACCTGTATAGCACTGACCAAAAGCTATACAGCACTCACCAAAAGTTTCCAGAATGTCTTTATTTGATTGAGTCCCTGTCTAGTAAGTATGGTATATTTAGCACAGAGCTATATCCACCCAGGATCTTTTGTTCAAGACAGTGAGAGGTGTGGAATGCCTCAGTGTGTGAGATACAAGTTTTTCATCAAAAGAGAAAGAAAAATCCTTTGATTTAAATATTTTGAGAAGAACTTATAGTGATGTGAGTGGTGATACTTTTGATACTTTTCTGCTTTTTGTCCATGGTTTAGCCAAAAAAGAAGCTGTTTGCATTTTTAGCTTGTTTTGGGACCTTAGTCTTGTAGCTTAATTTGCAGTAATGGGAACATTGTATATTTCTGGGCAATGTTAGCATTGTTTGCACTTCTACTTCCATAAGTAGACCTACATGTAAAAGGTAGGTTTTTGTATGTAGAACCCAGTGTGGGGCTTCATCTTGTATTTTCATTCACAGTTGTGGCAGGCCTGTGATCTATACCTAGATTTGAACCTCATTTAGTCACTGCATTACAGCATTCCTGGTAAAATTCTGCCTACATACTCTGGTGTCTTACTCCATGGTAGAACTGTAACAGTGGCAGTATTGTGAATTATTCTCCTGGATTTGTGTTTCAGTACTTTTTATAGCTGTATATACCTGCTTAAATTTGCATTCCAGTGGCTTTCTGTTTAACTTGCTATTCCTTTTCCACCCTGTTCTTTGAGTCTGCCCCAGCCTCCACTGAGAAATTAATCTAAAAGTTTACGAAATTCTGACCACAGCACTAGAACTCCAGTTTGAATTTTTTTCCCAAGCCTGACACTCTTCTCATGCTGTCGTTTTAAAAGGCTATTTCTATGGCTACAACCCTTTATGGTAGTTTGACTTCCAAAGTCCCTCTGTCCCCTCTTTCATTGTTATTCTGTTGTGCAACCTATTTAAGTACTTTTTCACCCATTGTTTTGCATTATAACCATAATATTAAGTGTCCACCAGCAAAACAGTACTGTATTTGAGCAATCCTCCCTAGCAACAAATTATCTCCTGCACATTTTCCCAGAGATCCCATCTGCAAGACATCCTCACCACACTCTGAGGGGGCCCTGAGTTAATTCTGCTCCATCCTTGGCAGACAAAATATTTATTTTATTATTTTGGATGTCAGTTAACTGTTTAGAGTCCTACCACGTTATTTTTACTTTATTTGTTGATTTTGCCTTTAAATCATTTAAATGTCCCTGATACTTGAACTTACCTTGTCAAGGTAGTTTGTTTAAGTTATTTTATAGTAACATTTCACTCACAAGCAATCTTTCTTGGCGTTTTTACATCAGTAGATTAGCAGTGCCCTGTGCATACACAAACACCCTGAAAGTAAATTGAATCTATAAAACTAACCTTAGAACTGAAACCTGTAGCTTACTGTAGTTAAAATAAAGCCATTGCATAGAGTGAAGCTTAGAGCAGCTAGTTTGTACATTAAACAGCACTACAATCAGATCGTAGTACAATCTAACCTAGTCTAGTGCCAAAGTCCAGAGACCACCCAAGCAGATCTTTATATAAACCAATCCACAACCTACAGCAGCCCACCAAAATACATGTCTCGACAACATGGATATGCAATTTCCAAATGTCTACCTAGCCAGCTTGGTAGATATGGGCATAATGAGACTATGTAGCAATTGTCTTGATCACAGACAACCATTTAATCATTAAAGAAACCAACACAGTATGCGAGAGATGCACATACACAATTTCACTGAAGGCAAAAAATCTCATAAACAAATAACATTGTCAATAACACAAACACAATGCATCCACCACACACTGTGTCCACCACAAATATAGAAAAACTTATGCTGAGGCACTAAAAAAACAATGTTCCCAAACCTCAAAGGCCTCTTCAGCCTATAAACAGTGATGCTTATGTTCAGCAATTTCTAAAACACTCACCAAAAGCAACATCAGACACATATACATCTACACTCAGAGAAGCCCCAAGAGCAATGCCCATAGTGCAAGCAAACATATGACTCAGCATTGTTGTCATAGGGAACTCCATTGTATTACACACAGATGCCTCACTCACCAGCATGAACAATGAAATGATAACAGTTAGCTGCTTATCTGTAGCCTGGATCTGTCAAGTGGCACTCAAGTCACTACACCACAGGTTCCAGTATGTTTCTTAGTCCATATGGGCATTAATGGCTTGAGACATACTTCCCTGGACTATATGAAAAGAGACATTGTTGATCTCTCTGTATATGTCTCTCTGGCAGGCTTATGCCTTGCATTGAGCAGCATTCTTCCTTCACCATGGATGATGCCATAGTATGAACAAAAGATGATTGACTTCAAATAATTGATTTAGTTTTTGGTGTATTTCCAGGGGGATTTAATATTTGTAATCATGGGAAAACAGTGTTAATCAGCTAGATTGCTTTGCAAAGGATGCTCTGCACCTGTCTCCCCTATGATCGTGAACATTGACAAAAACTTTATCCAACCCCTTAGAGCCTTTTTAGGCAATGCCAAATTTACAAATCTACCCCCATATGAAATAAATCCCAAAGAAACCTAAAGGTTTTTACTGCTTAATGATTGAAGCCTAAACAAGAAACTCCACAGCCTACATGCTATCCTCACTCTGTAGGATATAGACATCTGTGCTCTTACCAAGACATGCTCTAAATCTGAAGAAAGTACTCTAGCAGTACACAAATTCAGTGCCATCCATACATTTAGACCATCAACTGCACAGACAGGATTGAGGAATCTCAATCTATGTTAGCAACAAGCATAACTCGAGGTTGGTTAAAAAGGATGATGTCCTGGAATTTATCTATGTGCAAATTCCTATAGACAATGTCCCATACCATTTCCTAGCAAGCTATAGGTCACCCTGTATGTCCCTAGAATTCAATTGCTCATATCTAGACCTATTGAAGACACTCACCATTAAACCCAATATCCTATTCATAGTAGATTTAACTACCCTTCTATTGACTGGAAAATATATACTGCCTCATACTCACAGGCACACAAATACCCATGACCAGATAGTGCTCACATACATCAGAAGTTCAAACATACTGGACCTTGAACTCATCAATATGGGAGAACACTGCCCCCCCATGTCACATTCTCACTGGTGAGGTTGGGCCATAAACCTGCCTCCTTAGAAAAAATCAGCTTGGTAAACCCAACAAACCCTGTAACAGTTAGGAATCATTCCAAAGCAAATTGCATTCAATTAAGTGATAGTTTGTAAAAATTCAGTACCCCTCCTAACCCTGAGTTCATAGCAATATATGCAGAAATGTTAAAAGAGGCCCTGTACAACCACATAAATGGCTGTATAGAGTCGGCTTTACCTACTAGAAGTAAGTCCAAAAACAAACATTAAACACAAACGACACTGATGAAATTCTAACAACAGGTTATATAACAAAAGGAAAAAAAGTCATGGCTAAAATCAGGAAGAGCAAATCCCATAATGATAGGGCTCTCTAATTAAACTAAACAGGAAACTAATAGGAATAATTAAGCCCAACAAGGTCATTTATGATGTGAAGTTAGGCTCACAGACAAAAGAAAAACATAATAGGAAAGGCTCACATGGACTCTGCTACACTTTGCGGTGAAGGAAAGGTTAGTTTGCTTTTTATTTGTTGTATTTTGTATTACTTTATTGCCTTTTTATAGTTTGAATACTGTGATTTGTTTTCTTTACCTTATATTTTACTTCTAGTCTGCTTTTAACTGCATATTAAAACTTCAAAAGAGATCACAGCTCTGTCTCTTGTGAGTCAGGCAGAAATTAGAACTGATCAATAAAGGACTCGTACATAAGATAGAAGAGGTCACTTAAGATTAATCATTTGTGAACTGAGGGGGAGGAGCTAGGAATTAAACCTTCTATTTAAGGGGTAAAATAAAACATTTCAGAGCTTTACTAGGAAAGGTTCAACCAGACTCTGCTACACTTTGCTGTGAAGGAAAGGTTAGTTTGCTTTTTATTTGTTGTATTTTGTATTACTTTATTGCCTTTTTATATTTTGAATATTGTGATTCGTTTTCTTTACCTTGTGTTTTACTAGTAGTATGCTTTTAACTGCATATTAAAACTTCAAAAGAGACCACAGCTCTGTCTCTTGTGAGTTAGGCCGACATTAGAACTGATCAATTAAGGACTCATACATAATATAGAAGAGGTCACTTAAGGTTAATCATTTGTGAACTGAGGGGGTGGGGCTAGGAATTAAACCTTCTATTTAAGGGGTAAAATAAAACATTTCAGAGCTTTACTAGGAAAGGCTCACCCAGACTCTGCTACACTTTGCTGTGAAGGAAAGGTTAGTTTGCTTTTTATTTGTTGTATTTTGCATTATTTTATTGCCTTTTTATATTTTGAATGCTGCAATTTGTTTTCTTTACCTTGTGTTTTACTTGTAATCTGCTTTTAACTGCATATTAAAACTTCAAAAGAGACCACAGCTCTGTCTCTTGTGAGTCAGGCAGAAACTAGAACTGATCAGTTAAGGACTCACACATAAGATAGAAGAGGTCACTTAAGGTTAATCATTTGTGAACTGAGGGGGTGGAGCTAGGAATTAAACCTTCTATTTAAGGGGTAAAATAAAACATTTCAGAGCTTTACTATGAAGGCTCACCCAGACTCTGCTACACTTTGCTGTGAAAGAAAGGTTAGTTTCCTTTTTATTTGTTGAATTTTGTATTGCTTTATTGCCTTTTTATATTTTGAATACTGAGATTTGTTTTCTTTACCTTGTGTTTTACTTGTAGTCTGTTTTTAACTGCATATTAAAACTTCAAAAGAGATCACAGCTCTGTTGCTTGTGAGTCAGGCAGAATTTTTTTCCCACCCGCCCACCCTGTTAGTATTTTGTTCTTAAATACCACTGTCTTTCTCGTTGCCTGCCTCTTATGTTAATTTGACCATATATCTCATTTCCTCTCTGCTTTCACTGGCTTGTGTGAGTAAGCACAAAATTATCATTTTGTGAAATCACTCCCCTTCAACTCTTTAAGTTTATTGGCCATCCTACTGTAGCAGAATACAAAAGTGACCACCCCCTTTCAATCTATTTTGCTGTTTTAAAAATGGTGACTCCCCACTAAAACTTAACTTTTTAGACAGGTAAAACTTAAGTTACCTAATTTCACATCTAACTTCTCTAGAGCACACTGCAGTGTTAGGATAAACATTTTTTTTTCATCTTATCTTTAAGCATCCCTGTGACTAGCACTTGCTCTAATAACTGCTGGACATCACTAGGAAGCCTTAAACTGATACAAGCACTCAACTTTCCTTGTTAATAAGGAGAAATTAATCATAGGCACTAAACAGCCTATAATTGCAAAGTAGCTTGCTAAGGTAAGGGAAATCAGCTCGTGTACTTTACAAAAAAAGCACCAAATCAGGCATGTCCAAGGGTCAGCTTCCAGTGATTTCTCCTATCCACCTGGTGAATCTGGGCATACTGGAGCAATGCAGCCATTGTCTCATGTACACAGACAACCCTCTCCTCCTACCACCCAACACTACAACCTGTGAGAGATGCACTTACATAGCCAAACTGGAAGCAAAGCTCTCTCCACCCAAGATTGTGCTAGACAGTCAAGAGAAGAAGGTTAACACCCGCATTACACCTCAAGCAACACATAGCCCTTCTAAACTCACACCACCAACACCCACACATAGCAACACTAAATCCACATATATGGAGTCCCTTAACTGTAACCTGCCCAAGCAACAAGGACCTCAGAAGCTGAAACACAAACACCAATCACAACCAAAGTGTCACATAGCTCACAACACCAGTGTGCCACCCAGCAACAGCCCCTCAGGCAAGACAATGTACCTAACACTTTAGTCATAGGTGACTCTATAATCAGGCACACTGATGTCCCACTCACCAGGCTGAACAAGGAGAAAATTACGGTCAGCTGCCTGTTGGGTGCCAAGATCCGCCACATAACACGTGCACTCAAGTCACTCCACAACAAGTACAACTATGACTCTGTCATTGTCCATGTTGGAGTGAATGACTTGAGACGTACCTCCCTGGACTACAGGAAAAGAGACATGAAAGAGCTCTCGGATCATGTGGCCCAGGCAGGTATGACCCTAGCCCTGAGTAGCATCCTGCCTTCGCCAAGAATGATACCACAATATAAGGACAAAATGATCAACTTCAACAATTGGCTAAGCTTCTGTTGTCATTCAAAGGGGATCCAGTATCTGTCTGCCTGGGATGACATGATCAACAGACCATGATGCCTTGCTAGAGGTGGTCTGCACCTGTCGCCGCTGGGATTCAGGTTACTGGCTAAGGCTCTTGCCACCCCTATAGTGCCTTTTTTTAGGCAAAGTTCAATGGACAAAACCACCACAGTAACAGGTACAAGCATGCAAAATCTGAAGGTAATGCTACTCAATGCTAGATGTCTAAACCTCAAAATGCACTCTATCAAGGCACTCCTAAAAATGGAGAACATCGATATCTGTGCAGTAACTGAGACCTGGTTCAAGGTGCCAGAGATCACCCCTGCAATACCAGGCTACAACTCTTATCACTTTTATTGGCCACCAAACCAGGATCAAATCACTAATGGTGGAGGAGTGTCCATATTCACCAAGGATATTCACACCACCAGGCTAGTTGCCCAACACAATGCGTCTGAAATTCTCCACATGCAACTAACACTAGGTAAGACTGCAATCCAAATTTTAGCTTGCTACAGATCCCTCATCATGCCCCAAGATTCTCACTACACCTTTCTAAACATACTGGAAAATATTAAGATACAACTAAACACCCTAATACTGGGTGACTTCAACTACCCTGCCATTAACTGGGAAAACTACTCTTGTACCAACACCTTTGCCCAACAGTTCTTGAATTCATAAATTCCAATGCCCTGGATCAACTAATCCATTGTCCCACCAGGGGCTCCAATATCCTAGACCTGGTCATTACCAACATGGGAAATTGATGCTCCACACCTATGGTCACCCCCTCGTAGGTCAGGTCAGACCATAAGCTAATCACCCTTAACATCCTCATCCCACCCCTACCCACCCAGTAAGGAAACCCCCATAAAAAACTTCCCCAAAGCCAACCTCATGCTACTCAAGTCAGAAGTGACAAACTTCATGACACCCATGCAGATGGGAATTGAAAGTTCAACTTCTGAGTCCTACACTAAGGCACTGTACAAGCACATCCACTCATGCATGAATCGTGCCATCCCAAATAGAACCAAGATGCTCTCCTCCAAAAAAATGAAGCCAATCTGGTGGTCCCCTGCCATAAACAAACTTTACAGCAAAAGGAAGAAACTGTTGCAGAAAAGAGGAAAATTCCAGGATGCAAGAAACTCCCTTACCAGCCTCAGTAAGAAGCTGAGATCCCTCATAAAATCCTTCAAAGCTAGTTACGAAAATAAAATTGCCAAAGATTCCAAAGATAACCACAAGCATTCTATAACCATGTCAAGAATCTAAATGGCAATGCTCAGATCTGCTCTGAGCTAAAACAGAATGGCATTAAATATACTGATTCCAAGGATATTGCCAATATCCTGGCAGATCAATTCAGTGCCAACTTCACCCCCCTCTCACCCCCTAAATGGCCCATCCCAATACCGGAAGATTGCCAAATTCTGGTAGTAACGGCCACACAGGTAGAAAACACACTCTCCAAAGCTAAAAATACAGCATCCATGGGACCAGATGACATCCTGGGCTGTGTACTACATGAACTACAAAATGAACTGGCACCTCACCTAAATGTCATGTTTAATCATAGCCTCACCTCAGGCTTCATGCCCACTTAGGGGCACACAGCTACAGTTATCCCACTCCACAAGGGGGAATCCACCTTGGATCCCAGGAACTACCGCCACATCAGTCTGACGAGCCTGGTCTGCAAGTCTATAGAACATATTATCATGGAACTTATAAACAAAGACATTGGCAACCTTCAAACACTGGACCCCACCCAGTTTGGGTTTGTGAAGGGCTGATCTTGTCTCCTGAACCTGATTGACTTCTTCAAATCAGTCTCCAGAACCATGGATGAGGGTAAGGCGGTCCACACAGACTATCTGGACCTCGCCAAGGCCTTTGACACCATCCCCCACTCTGGAATCATAGATAAACTTACTAAGCTAGGCATTAATCCCTACATCACTCAATGGGTTGAAAACGGGCTTACTGACAGAACCCCCACTGTAAAAGTAGCTGACTCCAAATCCAGCTCCAGACAAGTGACAAGTGGAGTACCTCAGGGTTCAGTCCTGGGACCACTCTTTTTTGGCATCTACTTCTCTGAAGTACAGGCCAATACTAAGGGACTCTGGCTAACAAAGTTCACAGATGACTGCAAACTGGAAGCCATTATTGATCTCCAAATGATGTGGATACTCTACAAAATGGCCTTACAGAAACAGATGCTTGGTACCAGAGCCATAGGCTCAATGCCAAGAAATGTATAGTTATCCCCTTTGGGAAAAAAAACATGTACCCATGAATTACCACATAGGTGGCAGTACACAAAACACCAAAAGTGTGATAAGAGACTTAGGGACACAGGTGGACAGTCATCTCACCTTCGATAACCACATTGCCACAACAGTCAGGAAATCCTTCTATGTGGCACACCTCATCTCTAAGGGCTTTTCATCCAGAAAAAAGGAGGTCATTGTCCCACTGTACTCATCCCTCATTATACTCATTATAGAATGCAACGCCCCATTTGGTATCCACCTCTCAAGACACCTGCAACAACTGGAAAGGCCACAGAAATACCACACTAAAAGAATCACAGTCCTAAAGCAGATGCCCTGTGCTGACAGCCTTAAAAAACTCCAGCTATACTCTGTTGCATATCGTCTACTCAAAGGTGATCTGTGCTTAACATACAAGGCCATGTCAAACCCAGACATGTTGGACATGCTACGCTTGAAGAAATCCCAATCCCTTAGAGCCATATGCTCTAGAGATCTAAACCTTGTCATCACAATAAACAAAACATGCTGGAGGGATAGGTTCCTGACCCAGAGACTCCTCAGACTCTGGAATAGACTGTCCATACATGTAAAGCAGAGCACCTTTTTGGTACTCTTCAAAAGGAACCTTGTTGATTGGATGGGAGAAAAGAAATTCACCCCAGGGATCACATCAGTCACCATGCTAGACAGGGGTCCAGAAAGTAAATAGTGTGGGAAGAAATAGCCAGGGATTTGTTATGGCTAGGCTTGTATAGGCCCTAGGGCCGATAGCCTAGTACCAACCTATGAACCTATAAGTCCTTATACAGCTATGCCCGAAACCTCAAAGGCAGCAGACATCACTGTGTCAAACTGATGGTCAATAGTGAAACCTTACAAAGTTGGATCATGGTCAAATGGGGATCTAGACAGAGTAATGAATCAGGACCCCCCATCCTCCACATCAGCCCTCCCCCAGGCAGAACCCCCATCTCACAGCCGTTCCAGTGTCCCATAACTTGGCTATTTCTCCCCAGTAACTATAAACACCATTCAAACCTGTCAGTGTGTATACTATTTTATTCTTTAATTCTACAATGATTAGAGATATTTTTAACTTTTATTTCCAGTTTTATAGCACAAACACTGATAGTCATTTGGTAAACAAAACAATACTGTCGCACAGTAAAAGCACACTTAACATAAACAGTAAGCTTCTCTGGCTTGAAATTCACATTCATTGAAACAGCATTGAAACCCGCATTCAAAGAAAATATTTCTGGCCAGTAGTGGTTTAAGTTTACCATTAGGCTGTTTTCAAACCATAGGCCCCTTGCACACAGTTTAGGACCATGCTTACATGCACGTGTTCTTTGATGCACCATCCTGATTGTACTAAATTATATTCCTTGTATAATACAGCACCACTTGTTAGAATGTGTTTTAAATTTGAAGGTTTGAACATTTTTCCAGTAAGCAATGAAACAAAGCACATGAACCAGTTATGACAAAACTACCAATTACAGAACATTCCAACTACAAAAGTCCACTTAAACGTCTGTCATTACAATCCACCTATATCGGTCAATATATACAATCTCTAAAGAAGTAAAAGTCATCTGAATAATTCCACATTAAAGAGATCTATAACAAATAAAGAGGTTGCTGCTGGCAAATAACTTTACATTTCACTGTTTCATGTAAAAATTCAATGCCTGCTGCCTATAAAGACTAATTTCCCATTGTTACATTAAAAATGGTGGAAATGGCTGTCAAACCAGCATGAGTTCATAATTAGTAATACAAGTACCAGGGAGAAGTGGAAGGGTAAATCAAGAATCAGACACTAAATTTTAAATGATGTAAGCACTTTCGTCTGTATTTATTAAAAACAAACTTCTTCAGACCTGGGTCTGACGAAGTTCGTTTTAATAAGCATGGACGAAAGTGCTTACATCATTTATAAGTTCATAATTGCTAGGCACCTCATCCAAAGGAGGGAACACTCAGGAATGCAGCATCCCTAAATTACAATTGGCTGCAACAGCTGTATTCTTGAGGTTGGCGACAAACTTTAGAAGCAGCTGCCTTTGTTTCCAACTAATGAGCATACGAGTAGTTTGCCACATTATAATTTAGCTGGCATAGACAAATATCATGAATAAATCATGGTTGTCTGTATGAAAGTTCGAAGCAGTGCGATGTTTTTTTCTAGTTGCAATACTCAATAAATTGATAGTGTGAGGCTAATCATGTTTGGAGCACAGTTAATTTATTTATTTGTCCTTAGTTTGTATAAATACTTTTTCTAATGGCTGGATGTCTGGAGATTTGTTCAGTGTGACAGCCATAAGAAGAAGCAGCTAAAGCAAAGATATGATTGTTTTTTTTTTTTGACAGTGACATGACAGAGAGAATGGAAATGGTAAATGTTTCCTGAAATGATGCATCCAAATAACTCACACTGCATTATTTTATTATGCTTTTGCATACTTTGTTTTTATCATATTTTTAATTTGTGCCTTGTGGGCTGAAGTTTTGCTCAATATGATTTCAATATGATTTCTGGCAGCAAGAATGTGAATATAAATATGCATAGAATGAAAACAGCAAGTTTACTCATGAAATGAATATATTCAATTTACATACCTTGCATAAGAATATGAGACGGTTGCAATAAATTCATTATTATTGTATTATAACTATTATTATTTTTTATAAATGTGTGCTGGTCCACTGCAGTTAAGAATTTTAGTTTAACTTAAAAAGTGTTACATGCTAATTATATTTTTCTTTTACAGACAATAATGATTTTACTAATTTTATTTTGCTTTTACTGTCTTATAATTTACTTTAATTTTGTATTAATCAGTATTACTGTTGTACAAGTACCATGAAGGTTTACAGTTGCTAGAATATATTTTATGAGATTTCCAGCACATAATTAAAGGCAAAAAAAACAGATGTACTTCTTAGACATTGAGAACATGTTAAATGCAGATGATTGAGGGAGTTTGTGTGTACCAGGGCATGTGTGTGTGATGCACTGCAGTATTTTAGTGTCAGTCCAGTACTGTCTGAAATATTACAGATCCTCCCACTGTTTTACTTTATTGTTATCAAAATCATTTACATTCCATTATGACTTTACTGCTGTGAGATGTATAATGTGTGTATAACTTCAGAGCAAAAAGATTGTTAGTTAGACATGGGCCAGGATTCAAAGAGATGTGCAGCAGGGCAAATCAAGATTTGCATAACAGAGTCTGAGTGTTTCATTGTGTAAAGCAGACATGACAAACTACGCATTGACATGTTTGATGTGTAGGAATCTGGATACACTTCAGAGAGAACATACAATGCATGATGGAAAAGTCAGAGGCTCAGCTCACACTACACTGCACAAGGTTAGAGGAATGCAAAGCAAGGCCACAACAGGTAGCACAGGCTGTCTCCTTCAGTGGCAGTTACTCACCTGGTGCCATACAACAACAACATATTGCATAGGTTAAGGACTTGGTGTCTAGTGCCCAGCCAGCTGAACACCCAACCTGATCCACTACAGAGCAAGGGAAAGCAAGAACAAGGGTATATAACAGTCAGATGAATACACACAGAATGATTATATGAAAGCAGGAATGAGGATATACAGAAATCAGATGTATACACACAGAATGAGGATATGAAAGCAGGAATAAGGATATACAGCAATCAGATGTATACACAGAATGAGGATATGAAAGCAGGAATAAGGATATACAGCAATCAGATGTATACACAGAATGAGGATATGAAAGCAGGAATGAGGATATACAGCAATCAGATGTATACACAGAACGAGGATATGAAAGCAGGAATAAGGCTATACAGCAATCAGATGTATACACACAGAACGAGGATATGACAGCAGGAATGAGGATATACAGCAATCAGATGTATACACACAGAACGAGGATATGAAAGCAGGAATGAGGATATACAGCAATCAGATGTATACACACAGAATGAGGATATGAAAGCAGGAATGAAGGTATAGAACAATCAGATGTATACACACAGAACAAGGATATGAAAGCAGGAATGAGGGTATATAACAATCAAATGTATACACACATAATGAGGATATGAAAGCAGGAATGGGAATATACAGCAATCAGATGTATACACACAGAACAAGGATATGACAGCAGGAATAAGGATATACAGCAATCAGATGTATACACACAGAACGAGGATATGACAGCAGGAATAAGGATATACAGCAATCAGATGTATACACACAGAACGAGGATATGAAAGCAGGAATGAGGATATACAGCAATCAGATGTATACACACAGAATGAGGATATGAAAGCAGGAATGAGGATATACAGTAATCAGATGTATACACACAGAATGAGGATATGAAAGCAGGAATGAGGATATACAGCAATCAGATGTATACACACAGAATGAGGATATGAAAGCAGGAATGAGGATATACAGCAATCAGATGTATACACACAGAACGAGGATATGAAAGCAGGAATTAGGGTATAGAACACAGAATGAGGATATGAAAGCAGGAATGAGGATATACAGCAATCAGATGTATACACAGAACGAGGATATGAAAGCAGGAATGAGGGTATAGAACAATCAGATGTATACACAGAACGAGGATATGAAAGCATGAGTTAGGGTATAGAACAATCAGATATATACACACAGAACGAAGATATGACAGCAGGAATGGGATATACAGCAATCAGATGTATACACAGAACGAGGATATGAAAGCAGGAATGAGGGTATAGAACAATCAGATATATACACACGAACAAGGATATGAAAGCAGGAATGAGGGTACATAACAATCAGATGTACACACACAGAACAAGGATATGAAAGCAGGAATGAGGGTATAGAACAATCAGATATATACACACGAACGAGGATATGAAAGCAGGAATGAGGGTACATAACAATCAGATGTATACACACAGAATGAGGATATGAAACCAGGAATGAGGGTATATAACAATCAGATGGATACATACAGAATGAGTTTATAAAAGGGGTAAGGAAGAGTGCAGAGTTTTTTGTGAAGATAGGTTCCTCATTCATATAAGTTCATAGGTATATATTAGGCTAATTGCCACCAGGGCCTTTATAAGTCTAGCTGTGAGACCAATCTCAATTGTGTCCCCGTGTATCATGGACATTTATTATTAGGGGCCATGTTAGTTAGGAAGTTTCTAGAGGTTATATGGGGGGTATGTTAGTTTGAACATTACTGTATGCCTCTGTCTATCTGTGACATGGGAACCAGACTTGGGATGAATGTCTGACTTCCCATCCACTGGTCAAGATTAGGTTTAAATATGGTTAGAGGTGGCACCTGCTTCAGATGGATGGGAAGTCTGTTCCACAGCACAGGGAATCTCTGAGACACATCTATATTGCCAACATGTCTTATTTTTGTCAAAAGCAAAATTTAGATATTTTGATCTTGTGGCTCTGATGCTGTTCATTCTGTGGACGTGCGACATATCCATTGAGCTGAATCCAAGGATGCCTTGTATGCCAAGCATAGGTCATTTCTTAGTAATCTGGAGGAGACTGAGTATAGAGACAAGGCTTTAAGCTGATCCATATAGGACAATATGTTTTTACACTGGATTATCCCGGTTAGAAACCTTTGTGGGATTTTCCAATTCTTACACATGTGTGCTCAGGCACATGATGAAAGGGACATTATACTCAATGATGGGTCTGATAAGAGCCAGTAAAACAGCAATCAGATGTATACACACAGAATGAGGATATGAAAGCAGGAATGAAGGTACATAACAATCAGATGGACATACACAGAACGAGGATATGAAAGCAGGAATGAATGTACATAACAACCAGATGGACATACACAGAACGAGGATATGAAAGCAAGAATGAGGGTATAGAACAATCAGATGTACACAGAACGAGGATATGAAAACAGGAATGAGGGTATAGAACAATCAGATGTATACACACAGAATGACGATATGAAGCCAGGAATGAGGGTATATAACAATCAGATGTATACACACATAATGAGGATATGACAGCAGGAATAAGGATATACAGCAATCAGATGTATACACACAGAACAAGGATATGAAAGCAGGAATGAGGATATACAGCAATCAGATGTATACACACAGAACGAGGATATGAAAGCAGGAATGAAGGTATAGAACAATCAGATGTATACACACAGAAAGAGGATATGAAAGCAGGAATGAGGGTATATAACAATCAAATGTATACACACATAACGAGGATATGAAAGCAGGAATGGGGATATACAGCAATCAGATTTATACACACAGAACGAGGATATGAAAGCAGGAATAAGGATATACAGCAATCAGATGTATACACAGAACGAGGATATGAAAGTAGGAATGAGGGTACATAATCAGATTGACACACAGAACGAAGATATGAAAGCAGGAATGAGGGTATAGAACAATCGGATATATACACACAGAACGAGGATATGAAAGCAAGAATAAGGCTATACAGCAATCAGATGTATACACACAGAATGAGGATATGAAAGCATGAATGAGAATATACAGCAATCAGATGTTCACACAGAACGAGGATATGAAAGCAGGAATAAGGCTATACAGCAATCAGATCTATACACACAGAACAAAGATATGAAAGCAGGAATAAGGCTATACAGCAATCAGATGTATACCCACAGAATGAGGATATGAAAGCAGGAATAAGGATATACAGCAATCATACACACAGAATGAGGATATGAAAGCAGGAATGAGGGTACATAATCAGACTGACACACAGAACGAGGATATGAAAGCAGGAATAAGGCTATACAGCAATCAGATGTATACCCACAGAATGAGGATATGAAAGCAGGAATAAGGATATACAGCAATCATACACACAGAATGAGGATATGAAAGCAGGAATGAGGGTACATAATCAGACTGACACACAGAACGAGGATATGAAAGCAGGAATGAGGATATACAGCAATCAGATGTATACACAGAATGAGGATATGAAAGCAGGAATGAGGGTATACAGCAATCAGATGTATACAGAGAATGAGGATATGAAAGCAGGAATAAGGATATACAGCAATCATACACACAGAACGAGGATATAAAAGCAGGAATGAGGGTATATAATCAGTTTGACACACAGAACGAAGATAAGAAAGCAGGAATGAGGGTATAGAACAATCGGATATATACACACAGAACAAGGATATGAAAGCAGGAATGAAGGTACATAACAATCAGATGGACATACACAGAACGAGGATATGAAAGCAGGAATGAATGTACATAACAATCAGATGGACATACACAGAATGAGGATATGAAAGCAGGAATGAATGTACATAACAATCAGATGGACATACACAGAACGAGGATATGAAAGTAGGAATGAGGGTATAGAACAATCAGATATATACACACAGAACGAGGATATGAAAGCAGGAATGAGGGTACATAATCAGTTGGACACACACAGAACGAGGATATGAAAGCAGGAATGAAGGTACATAACAATCAGTTGGACACACACAGAATGAGGATATGAAAGCAGGAATGAGGGTACATAATCAGTTGGACACACACAGAACGAGGATATGAAAGCAGGAATGAAGGTACATAACAATCAGTTGGACACACACAGAATAAGGATATGAAAGCAGGAATGAAGGTACATAACAATCAGTTGGACATACACAGAACGAGGATATGAAAGCAAGAATGAGGGTATAGAACAATCAGATGTATACACACAGAATGAGGATATGAAAGCAGGAATGAAGGTACATAACAATCAGATGGACATACACAGAACGAGGATATGAAAGCAGGAATGAATGTACATAACAACCAGATGGACATACACAGAACGAGGATATGAAAGCAAGAATGAGGGTATAGAACAATCAGATGTACACAGAACGAGGATATGAAAACAGGAATGAGGGTATAGAACAATCAGATGTATACACACAGAATGACGATATGAAGCCAGGAATGAGGGTTTATAACAATCAGATGTATACACACATAATGAGGATATGAAAGCAGGAATGAGGGTATATAACAATCAGATGGATACGCACAGAATAAGTTTATAAAAGAGGTAAGGAAGAATACAGAGTTTTTTGTGAAGATAGGTTCCTCATTTATATAAGTTCATAGGTATATAGTAGGCTAATTGAAGCCAGGGCCTTTATAAGTCTAGCTGTGAGACCAATCTCAATTGTGTCCCCGTGTTTCATGGACATTTATTAGGAGGGGCCATGTTAGTTAGGAAGTTTCTTGAGGTTATATGGGGGGTATGTTAGTTTAAACATTACTGTCTGCCTCTTGTCTATCTGTGACATGGGAACCAGACTTGGGATGAATGTCTGACTTCCCATCCACTGGTCAAGATTAGGTTTAAATATGGTTAGAGGTGGCATCTGCTTCACATGGATGGGAACTCTGTTCCACAGCACAGGGAATCTCTGAGACACATCTATATTGCCAACATGTCTTATTTTTGTCAAAAGCAAAATTTAGATATTTTGATCTTGTGGCTCTGATGCTGTTCATTCTGTGGACGTGTGACATATCCATTGAGCTGAATCCAAGGATGCCTTGTATGCCAAGCATAGGTCATTTCTTAGTAATCTGGAGGAGACTGAGTATAGATACAAGGCTTTAAGCTGATCCATATAGGACAATATGTTTTTACACTGGATTATCCCGGTTAGAAACCTTTGTGGGTGTTCCAATTCTTGCACGTGTGCTCAGGCACATGATGAAAGGGACATTATACTCAATGATGGGTCTGATAAGAGCCAATAAAATGGCACTGTGGCTTCCTGTGACCTGGATACCATGTTCTTGCTTATAAGTTGGGTGACATACAATGATTTTCTTACTACCTTGGCCACATATTGGTCAAAGACCTAATTACTGTCTGCATATGTTCCCACATCCCTGAGTATTACGTCAATTCTTAGGGGTGTCTTATCAATGAAGTAATTAGTTTGGGTGGCAGTTTTCCCAAAAGGCACAAAAATGTATTTCTTGGCATTGTGTTTTAGTCCATGACTTTGGCACCACTCATTTATCTAAACCAATTTGTAAGATGTTTGTGTCATGGTAGAAAGCTATGATAGTTCCCAATTTGCATTCATCTGTGAACTTGATCAGCCAGAGACTCTTCACATTAACCTTTACCTTTAAGAAGTAGATGCCAAATATGAGCAGTCCCAGCATGGAGCCCTGAGGAACACCAGTGGTAATTGGTCTCTTAGTAGAGGTGGTAGGATTCCTATCAGATCAACGAAAAATCAGTCTCGAACGCTCATATGAGCGGAAATGCAGGTAACTGAAATCGATATTGTGAGAGCACGGTACAGTGAAGATCAGAAAATGTGCCCTTTCCTCACTGTAGTGTGATCTCGGAGTTGGAATATATTTTTAGGGGGGGCACAGCCCCCCAAAATAGCAATTTCAATTACCTGCGTTTTCGCTCATCTGAGGGTTCGTGATTTTGATTTTTCATCTATGTAATATAGACCCGAGGTGGTATCACCAGTTCTGACTTCCTGGGTCCTGTCTGTGAGTCAGCTGGAAATCCAGTAAGTTATGTAGGGATTTATGCCCAGTTTGGTGAGTTTGTCAACTATAAATGAATTGGGCATTGTACTGAACACCTTAGCCAGGTCCAGGCAGGCAGCATGCACCATTTTATCCTCATCCATTGCCATGGTGACCTTCTCAAAAAAGTCCACCAGGTTTAGTAGGCATGACCTTCCCTTGACAAAACCAGACTCGGCTGGGTCCAGTGTCTGAGGGTTGCTTATGTCTTTATTGATCATTTTCATGATAATTTCTTCCATGGCTTTGCATATTAGTCTAATCAGACTAATATGTCTGTAGTTTCTAGGGTCAGTTGATGGTCCACGCTTATGAAGTGTGATAACTGTTGTTGTCCGCCATTCTTGTGGCACAACCCCTGTTTTGAGGCTATAGTTGAAAAGTGACTCAAAGGGTCCTAATAAGTCATGTTTCAGGTAATTTAGGAGGCAACTCAGGATATTGCTGGAGCCCATTGAAGCTGAATCGTTTGCCTTAGTGAGCAATAGAATACCCAAATAACTACTGAAAGAGGGACTCCCCACAGAATCCTGGAATTTTACTACACACTCCAGTGGATTGTCATTGTGTAAGCCTCCAAGGTCAAATAAGACTCGGACTCAATGGAAATCAAACACTGCAGCACATGCTACTACTCCATTGCTGAGACTTACTAGAAAGAAATGCTCCTCTCAAACCCAATATACATAAATCCTCTTGAACCCAATATACATAAACCCTCTATTAATAAAGATGCACTGGTGAATGGTGATTCCATAGTCAGGTGCACAGACCCTACTCCCATAAGGCTGGACAATAATAGGGTGATGGAGAGTTGTCTTTCAGGTGCCAACTTCTCTGATACCACAAGGACCCTGAGGGCCATCAAGCTGAACATGTATGACTACAACATG
Source organism: Protopterus annectens (assembly GCF_019279795.1). NCBI lineage: Eukaryota > Metazoa > Chordata > Ceratodontiformes > Protopteridae > Protopterus > Protopterus annectens. The sequence goes on along the minus strand of NC_056727.1, from coordinate 54,891,814 downwards.
GGGTTGGAATATTGGTTCATGTGATTATAAATGACATGGCATGCAAAGCCCTGAGTAATATGCATAGGCAGAGACATTCCTGAGCTCAATGTGCATGTCACAAATGCAGGAAAGGTTCTGGTATTGAGCAGAATCCTGCCTTCTTAAAAATGTTGCAGAACTGCAAAGAAAAGATGATTGATTGTAATGACCAGATGAATGAGTGGTGTAATTTGAGTGATTTCCAGTGTGTGTCCATTTGGAATGAGTTGCTGCACAGCCCTACTTGCTTTAACAATGATGGCATGCACCTCTCATTCCAAGGCTTCCATATAGGGGCTAAAGCCCTTGCTCCCCTCATTGGGCCTCTTTAGACAGAGTTGATCTAGTGGATAATACACAAAAAGGATATGCACATTACATTATTAGGTATATGGTACTGTTAAGTGCTAATTGGTACACTGCTGATGCAATTAAGGTAAAAGACATTGCAAAAGTAATTGATTCTGTTGTATAGTAACTATTATGTGCAAAACAGGAAAAATACAACAACCCTAGTAGTAAAAATTTCAACACAAATTCAGAGTATTGCTGTTTCAACCAACATAATCCTTATTAATTTTGCAACTATTAAATTATACAATAAGCAATACTTTATACAGGGGTAGCTTGTGGTACTGGACTGCTGGGCTGCAGCCCTGCCAACTTTCTCATTAAAAAAAGTGCTTAATTAATATTTTTTTTACACACTATTAACAGTTAGAACCGCAAACTAATGAATAAAGCCAAAGATGCGATGCTACGCAGAACTTGGGCAGTGAGCATGCGTGCTCAATTTCTGACTGAAAAAAATATATATCTTTTTGCCACCGGAGTTTTTAAAAGAGTCTGGATTGTGAAGACTGCAGGCATTAAGGAAAATTACCAGAGGTCACTGCAGTTTTAACCACAGGAAATTAATTGGAAGCTGACAGGACTATTAATTCAACAGCCTGTCATGTAATCTGAGTATGTGACATGGCTGCTGATTAGTCGTGTTTCTCTCGCATTCTCTTCCCGTGCTTACTGGATATGGTTAAGTTGCAAGGGAGAGAGTGAGAGATGGAGGACTAGTGAAAAAGAAAAGTAGAAATTGTTTAAAAAAAATAAAGCATCATCGACAGGATTTTTTGATTCTGAGACTCAGAATCAAACTTTATGATGAGAGAAGCCAAGGAAGGTTATTTGTAAATTACCCCCCTCCCAAAAAAAAAAAAAAAAAGATTCATTAATTAAATTTAAGTTCTCAGTTTTTTTCCTGGCAGGGTCAATCAGATACTTTTTGTATTTATTTATTTTGTTCTGGCAATGTCGACCAGATAATTTCTGTATTTAATTTTTTTCCTGGTAGGGTGAATCAGATACTTTTTAAATGGTGCAATAGAGGATTATAAATTTTCTTTCTGACATCCTTGGCCTGAAGGCTGGCAGGGTCATCCAGATAGCAGAAGGACGAATGTGCAGTGAGCTGGCTGTTTTGAGGGCAGTTTGTGATATTTTTCTAACAATATCCTGGCAGGGTCAGCCAGATAGTAGTAGGCATTCTGTGTGTTTTGGGGGCTGTTGGTGACTTTCTGTTTTTTTTTTTTTGTTACTATAGTATCCTGGCAGGATTAACCAGATACTAGGGAGGCAATGTGTTTTGTGGACTGTTGATGATTGTCTTTTTTTTTTAATATAATACACTGGCAGGGTCAGCTAGATACTACTGGTCTGTTTGTTTTGGGGACTGTTGATGACTTTCTTTTTTTAAAGATAATATCCTGGCAGGGTTAGCTAGCTACTAGGGAGGCAATGTGTTTTGTGGACTTTGATGAATTTATTTTTTTAATATAATACACTAGCAGGGTCAACCTCACAGCAAGAGGTTCTCCCGTTCGATTCTCTGCTTGGCTTGGGAGGGCCTTCTGTGTGGAGTCTGCATATCCCCCCCCCCCCCGTGGTTGGGTAGCATTCAAAAGACATGCGTGCGTAAATGGGCATGTCTTTGTTGAAGGTTGGGCATCGAGCTGGCACCTCGGTGTTTCGTAAAAATCTACTGCCAATCATTAGCGGACGGGAATTCCGCTGTGGCGACCCCTTACTGGGAAAAAGCTGAAAGACAAACAACAAAACACTAGCATGCTCAACCAGATAGCAGTGGTCTGTGCTTTGTGGGCTGTTGATGACTTTCTTTTTTTAATATAATATTCTGTCAGGGTTAACCAGATACTAAGGAGACACTGTGTTTTGGGGACTATTGATGACTTTTGTTTTTTTAAATATAATACACTGGCAGGGTTAACCAGATACTAATTGTCTGGGTGTTTTGGGGACTGTTGATGACTTTTGATAATTAAATATCCTGGTAGGACTCAAACAGATAATAGATATGTATTGTCTTCTGGGGGAATAATTCGTGGATGATCCCTGGGATTCATGAAGCTCGGCGCAAGGACGGCGGTAGGCTTGCGCTGACAGTGTGGCGTGAAGATGGCGCAGTAGCACCAAATACATATTAATGAAGGCATGCTGCCACCACAGCCATGTGCACAGGAAAGGAGCACGAGTGCATAGGGCGTGTCGAAGTGCCTCATGGAGGCATGGAAATGCCAGCTGTCGATGTGCAACCTAAAATGCTTGCATATAACAAGTTGCAAGATAGTAATCACATCTGTCAGTGTCCGTGGATACTGAAATGCATGCAAAGCATGCAAGAAAGTTCCTGAAACACAAAATGAAGAAGCAAACACAAATGCATCATATGTTAGCGAGCCGCCAGTAGGTACGTCCAGCCCAATGGTTAGGGTCACCAGCTGACCCATAATGTGAGGGAGGGTACACAGCTGGGCAGATGTGTCCATAACAAAATACATGATAAATGTACATATCTAGCGACCGTATGTCCGAATCATATCCCACAAGGTATGTAATAGACACATACAAAAGGTATGTCCGTATTTCACATACCAAATGTGATAGGAAATAGAATAAGCATGTAAATGAAACAGAAGGAGCATATAAACAGCTACAACAATAAGGAAACATGTAGGCTGAAAGGAACAGTATTATCCGTACCGTCGACTGTGGGGACATGTTGTCCAGTACAGTCTGATATGTGTATGGAATATATCCCATCCTGGACATAGGAAAAGGTGGCATCCTACCAATGAGTAGTACAGTCTGCCAAAATCCGCAAATCAGTGGTACAAGCCAAACCTGTCAGGATGTGTCACAGTTGAACGGGTAGTACCCGGGTACACCAACCATGTAATGAAAGTTAAGTATGGGCGTGTATCTATGTGCGTGAGGTATAGCATGTGGAAAGCAAACATGGCAGGGTAGCCCACACAACCATACAGGTACCTGACATATGTAGGGTATTCAATGTGTTACTCTGGCCGTGTCATCGGCCAACAACCAAAGCAGTGATGTATGGGGTGTGAGGAATATGTGTGTGTGGGGGGATGGGTAATGGTACAATCCCCCAAGGCGATACTGTGTCGTATGCACAATAGGTGAACCAGAGGTGTATGAGGGAGCAGCGGGTGAAGCTGAAAGAAACACAAACACATGTCTAAACAGCTGCAATACAACCAGACAGGCCATACTGTAGAACACAATCCCACAAATATATGAATATCGAAATGTGCAATACAAATGTATAGACGTCACCAGCACATACCCACAGATTGGTCCTGATGGAACTGGCCATAACAAATGCAACACACCTGGATGCATAATGGACTACCCAGCATCCCCTCCACATCACACAACCCGCTCCCTTACCTGAACGTTTGCCAAATCCAGCCATACTTGGCCTACTGGTTTGGTGCAGCCACAGCTACACATAGTGACCACTACGCATATGTAGTAGGTAGTGTCACCCTAGGCAGTTGCAGGATTGCACACTATGTATCCCTTGCATGTAAAACCCCAGCACATTTTCATAATGCCAGAAAAATGGTCGGTATTCGTCTTGTTTTGGACCAGTCCAATTTTTGTGATATCCCTCATGGGATACATAACCTGTGTAAACATTAGAATGAAAGACACGAAGTCTAGTCTTGTAGATATCTGGACACAAGTTGAAATGTGCATTAGAGGGGCACGAGACTGTCCAGCCCTAAATGGTCATGCATAACCTACTACCCAGGATGAAACACCTGCCCGTGACGCACGTGTCCTGACACGAATAAGACAGAATATATTGCACACATTTGCATAGTGGCACATGGTATAAGGGTGATGAAGGCACTGACATAAACAGGATACCCCTGATCCACTGTGTGAGAGACAATTAATGTGTGTGTAGGTGTGACCTGACCAACAATGGTACAATGCCAAATGTCTTGTGACTGTAGGAAATAACTATGCACCATACTGCATGTAACAGTTGCCTAAAGCAGTCACGTCAGGATAGAATAAATGTAATTCATACAAGAAACAGGCAAACAACAAAAGTGCCAAAGGTATAAGGCTTACAGCTAGGAAACAAATGACTGTTCTAAACCTGCAGTGACCGTGGCTATGTGTTGGCCCAAACAATCTGGTGTCCGCAGTAGGGTTCTCATCTGTCCCACTTTGCGAGGGACAGTCCATCATTGGACAGTTGTGTCCTGACAAAAGACATTTCAAATGGCAAATGTCCTGGGATTGTAGGACATAATTATGTCCCATATGTTATGTAATAGTAGCAGAAAATAATTATTGCAGTATCTACAATACCTAAATGTTACAAGAAACAGAATAAGCAAATAAACCGCTACAACAATAGGCTTTTATGTAGGCAAATAAGTAAAGTTCTATCCGTTGTACTGACCGTGGGTATGTGTCAGCTTGTAAAACCTGGTGTGTTCCGAAAATGTCTCATCTTGACCATTCGAAAAGGTGCCAACCCTAGTCACCGGAATACAGCACAACCCATACATATGACAATGTCAACGATACCAATGGTCAGAGCATTCGCACAATAACTGGCCAGACCCATAAAAACTCACAAAGCCAGTGCCCTTTGGGGGAAAGGTCTTGAATGAGAATGACTACTTACAACAATGAAGAGTAATAGATGCATTTAACTGCAGACAATTAGTAGTATTATGAATTTGTCAACATGTTCCAAGTTAATAGTACCAATATGGTAGAAGTGTCCATGATTGTCCCTGAGTTGTCATAACCTTGTCCCTGTAGACACGAGTCCCCAATTATCAGAGAGGTCCGTACACAGAAGTACACCAAACAACTGTCCCAGCTGTTGACAAGACTATTGCATACCTGTAGTGATTTCATAACAGATGTCCAGAATAATATTCATTTGTATGTATAAATGAATGAAATAGTCAAATGGGAAGGGAAACCAACCCCCAACCTGCATTATGTAGTGGAACCACTCCCCGCCCTAAATTATGTAGCACCGACCCAATAAAGTGGTCAGAGGTGCCCAAACACCTGCGTCCGAAAACACAGGTAGAATGTTAAACTCTGGATTAACTCTGTCCACGTGCTACGTCTGATCTTTGAACAGCACCAGGGCAGTGCTAGTCACCAGTTGGCCGAGCCTAAGCCCAGACCAGCACATGAACACCCTAACAATCAAACACGCGCGTATGTGTGAGGACTATAAGCGTAGGAGTTATGAATATCCTTGGAGTGAGTAGACTTGCAGCACAGGTGCAGAGCAGTAGGAAACAGGGAATGTCCTAATTGTAGTACTGCAGTTTTCCCAGCAGGAGAATGGATGCCTGCTGTGTAAGGGAAGTGGTGAGGCATATGTCAAAGTAGCTATGAACCATGGGTATACATACAAATGAGCCAGAACACCAATAGTGTAGTGGTTACAGCATCCGCCCAATGTAAAGGCATTCCAGGTGCAAGTACGACTATAGCACATACTAATGGTGTAATGAATGCCTCTGTGCTGTAAAGCCAACATTTACACATGTAAAGGTGACCGCGTTCACATGGGTCCGTTAACCAGATTCCATCAAAGTGGTACTGTCATAAGGAATAAGGCACATGTAATCCTAAAGACGTGCTTGTAAACATATGTATCTCAGAATAAGTAGATGCAAGTGGGCCTGCGCGGGTGTACGCAGTTATTAGCATAGCAAATGTATGTTGTCTTCTACAGCTGTAACTTTTATATATATATATATAGTTAGATAGATGTGTGTATAGATAAATATCCACAGGCATAACAGAAATATGCAATTATATAGCTACATATCTATCTATATATACACACACACATATATATATATATATATATATATATATATATATATATATATATATATATATATGTTAGGAACGCTGAAAGACAAAAGCAAACCTAAGGGTTGTGAAGAGAATCCAGAGCAAGTTAGGAATTATGAAGTGCTCACAGCGTATGTCACATAAAGCTGCACAAGTGTGGGTAGAGCACCGCTCTCCACACCAGAGGCAAGGCTATACCAGTGGCCATAACATCGTTGAAGTGCTACATCAACATTGTAAACAGACGGAATGTAGGACATGTTGCGACCACCTACACTTGTAACCCGCAAATCGTTCGTAATCCATAACACCAGGAAAGGCACGTATGTGCAAATATGAATGGATGGTGAGCCTGTGAATACACGAGGCAGTAAAAAATGTGTGTAGGGCCCCAATGCTCATGAGAGGGCAATGTGTAAAGGTATGTCATGGCTGCGATATCAGGTGTATAATGGCTGTTATGCAGGGAAACTCAACACGGGTGTGCAGGAGAAACCATGGATATGCGAGTATGGACACATGAGTGATAGGGTATGTTGCACCGGGTGCAATGGAGCGGCTCATGCAGGTCAGCTAGTACGTAGTTGTGATTCCCAGATAGAGCGTCGTTTGCATGGAGACATGCGTGAATGGGCATATCGTTGTCGGACATTGTGCATCAGGTCTGGCAGTCCAGCATGTAAAACCTATACGCCACCCATGAGCGGAAAGGAATTCTGCTGTGACACCCCCAAACCGGGAAAAGCAGAAAGACACAACTAAATGAAGACAACAATTTGTCAACATACAGTCACAGTAACACAAACACACATCCTATCAACAGTAATAATATGAATGTGTACAGAAACAAACACAGTAGCAGGAATTGGCTGCGCATACGAGGAATAGGTCGAATGACACTATCACAACCCAGTTAGCAGCGGCACCCCAGACATGAAAAACTTGCGACATCTGTCCACTGCATAACGTGCAATATACTGAGCACAAGTTCACCGGAGTGAAGTGTCGGTGTCAGAATGACTAAGGCAATAGTATGCTGTTGAAGCAGGGATAAAACCAATACGCATGTGTAAGTGTCCATGTCCGGGAAATGTATAGGTTAACGGACACACAGATGTATATATAGATAAAATCGTATATATACACATAGTTATATTAATTTACATACATGTATATATCCATATGGATATATATACATATATATATATATATATATATATATATATATATATATATATATATATATATATACACACACAAGGATAAGCTACGGATATATATAGATAGATATACACAAACAGGTAGTGATATATACACATACACACAAAACAAACTATATGTCAGTGTAGATATACACATTCACATAAATAGGTTACTTCACAGCAATTAGGGGTAACATATTTACAGCCTGGGCATTTGTGTCTGGGAGGTCCAATAAAGAAAAGTTGTACCCCCCACATTGCCCAGCTAGGCCGGACAGACATACAGACAGGCAATACAGATCAATACACTTCTGCTGTCCAAAACACCGGTAGGAAAGGACCAGTGGGAGAGTTCTGCAAGGTCTACACTTTAAACATGGATAACAGTGTCCCTTGCGGGACCCCAAAAATTCAGGTTATGAAAGAATCTGCTGACACTAATATGAGCAAGACGTAGGTGTACATGAAACAGTAGGTTGTGCAAGTTTGATAATACATGGGTTGACAAAATGTACGACATGTGTCCCGAGATGGGGAGAGTGGGCAATGTGTAGGGGTGTGCTCATACCCCAGCTGCACTCGCAGTAAGTATTTGTCACGACTGCCGTAGAGGGGTGCCAGGTAGGTGGACCATGGGTATGCATTAATGGGCTTAAGTGTGCAGGTGCTGGTTGGCAGAGATGTAGTAGGCCCACCCAGTGGAAGTCATTAATATTCCTATGTGGACATAGCATGCGCCTACACCTCCCAAACCTGAAGAGCACATCTACCGGATAGTTTGTAAACCGTCGGGGAATACATAGAGACCTACACAGTGCCGTGTACCCAATTAGCATGGACGTCCATAGTTATGTATCAGAATGTAACAAAATCCAACTAAATACTGCCAGAACTACTGATATTTGGTGAACAGGTGGCGGAATAAAGGTAATGACAGTTGACAAAATGTATGAGTCATAAGTGGCATGTACCTCGACAAACGTGAATGAATACATATGTTCTGTGACTGTGAATGTGTCTAGTTAATAAAACCAATCATCTAAATGTGTCCTGCAGGGTGTTATGCATTGTTCCTGATACAGTGTTCAGTCACACCCATTGGTATGTGAGTTCTGCTACTGACAGAAAGTGCATAAGTTGCTGACCACCTCAGGTAGATGATAGCATAACAGAAGAGGTTAAACACCCATACGCCTGCGAGGGACACACCCGTCTGGGCACTTGTGTCTTGCAAAATGACATTTATGGCACATGGCCTGTGGCATACCTCTCAACTGTCCCTGATTTTCAGGGACGTCCCTGATTTTGACTCAAATTTTAACTCTGTCCCTCTTAATCCCTCCTAAAACTACTGACTTTCGGAGAAAAGGTGGTGAATTACACTTAATGAATAATGACAATAATTAAGAGTTATAAACTTCTTTTACTTCAGAAAATGTGTATTAATTCATATGCTCTGATTCTGTCAATGTTTCAAGTTAATAGCAGTAATATTTTAAAAGTGTCCCTGATTGTCCCTGATTTTTTCTTGACTTGTCCCTGATTTTGTTGAAATTTGTCCCCAATTGGTTGAGAGGTCTGGGCCTGTGAGTTTGGAAATGGAGGCTATATAGTGTGTGTAGTGGTGTCAGACATCAATTTGTTGCATCAGTAACAGCTACCTGTAATAGGAAACAGTATTATCAATTATAATGCTACACGAATAACCTTAACGTATGCAAACCGTGGAGGTTGTCTGTGTACTACTGGCTGTGGGTCAGACCTCTCAACCAATTGGGGACAAATTTCAAGAGAATCATGGACAAGTCAAGAAAACACAAGGACAATCAGGGACACATTTAAAATATTAGAGCTATTAACTGGAAACATTGACAGAATCAGAGCATATGAAATTATACACATTTTCTGAAGTAAAAGAAGTTTATAAGTCTTAATTATTGTCATTATTCATGAAGTGTAATTCACCACCTTTCCTCCAAATGTCACTAGTTTTAGGAGGGATTAAGAGAGACAGAGTTAACATTTGAGTCAAAATCAGGGATGGCCCTGAAAATCAGGGACAGTTGAGAGGTATGCTGTGGATATGTGTTGCCTTGACACATGTGATAGCTCTACATATAGGGTCTATTGGACCGCCACCAGTCTGAATGGCCAAAGTGGAACCTGCTCTGTAGAACTGTCAGATGTACCAGGGCAGAACATACTTACATGCATAGTACAGAAATATACATATCGGAACAAATCAAAGCGTAGTCTAGCAGCAGTATAGTTGCTTATGCTACTACATATGACATATCGACGTGTCAGGTATACAAGCCTGTAACAAGCAACCAGTACAGACACCTACAACATGAGAAGGTCCCCTAATCAGAACAGTTGCGATGGCTAGAGTATTGTCCATACCACTCAACTGTCCCTGAATGTCAGGTACATCCCTGGGTTTGACTGAAAGTCTGATTGTGTCCTTCTTAATCTCTCCTAAAAGTAGTGGCTGTTGAAGGAAAGGTGGTGAATTACACTTACTGACTAATGACAATAAGTAAGAGTTATAAACAACTGTTACTTCAGAATATGTGTATTAAGTCATATGCTCTGATTCTGTCAATGTGTCAAGTTAATAGCACTACTTTTGTAAAAGTGTCCCTGTTTTTCATAACCTGTCCCTGATTCTGCAGAAATGTGTCCCCGATTGGTGGAGAGTTCTGGTATTGTCACATGTGATGTGTGATGAGGGACTGCCCCATGCAAAGTGGGAAAGGTGTCACTCCTACAGTCTCCCGTCATGCAGTCTGAAAGGTGGTCAACGTGCAGTAGGTATGCGGTAGCATGACACGGCAGACAGCTGTGTTAACAAACTTAAGTCACATGTCAGCATTACAGAGTATCGGTTCCCATGTAACAGGCAGATGGGAGCAGATCGTATGAGCAACATGCATATAATATGATTACATCACTGGACAGGCCGCCGAGTCCATATAGTTGAATGGCTGCCGTCGCAAAATGGTAACACATACCCAATACTGTAGTCATGTAGTCTGATGTAATACACATCACAAGGGATTACACACACCCAGCATGAGTGTCAAATGTAAGCGGAAATGTTGGAGAGCGAGCGGCTGTAAGCGTGTTTGTCTACCAGTATGCCAGTAGTGCCCTGTCAAAAAAATGTGGAGTCTAAACGTGTATAAGGTGCTGTGACCAGAGGTCAGCAGTGCTTAACACTGTGCAAACCCACGCACAACAGCTCCCACCTGCTGGACTGTGCCTTACCCGGTTTGTATCCAAAGGCGTCGGCCTGTCCGCAAACAAAGAACCGCCCTATACACGTGATGGTAGAAGTACCCTGCGCACATAGCTCATGTGAATTAACAATAGACCATGGCATATGTACAGACAATAGACCGCAAACACCATACAGCGCAGACATCCAAAAGTATAGCAATGTACTGGCAGATATTTCCGGACCACTGGTGTGTGCATGCCTGGCCGTCCTGTGTTTCAGTGTGTGAGCATGCCCAGTATGACTGTTACGCATGTTGTAGACTGACAATACCGTTGTGTGTGAGCATGCAAAGTATGGTCAACTGTATTGCATGTGTCACATGTCCAGATAGTTAGTACTGTGTTGCTGACCCCTCTGTTCTACACAGACAGGTGACATGCTGTGTCTGCAGGGTAGCTAATGGTCATGTGGCATTGACAGTTGCTACATGTCTGTATAGCGTGGGGGGACATGCAACCACAACCACAGTCCTACACAGCACCGTGGGTGGTGCACATGACTCTCACATGTGTAGGTGTGATGGGGGGCACAACCAACAGTTGTACACATCTGCCACTACTGTACTGGTCTGCCGGGTACTGCATGTCAGTGTGTGGACCTACCTAAATTGCTGGTTGGAGGGATACCAGGGTACGTCAGTTCCCAGCATTAATTACCAGTACAGTGGTGTTGGACGTCCTATTACACAACCTACATCAAACAGCCTGGCCTGCTGTCATCTGTGTGTGTCATAGGGGGTTGGGGTCAGTCATTGGGCATATCCATAGGCCATCGTATATCATTTGTCTGTATTGGTCCACATCTGTCCAGCTGCATGGAACGTGTGTGGGCTGTACGGACACACATGATGGTCAGCCCATAATCTGCAGTGGGTTAGGACACCCTGTGTACTAGAGGCTACCATTGTGACCCCCGTATGTGCTACAGAGGTCACGGTGCCACTATGGATGTGTACTGTCTGCTGCCCTAACATTTGTCCAGTACAGTCATTTGTATGCTCACATACATACCATAGCAATGGGTAAGTACACATTCTAATACAACTGCCACTTGTTAGGTCAATAGACATACCCTGGTTGTGTTATGGACTTGAGGACAGTGCTGAAGTGCTGCCTATGTCGGATGCATATAGTGCACCTCCCATACATGGCTGAGCACAGGTACTGTCATGTTTGGCATCCATTGTACTGTGTGAAGGTCAGAGAGGGGAAATCTGTGGGTACCTATTGTGTCAGTGCATATGCCTTGTGTTGCCTCTTTGCCAAGGGCAGGTCATACTGCGCACGGGCTTCCGCCAACTGTGCCCTACTCAGGTAGTTCCTTCACCAAGTCACACTGTGCTTGTACAGGCCTTGGCAGTGGTGTTGGGCTGTGTGGCCCTGCCCCATGTTGTTCCTGCTGCAACTGTTACTACAGGATAACATTGTGTAGCATAGCAAATACCATAACAACCTGTATGTATGTAGCTTGTGAATACTGCAGAGCCCCAACAGATGTGTCCGGATACCAGAACTGTGAACCGAGCATCCCAAACACATGCACATGTATATGTCTTGCCTGTGCATCCGCCTCAGTATGGTGTGAATATTCAGGTGTGTGTGTGCATTGCTGATGGGTGTTATAAGCCACTACACCAGTGTTTACCTAGCATCCCCCACTAGGAGACTGTAGGGGATGTCCATATAGGTATCGGTGTGCTACAGCTGTGTCAGACGCCATATATCAGACACATCATAGCTGCCAGGGCAGACAGCACACACATTCAATCTCATGCCCTGGCCATCACATATGGCTCAGCTGTTGGAGGGTATGCCCCTGCACTGACTGTAGGCCCTACCCTGCTCCCCGGATGGTGCTACGTGTGCAGGCTATAGCACCCAGTACCCCAGGGTACTCATCCATGTTGTTGAAGATGCATATTGCTGGTCCACTAATCACGTGTGTGGAGACCTGTATGTGCTCACTAGCATGTGGTGACATGGCATCTGTGAACTGGTGCAATACTCTGGATGCAGATGCCTGTGAGATGCCCATGATATCCCCAGTTGTGCTGTGTGAGGTACCTGTGGCTAGTACACCTAGGCCAACACATCCCATGGTATCCACTGTGATGCATTTCCCTTGGCCTTTTTGATGTGTTAGGCACAGGCCAACAAGCTGCTGTAGGAGGTCTCTGTCCACCCCATAGTGCTCCAACATCCCCAGCCCATCTAGACCCTGGTAAGTCACCCTCGGTCTATAAAGTCTTATGTCAGCCCAGTAAGGGTTGTTCGGCAGCATACACATCCTCACTGCCCCAGCCTCCTGCACATGTTGGTATATGTTGCCTGCTGCAGCCTGTGTCATTTGGTTGGACTGTGTCGTGAAATGTCCCTGCAGGTATACATTGGTGGTGTAGAGTGTGGACGAAACCTGTGTGTATGCTGCTTGCTCGCATTCATGTACTGTTTATGTGCAGGCTGGCCATGTCATCAGCTGATTGTGCTGATCAACACCTGTTTGTGCAGCCTGTACACCCAGACTACCCCACCACTGCTGTCATCCCTCCCAATGTCACCAGGCAGGTATAGAGACACACCCCTAGCTTAGGTGTGCTAAGGCAGGAGCGCTCCCGAGGCACAGTTCTGCAATGTACGTACAGTATGTCTGACTCCCCCTCCCATGCTGTCAACTATATTCGACCTGCACCTGGCTGACTACACACATACACTCCAGGGTCCAGCAGCACACCCTGGTGATAAATGTGATACATCATAGTCAACCTCATCTGCATAGTATAGTATTCTAATGAATAGTTATATGACCCATACCAAACCTCCAACATATTAACCACTGCTCAGTGTCACTCAGATCCACACACAACTGGCAACAGGTGCCTTACCATCACCATATTCGATGTCCCATGGTCTTCCCAGCAACAAAATAACGAGAGTCTACACGACTACAACCTGTGGCCCTGCACACCACAGACAATGTGCATTAACACCACGCCATGGCAGATATACATAGATCCCAGGTTATCACGTACAGATCATCCGGCACAAATAGCCAATAGTGCTGATGTCCCCAGACATATGTTCACATCTATGTCCACCTCTACATCTACATATATCACATATATTATTTGTATACATATATACATGGACATATATATATATGTATATATACATACACACATATACATGTACACACATATGTAGATATGGCATTTATATCACAACAGCGAACCACATGACAGCACTGCATTGGACAGGAATGGAAAGGAAACTACATGTGCCACCTGCATCATATTGTGTTGTTAATATCAAGGCACATGTGTTATGTTGCGTCACACGGGTCAGATAGCAAGGGTAAGAATAGGGCTGCTTACAGTTACTCACCAGACCTATTGGCAAATGTATGTGTTGACAACCCAGTGTCTTGGCAGAATATGCAGGCTGTGGACACTATATAGGTCAGCAACAAAACAAACTGAACACATCCTGCAGCTAGCCACCCACAGATACCAACACATATGATATAACTGCCAAGCGCACACCTGCCATGCCCTGGAATCAAGCATCTACCTGTCTAGTCTACCACACTACAGCATTATGCAGTAACAGAATGCGCTACCGAGTTCCGTCATACCACACTCCCACAGGCATACTTCTAGGTGGATGACATCATCCGCAAAGGCAAAGATGCCGATGGGGAATGTATGCGGTGTGAGCCATCTAAAAGCATTACTCTGTCCCCAGGCAGCTGGAAGCACACACACACAGAGGCACACACTTGGCAGGGCTGGGAGTCGAACATACACTTAACTACCTTATCACACTACAGCATTACTCAGTTACAGAATGTGCTACAGAGATTACTGAACACAGCACTCCCAGAGGCATACTTCTAGGTGGATGACATCATCCACAAAGGCAAAGACGCCAATAGGGAATGTATGTGGTGTGAGCCGTCTAAAAGCATTACTCTGTCCATAGGCAGCTGGAAACACACACACACACACACAGAGGCACACACTTGGCAGGGTTGGGAGTCAAACATACACCTAACTACCTTATCACACTACAGCATTACGCAGTTACAGAACACGTTAGCTAGATTACTGAACACTGCACTCCCAGAGGCATACTTCTAGGTGGATGACATCATCCACAAAGGCAAAGACGCCGATAGGGAATGTATGTGGTGTGAGCCATCTAAAAGCATTACTCTGTCCATAGGCAGCTAGAAACACACACACACACAGAGGCACACACTTGGCAGGGTTGGGAGTCGAACATACACCTAACTACCTTATCACACTACAGCATTACGCAGTTACAGAACACGCTAGCGAGATTACTGAAAATCGCACTCCCAGAGGCATACTTCTAGGTGGATGACATCATCCACAAAGGCAAAGACGCTGATAGGGAATGTATGTGGTGTGAGCCGTCTAAAAGCATTACTCTGTCCCCAGGCAGCTGGAAACACATACACACACCAAGGCACACACTTGGCAGGGCTGGGAGTCGAACATACACCTAACTTTCTTATCACACTACAGCATTGCACAGTTACAGAACATGCTACCAAGATTACTGAACACAGCACTCCCAGAGGCATACTTCTAGGTGGATGACATCATCTGCAAAAGCAAAGACGCTGATAGGGAATGTATGTGGTGTGAGCCGTCTAAAAGCATTACTCTGACCCAGGCAGCTGGAAACACACACACACACACACTTGGCAGGGCTGGGAGTCGAACATACACCTAACTTCCTTATCAGACTACAGCATTACGCAGTTACAGAACGCGCTAACCGAGATTACTGAACACAGCACTCCCAGAGGCATACTTCTAGGTGGATGACATCATCCGCAAAGGCAAACACGCCGATAGGGAATGTATGTGGTGTGAGCCATCTAAAAGCATTACTCTGTCTCCAGGCAGCTGGAAACACACACATACACTTGGCAGGGCTGGGAGTCGAACATACACCTAACTTTCTTATCACACTACAGCATTGCGCAGTTACAGAATGCGCTACAGAGATTACTGAACACAGCACTCCCAAAGGCATACTTCTAGGTGGATGACATCATCCGCAAAGGCAAGGATGCCGATAGGGAATGTATAGAGAGTGAGCAGTCTAAAAGCATATTACTGTCCCAAGGTAGATGTAGACAAACACACAGCAGTGGTGTGATCGGGGCAACTGCCTATCTACAGAGCACTACAACAACACTACATAGATACAGGACGAGCCACAGACAGTAAACCCTTCAAGACAGTCTACCAGTGTGCTCAATGTAGGCATCCATCCTGACGTGGAAAATGGACATCTGTTGCCTGGATAACCACCATCGCTATACAGGATGTCAATGGCCATGCTCATACACAGAGGCACATCACCGACACAAGGTGTCACTGGGCATGCCCACACACTTAGTATCACACGTCCATTTGGAATGTACTGTGTGTCCATCTACACAACGGCGTACTGGGCATGCTCACACACTTAGCAGTTGCAAAGGGCCGTCTTGCATGCACACAGATTCTAAACGCGGAAGGGCGCAGTTTGGAATGTACTGTGTGTCCATCTACACAATGGCATACTGGGCATGTTCACACACGCAGCAGTTGCAAAGAGCCGTCATGCATGCACACGGATTCTAAACACAGAAGGGCACAGTGTGGAATGTACTGTGTGTCCATGTACACAGTGGCGTACTGGGCATGCTCACACACTTAGCAGTTGCAAAGGGCCATCTTGCATGCACACAGATTCTAAACATGGAAGGGCACAGTATGGTGTTACTGTCCCCACGTACATGAAGGCCACTCACATGTACTAACCAGTACACACTCAGGAGCCTCACAGATATCTCAGGTGCAGATCACAGAGGTACACACTGCAGTCTACTATGTAGCCCTCAGACACCGTGTCGTTGGACCAGCAATACACAGCCATACATTACCACAACACCATGTGACTCATGACCAGTGGACTGTACATAGGTCTACAGCAACTGTGCAGACTACACATGTACCAACAGGGTTCCATCATGTGATATGCATTGCAATGATACCACTGTAAATAACCAGGTCGGCTCTACACATAACAGGGGCCCTGGGTCTTACACAGCTGTGACAGATGACTATCGCTGTACAACAAAGAACACACATGTTTGGATATGACATACATGTAATCACAGTGGATATGTGCATAGACCACACACACAACACATATGTACAAAGCATAGCTTTTGCTGTCCTCCGTGCAGACAAGTGGCTACAGCAATCACACACACGCAAATGGAAGGTGGGTCCATGGCTGTTGAATGCTAACAGTACATGAGGTAGCAATGTTGACTGAGGACACATTCCCTCTGTACTAGTTACCCATGGCACACATCATATCATACAACAGTCCACGTGTTATGTATGTCATCACACATGTCCACCAATTGCAATGCATACAAACATGGCTACATGACAGGCATGTAGGATCAACACACATGTACAATTTGTAGCGTGCATGCAGCTACCATGCATATGCAGTAGCTGATGTATGTAACTCATCTGTGCCTAACTACAACATGCAGTTGCAATGCAGCCCCGTTATTGACACCTGTTTATGGTGAAATACTGACAGTATGGTAGGATGTACATCAGGTATGGATGGATGTGTGTACATAAAGTGGTGATCCACCTGTGCAGATGGATGTTTGCCGGGGACGGCTCACAGGTGTGTTACATGCCATCCTACCATTACATGTGCAAACAGTACGCACGTTACTATTACTTGACGGTGAAGACATAAAACCTACACAGCAGTCAGGTGTTACTGACTGTAAGTCACTTGACACCTGTAAAGCTTACAGCCTCCTGTGTGCATATAGCAGCACAATTTTCGGAGGTAGCGCTGGTACACATAATGCGGCTAATACTGCTGCATGTCTGTCAGACGTATCATCATATAGCAGGTGTATCATTCACAGTACTGCAATCTGTGTTTGCTTGTGTGACCATATATGCCACATATGGTGGGGAATACATCCAGTTGTTACACACCCCTGTACACTGTTGTAGAGATCTGTACATACTGCAGTGTGGAAAGCATTTCGTAGGCAGGGGTGGTGTGTGTATCACACACATATCAGCTATCCATATGTGAATGACATTTGTGGTCTCCACAGTGTGTGTGTGTGTGTGTGTGTGTGTGTGTGTGTGTGTGTGTGTGTGTGTGTGTGTGTGTGTGTGTGTGTGTGTATGTATGTATGGCTGTCTGGTGGATGGAGTGAGGGTGTATGCTACCATAAAGAACACACAGGATCCCTAACCCCTCATCATGATGCAGTCTACTACCCTGTTGATGTCATCGGTCTCAGCTGTACTGGCTACCTGTACATGTTCTTCCTCTGTGTCACTTCGTGTGGGTGCACAGTACTGTGAGGGTGATTACCACATAGGCAGGGGTCCTCACCTCAACACTATGGAGTGTGCATTATAGTGTTGTTGACCCCGTGAGTGTGGGCATGTTTCTGTAATGTAACAGGGTATTACTGCTACACAGTGAGGCCTCATGCTATCAAGTGGCCTCTAACATTGTCATCGGCTTGACCGCTGTGTACAACCCCTGCACCATGTCAACACACCTGTGATGTGTCCTGATATGGATGTCAGGTCTCTAGCCACTGTAGCTTATTAAACAGCCCACATGCTTCTGAATCAGTATATGTGTGGACATCTGTGGTATGTTAGCCTTTCCAACAGTCAGGTTGAGGCTACGTATAGCATGCTGATATTGCCAAACGTGCCTGTGAGTACTCCACAGTTACACATGGGAGACTGCAAACACTGCTACCTGTAGGAACATGCAAGTAGACCATAAGGAGGGAACCAGGGCATCATTACCAACATGTTGTTACTGTTGTTACTGAGACACATACTGTGAACATATAACAATGTATGCTAAACCTGTACTACATGGTATGTCTGGTGCATGTCAACAATACACAACTAATGTAATATACACTTCTCTCACTATTCTTACACAACTAATGTAATATACACTTCTCTCACTATTCTGTTCACCCTGTGCATCAGACCATTTGAGCATGTCCCTGCACTGATGGTGTGGATGACAGGGATGTGGCACAGGCTTCATCATATGCACAGGGGGATAATGTTTGCCAGGGGCATAGGCTGCACCAATGGATGACATCATGTGTGTGGGTAAGGGCCGGTGATCTGATTGGACATGTCTGTTCAGTATGCATGTGGGTGTTGTGGTGCCCTACAGATGTGTTTGCTGTGTGCGTGTATGTGTGCATACAGTTCTGCCTTTTGTGAGGCCTACACAGGGGTATTATTGACAGCTCCAGATTGTACAGACCAGGATGTACAGCTCACTGTGTCCAGCCACGGCCACGTGACCTGTGCCTGCCAGGGGTTGCACGGGCACTACCAGGCAGACGTATAGATTTGCTACTGTCCAACAACACATGTCCACTGGAACCTTATCCCCACTGGGAATGTCCAGGGCCATGTCCATGTGGCCTGTGGTGTCCTGGTGTGGACAGCACAGCACCAGCTGCACTGCTACTGCTACTGGCACTATGGGAGCAGCCATGTGAGGTGGCACGCTCACGTTGACTTGCACTAGGTGGTGTAGCTGGCCTACATACACATGGCCTATGCCTCACTCCTACCAGATGTTCCAGCACAGACAGCTCACGCTCATGTATTGCCATGCCACAGTCAAGTATTCCGACCATGTTACGCAATCGCCAGTCCAGAACATCATCAATCTGCTGTTGAGCATTTTCCACTGCCTGGATGTTGTAATTTAGAGTACAAATAGTAACCCTCTGCAGCCTCTGACCTTCTCTGTTCTGCCATTCAGCATGTGACTGTGCCGCCATTACAGTCTGGAACATGCGTCTGGTAATACCAGCTGCTGCGCTCTGTCCTGCAGGTGCATGTCTGCCAGAGGTCCTCCTACAAGCAGCACCGGCCACATGCCTGTGTGGCACATCTGCGGTCATTACACTGACACCATGATATAGAGACACACCTTCTGTAGCCACCACATATTCCTGTTCCATGCTAACAGATGCTGACTGTCCTTCCTCTATGGCCACTGGTGATGCAGTATGTGTTGGCAGCAGAACTGTGTGCAGGGAAGAGGGGGACATAGCTGGGATGGCAACCATTGGCACAGATTCAGTCCCTGACAACCCTGCCTGTACCTCATGCATATGTTCATCACTGCTAGTATCTGTGGAGACACAAACATCAGATGGATTGCAGGAGGGTAACGTGCCTACATCACCTGTGAATGCAAAGAAAGACTCTAAATTACAATAGACACACACACAGACACACACACACAGACACACAATTCATGTGATTTGACAGATGGCCTGCAGCATGCATGTGATACAGCAGACGGCATGCAGTTCAGACATTAATATTATAGTTAGCATACCACCCTGGGGTGCACACTACAGCAAGCAGGTGTCATATCAGTAGCCATGCAGTTCACACAATCATGGTAGTAAGCATGCATCCCCGTGATACACCATGTAGACCAGAACAGGTTAACAGTACACATGGCTGATGTGACCTTGACATGTAATCTGCTAACGTGTGCATTAACATGCATACATGTCTGTCACAATGGTGTCCTGACACATGTACAGCATCGTAATGGGCATCACATTGCAGTGTTGTCTGTATGCCCTACAGATAGAGTGCATGTTTAGCAAATGTGCATGAGCATGGTAGGGTAGTGTGAGCCATCTACATTGCTATACAGTGTGAAGTACAGATACTGTGCCATTGCATGGCATCATGAGGTGTATATATTGCTATACAGTGCATAATATGCACACATTGCATAGCCATAACTGCATGCATACCCATGACATAACTGTGGATTGTGACCCACGATGCTGAGGTGTATACACACCAAACCATGCTGTGTCATGTGACAGGTCACTGGAAGACCTACAGATGACACCCCTGCACAACTACTACAGAGTCTTAGCTGCCTGGCAACCATGTCCACACATGGCAAACTTGTCAATTCACCATGTCCCACATGACATTGATGTACCACACACACGAGGTGCACTGCTAATGGTGATATCCTACAGCAGCAAGGGAAATTTACAGTATCTGTGGCCTGATGTGGTGTCAATGTCTGTGGAAGCTGTACAGGTGACTAGTTTCATGCTATGACACAGTTGGGATGTTCAACACATCTTATATGGTAGACTTAAGTGACACCTCGACTAGCTGTGCACAGGCTTTTAGGATGTCCAGTGTACCACATCAACTGTATAATCTGTCAACTAAGGCTATAATTGGACCATGTGTGGACAATGTGCAACAGGGTGTATACACATCACATCTACTGTGTGGCTACATGTCTCTGGCCATCCTCCATGGCCATGCGTGAACATGTGTTGGCCAAATGTTTGGGATGGCCATCTATCTCACATGCCTGTGTTGTCCCATGTGACATACACCCATAGATGTCAGATATGTCACCATCCACAGCGCTATGCAGACAACGGGTTGTATGTTTGGTATGTGGGGTATGTGTTATGGGATAGTGTGACAATATTGCAGCCAGAACACTACGTGTCTGGGACATGTCAGATGGCACATCACAATGTGTGCACCCACTGCAGTGGCATATAACACAATGGTGACTCCTGTGGGCTGCCCATATCCCAGCTCACTGTGTGGTACTGTTTGCATACCACACGTGTTGTTCCAATGTATAGTACATATGCCTACATTGTACAACACCTCCACCGTTGTATGCACAGCTGTCCACACATGTAGCAATGATAGATACTGTGGTTTCATGTCGGTGTATCATTTTGTTTGTATATATTGCACATGGGTAGCCAGTGTGAATGATGGGTGATGCGACCTGTATATCATGACTGGACCGAACATCAAGTGTACAAGTGTTAACTGGCCACATGACAAATAGATCTATGCTTTAACATGCCTGATACTGATGACAGTCTCACGTGCAATGGACTGATGTCTGTGCGGCACGCCAGAGGTACCTGTAGAGGGGTGACACAGCAGTTTGAGCATTATCCATGACTGTATGACAGCCACAGGGTGCACTGTGCATGTTAACACATTCGCCTGTACAATAGTATATAGTATGCACATGTGTGCATACACAGGGTAGCATACTGTAGTATGCAGCATGTGTGTCAACATACCTTGCATATGATGTTACATTACATAATGTACAGTGACACATGCAACTAAATGGGACATAATAGTCATATGTGCAGTACTGACTTACCAGGCAACTCCAGGCTCATTGGTTGGGAGACACCCACCTCCACGATGGCAGCTAGTGTTTGTGGATGCTGTTCTGAGGGTGTCACCAGACTGGCCAGTAGCTCCTCGGTGTGTGTGAGTGGGGGCTGGGTTGGTGGCACCTCCTGTTCCACCTTGTTCCCTGGTGATTGCAGTGGCACGCTGTTTTGCATGTCATATCAAGTCCGTGCAGTGTCTGCGCACCTGCTGGTAGGTGGGATATGGCTACCCACATCATTCACCCTCCTGCAAAAATCCTGCCACAGGTCATCACGCTGCTGGGCATGCTGTGGCACATGGCCATGGCTGAACAACTCCTCATAGTTCTCATGGAGGTACGGGATAAGGACATCATCCTCCTGGCAGCTGTATGCCGACAGGTGTGAATGAGGCATTATCTGTAAGGCATAATGATGATGACAGGTCACAGTATCAGAGATGTACAGAGATACTGCTGCACATACATTTCTAGTAAATCTAGTACATCTGCACAGTTATCTTCGCAAATCATCATGACCCTGACATGACTGACATGTTTGTGTCACACACATGTAACACCCGTTATGCATTGGATATCATCACCATATATGTGTGTCACCTCATTACATTGTTCATACTCCATGTGAATGCTGTCTTGATGTGGGCATGTCTGTTTGCCTGCACTGGTGTCCTTGCCTATCAGCACATGCCTGGATGTGTCCACGGTAATGCTGTTGACCTTGATGCTATGTATATGTCACATATCAACACATACACTGCCTTAATGGACTTGAGCAGTGACAATGCACACATACACATGGAAACCTTTACATGCATGTGTTTTGCCATATACATCAACACGGCACTGTACAGCTGTTCAACATCCTGCCACGGATCGCCTGTGTTGCACATGTGATAGACATGGGACAATGGCTAGTCGGACGTCATTCGCAGGGATGGTTATTAACTATAGCATGTACGGGCAAGGTTTCCTAGCTGTATCCAACAGCCATTTTCCCACCGCAAGGTGCATCAGTGCCACATTACTGATCCAGACAGTTGATAATACATCTACTATGCAGTCATCACACCATGTATGACAGAGATGACATGTGCAGCTTTGATGGACAGGGTTGCATGGTATGGTGGGAGTATGTCACATGTATGTCACAGGGATCTGTCCAGCATGTGGTGATCCTAGTAGTAGGACGGTGGCTGTCCATGACGTATGTCTTTCAGATCAGGATATGTACATGTAGCATGTCCAACATCATAGTGTAGCACATGTCTTTATGCAAGGTAGCCAGCATGCTGCATAGTGGAGGTGAGGATTGTGAAGGCTGGCATCGCCCATCCACGCATGGCCAATACCCTTTAAAGGTGATATGTGATCCAATATTGGTCACTTGAGTGCTGAGTATGCCTGTCCAATGATCTCCATGCTCATGGATGACACTCTGTCATGACAGGATGCCTCGTATGACTACCTAAGAGGCCTAGGGACATCACCAACTCAGGGAGGTGAACTGCACAGCACCATCCCTTACACAGTGTCCATAATGTTGACCGCAGCCTAGGTGGTAGTTAATGGGTACAGGGAAATTCACCTAGCGATGACAATGCTGATATCATCTGTCAGAATGTGCACATATGTCACACACCTCACCCACAAAGCCCATTCTGTATGTTGTTCACAACATTGAGACAGCTATTGCTCATAGGTCATGGCCATTCACATCCTTACATACACAGATGCCTTGCATTTGTCTGTGTGGTATGGGCTACAATGAGGGGGGAGTGCACCTCATTAACCCAGTTTTACTGTAGCTGGCACTGGTGTGATATGCACATGTCACTCTGGCACCTTTTGTAGTGTTGATTCTGTCAACAGGCCACTGGTAGAACACTCCTGTGACATACGAAGGTACATGTAGTCAAACATCTGCACTGTCATCTACATCTGTACTGCTAACATCTACATTGATAATGGTTCATGGACTTGCAGACCATAGTCAGCAGGGTAATAGTGCGGTGCCACCAATTATGACTGTCGTCACCACTTGTGGGTTGATATTATCCAACACCCTATCTATATTGTATTTTCATGCTCAGCACTTGTTCAGAACTTGTGAGCACTTCATGAGCTACTGATTAATATAGCACCCATTCCACCATTTCTCACAAGTACACTGTCTGTCCTTACATTTCCAGCTTGCTTACAGTACAACAGCTGTTGTACACACGTAACTCACATATCTTGTGAGACATGGCTGTATATACAGGCATGTCCAACTGTTACGTACCAGTGCTATTGCCTGTCTATATGATGAATATGGTGTACATGTGGCAATAGAGAAATTGTCTCATGTACACAGTCAATGCTCACCTCCCAACATACGACACTACAGCCTGTGGGAGATGCACATATGCAGCCATGCTGGGGGTAATGCTGTCACCAACCCTGACTGAACCTGACAATCATGTATCATTTGCAACACACCCCACTCATCACATAGTCTCACAAGATCTCCACCAGCACAGGCCACACATACGAGTACAACTTGTGCAGTACCTCTCCATACTCTGTGTAGGCACCAAAGGCAGCCCCCATCACCAAACACAACAACAATAACTTATAGCCCACAGACTCATGTGTGCCCATCACATACAGCCAATAGGGTGTTATAACATACACAACACACCAGTCATAGGTGACTCTGTAGGCGGTCACATTGATGTCCCACTCAGCAGGCTACACAAGGCGATAGTCGCTTACATCTTGCTGTCGGGTAACTGGTTCTGCAGCATAACCTATGCACTCATGCCACACCTCACCAGGTACAATTTGACTGTCATTCTCCATGTTAGTGTGACTGCCCTGAGATGCAACTTCACAGACTACGTGTGCAGGGACATGCAATAGCTCACCGGTCTTGTAGCCCTGAAGGTATGGGCCAAGCCCCGGGGGGGCATTATGCATTCATCCAGACCTAAAACCACTGTACAATGACTGACTGTGTCACTTCAACAGTTGCCTCTGCTTCTGCTGTCATTCCACAGGCATCTGGTTGTGAGAGAAATATGTGTTCACATATATAGTAAAAAGTATTCATATATGTATTAGCATTATGCTTGCTGCATTAGGAGCCTAAAAGGGTTAACACATTTATTCTGCTACAGGCTTGAAAATAATTGCATGTACATTCTGACTTTGCTTCTTGTCAGCTCAGTTCATACACTGAGAAACAGATGATTTTGCTAACGTTAGGAAAAGGAACAATACAGTATTCTGAAATGTTACTAGACTTAATCAAATAACCTTGTTCATACTGCAGCTGTAGATAAGATTATATGCTGAAATCAGAATATGCTTTATGCTCAAAGCAGGAAAGAATCACTAATTGCAACAGTGAAATATGAGTGAATTGTTACAGACCGGCAGTTAGTGAGGCCCCGTTGATATCTTAGAAAATTTTCACATGGGAAGTTTATACTTGCTATATCAGCAGAAAAACTTAGTGAACACCTGTCTTAGAACAATGCTAAGAGTTGTATTTTATTACGTCAGCTTAGAGGGCAATGGCTTACAAAACAGTATAATAATGAAGTATTTCCTGTATAATGTCAGACAAACTTCTGAACTGCATTTTTGTCTCCTTGTACAAGAATAAAGGAACCTTAACTGAACCTTGGCTGCATTGATGTTTGATTTTTCCTTTGACAAGTTGGTCCTTCGGACCGGAAGCCTCTTGGTTGACCTGGATCAGACAGGCCTGGTGGCTGAAATCCGTACGGAAGAAGTTACCGAAATGGTTCTTCTTATTTGAAAAGACCTCCGACTGAATTGTCGTATAAACAGAGGCTGGCCACTTTCTATTCTGCAGCTGACGAGCAGGTTTCAGTCAGACCAGGGTGATCAATTGCTGAGGTTCAGGTAAGGGGATTCTACTTTTTTCTGTTTTAGATCAGAGACTTGATTGTATTTGTTCAGTCAGGATTTTTTATGTAAATCCAGGGACAGAAAAATTGCTATCTTGTCATATATCAGGGACTTTTTTCTGTTTTAGATCAGGGACTTGATTGTATTTGTTCAGTCAGGGTTTTTTATGTAAATCCAGGCACAGAAAAATTGCTATCTTGTCATAGATCAGGGAAGCAGAATAAGTAAGCAGGTAGTCTGAAGGGACTATAAAATCTTCGTGGTACCACGTTAAAAAACAGGAAGGGTTACGTAACATTCATAAGGTTAGGTCAAAATGGGTAATAAATGTACAAAACAACCCCAAAATCCGCTGTTAACTGAAGACGCAGAATGCATGCGGTCACGACGTGCCGATAACATTTAATACTACACGAAATGGGTTAATAAATATGAATTTGATGGTAAACTGGAAAAATCCTCAGAAAAAGTTGTCAGACAAATAGTAGATCCAGATTGGCACATGATCAGTGGCAACTGGAATCCCCACGATGCTGCGCTTAAGCCCCTCCCGCATAACAGCGCAGAGTTAGACAACAGAGTGAAGGGTCAACAGACCGAATTTCTGAAAAATGGAAACCTAGGGCAGAATGGACTTGCATTAATCAATGCATCCAACAAGAAGGTGAAACTGTTGATTGGTATTATGCCAGATTAATAGAATGTTTTAATAGCCATTGTGGAATGCAGGCTCCTAAAGACCAGACACAAGATTC
The DNA here is from genome assembly GCF_019279795.1 of Protopterus annectens. Lineage (NCBI taxonomy): Eukaryota > Metazoa > Chordata > Ceratodontiformes > Protopteridae > Protopterus > Protopterus annectens. The sequence continues at coordinate 54,865,059 of NC_056727.1, read as the reverse complement.
CCCATATGAGCAGCAGTTAAAGAATGCATTTTTAAAAGGCAGTATTGCACCCATAAGTAGTTTTATTACGAAGCATATGATAGACCATCGTACAAGCAGATTACAGTCACTGCTTGAATATGCTAGGCATGCCAAAAGGCATTTTAATAACAAAAAGAAAAAGAAAGCCCAAGTATTCGCTGTAGATGATGGAGAAGTTTATTTAGTACAGTCCGGAAAGAAGGGCAAGAAGAATGCCCAGAGAAATAAACAATCTGATTAGCGATCAGAGGACTTTGAAGGGAGAAAGAAAAGGGGTGAATGTTTTAAATGCAGTAAAAAGGGACATATGGCAAAGGATTGCAAGAAAAATAAGAAGGCAGCGATGAAGGATAAGAATGAAGAAGCTGAGGACTGATTATATGGTAGTCAAGAATCACTAGATGGGAATACCGGAGAAAGGACAAATGAGAATGTGATAGAGAGAGCAGAGAATGTCATAGGAGAAATAGAGGAAGTGCAGGAAGCTACCGATAGTAAAGAAAATGAAATATTAGACTTAGCCTTGTTGAGCTTGGAGCTCTATTTGGCACACACGAAACCAGAAGTTACACTCCTGGTAGAGGGGAGGGAAGTCAAGTTTCTGTGCAATTCAGGGGCATCATGAACCCTGGTACACCCCTCCAAACTACCAGAGAAGTCAGAGTCACATGATTACATTTTGGTGAAAGCAGCTAATGGACAGCTGTATCGGGAGCCTCTCTCCCATAATATTGCAATAACAGCTCTTGTTTCAGGATTAACCCAGAAAAGCAAAATTGTTGTTTCTGCAAAATGCCCAGTGAACCTTTTGGGCAGAGATCCTATGCAACTATTTGGCATAGCAGTAGTTCCAACCATGCAGGGTATGGAAGCACAATGACAAATGAACACTTTTGCAGTGCAATCGGAGGGTAAAACATTTTATTGGTATAGCCAGGACTTGGTTACGGCCAGTTCTGGGGCAATAACTGGAGTTAGTGAATGTGGCTATCAGTAAGTTCCCCTCCCTTTGCATTGATGTACAACACCTGTTGCACTGTACTTTGTATTATTGTAATACACCAGGACCTGACAAAGAATATGAGCAAAGATTGTTTAAAAACCATGCAAACAGATTAGTATTGCGTAATCTGTACTGGGACATGAAAGGGAACAGTGTAGTTAGCTGTTCATTGCCCCAGGAGTTCTTTGCACTTCATAAATCAAATCGATTACCACATGTTAGTTTAACTAAAGACAAAGATGTGAAATGGGCAGACCTAGGAGAAAAAGTCACAAAATGGGAAAAGCAGACAGAATTAGAACTGTCAGAACAAGGAGTACATAGACAGAAATTAAATTGGAGCACACAGACACACCCAGCTGTACACTTGCAGTCAAGTGAGGGCAGCTGAGAAACACTCTTACTAGAAGAGGAAGAAAAACTTTATTAGACATACCAGAGACCCTCTGGTCAATAGGGAAATCAGATGTAGGACTTATTCGTACAGCAGGACCAGTTACCATCACGCCAAAATCAGATTTTAGACCAGAGAAAAGGCAGTACCCCTTAAGAAAAGATGCAGAAGCAGGTATTAAACCTATCATAGCAGCTTTACTTAAGGAAGGATTACTGGTGGAATCTCCCGATTCACCATGTAACACACCCTTATTTCCAGTTAAGAAAGCAAACGGAGAATGGCGTATGGTCCAGGATTTGTAAGCTGTAAATGACGCAGTAATATCAAGGGCACCTACAGTGCCAGATCCACATACCCTATTAAATGATTTGAAGCCTCAACACAAATATTTTCCTGTGGTAGATATTAGCAATGCATTATTTGCAATACCAATACACACTGACAGCCAGTATTGGTTTGCATTTACATTTCAGGGGAAGCGGTATACATATACGCGACTACCACAGGGATATTGTGAAAGTCCAACGATATTCTCACAAGAGATGGCAAGTAACTTGGCGGAGTTTACCCCACCGAAAGGTGGTCAGATTTTACTTTATGTTGATAATATCCTGCTGGCAGCCCCTACCCAGCAAGATTGTAAGGAAGACACTATAACATTATTGAAATTCTTAGCCATTAAAGGACACAAAGTAAGCAAAAACAAATTGCAGCTTTGGAAAAAACAAGTTAAATACCTTGGATATGTAATATCCAAAAAGGGTAGGACATTAGATAAAGACAGGAAAATAGCAATCTTACAAGCACCAAAACCCACAACCAAGAAGGAAATGATGTCCTTTCTTGGTACGACAAATTTTTTCGGAGCTGGATCCCAAATTATGCTTTGGAATCTGCAATGTTGAACAACCTGATCTTTCATTAGCCTATGGCTGCACAGAATTTGATATAATGGACACCAGAAGCAGAATTAGTTTTCTGTAAACTGAAACAATTGATAGCATCCTCATTAGTCTTAGGATTACCAAACTATCATAAATGTTTTTTCCAAACTGTAGATTGTAAGCAAGGTTATATGACGTCAGTGTTGACATAACAGCATGGGGACAAGCAACGCCCCATTGCTTACTATTCATCGCAACTGGACCCAGTGGTGCGGTCTTTGACCCACTGTGTACAAGCAGTAGTTGCTGCTGCAATGGCAGTGCAGGCTTCGGCCTCAGTAGTATTATCTACTGTTAAACCGATTAATCATGCACAGTTTATTTTAGATTTGTTAAAATCAATTCAGTTACCTCAGAAAGTAGCTATTTGTAAATGCATAGCTCATACCAAGCAACAAGATAGGATTTCAAAAGGTAATGCTAGAGCTGACACAGCTGCAAAGCAAGCAGCCTCAGAAGCATTTCTTTTGAATGAGGAATTACAACCTTCTGAGATTTTAAACTTAGAAATGTTAAAAACAATGCAGACACCTACTACACGAGCTGAGAAACAAAAGTGGGAAAGGCTAGGAGCACTCCTCAAGGAAGGACTGTACATCTCCAAAGAGGGAAAACCAATATTGCCATCTAATTTATTTAAATATGCAGCTTTGTTGAGCCATGGGCAATGCCATGTCTCAACAGGGGGGATGGTACAGTTAGTCAACCAGGTATTCACTACATATGGATTTAAAAATTATACTAAAACATCTTTTTGCAGTTTTCTGTTTCAGGTAAAGAGTCGAATCAACCGTTGGAAGCGACAGTAGTCCCAGAAAACTGAATCTGGGTAAAGACTACAAAACTTAAACAGTGGAGTTCGCCAAAGTGGGAGGGACCATACCAGGTCCTCTTGTCAACACCCACGGCAGTCAAGATTGATGAAAAATCCTCTTGGATCCATTTGATACACTGTAAACTTTGCAAAAACTTTGAGCTAGATAAAAATCTTGCTGTTCCACAAAAAGACTAAGCATGACAAAATCTAGAGCAAACAGGAATGCAGAACAACCCCAGAAGTATTGCATGGTTATCCTGTTGATTGTACTGATGACAATAATCTTTTTGCTGTGGCCTATCCATTTTTTGGCCACATCAGCTGAACTGAATAAACGTGATGAGTCACCCATAGACTGGCACCCGAACTTTATCAGGCGATTACATGTGTGTATGCTGAGAATTTTAATGTTTCAAATTGCTGGATTCGTACAGCCATAACAACAGCATACGGGGGGGTTATTAATGACTGCGGTCCCCCTAGGGGTTGATGAGACCTGGGAAAACTTGGTTTATGAGACTGTACATTATAAATGTTATACCAAAGCAAACAAAATGGGTACAGTTTGTAATTCAAATTATGACTCATTTCTTGAGTCCATGCAAAAGACTGTTAGGGATATATATCATAATCTTATTCTTTTTAAGCAACTGTCTATAATAGATAGGAAAATGTTTCATGCAGGGCAGCCATATCTCAGTAAAGTAACTACTAAGGTAGAGGATTGTTATTTTGTGTGTAATAAGAAAGCATATAAATGGTTACCTGAGAATTGGTCCGGCAGTTGTTTTTTGGGGTATCTAGTTCCGGCCATGCGACACACTGCAGTTTTACCTCAGGGAAATATTCGAAACACCCGAGATGTAGCCAAGAAACCTGTCAGAAAGCCTGAGAGTCCAGTGGGATGAATCGAGGTGGGCTGGAAGGACCATCATACCATGGGTACTAAGCTGACGCGCATGGACTTGAGTGATGCTGTCATATCGTGGGCAGGCATATTACCAGCATATGTAGCGGCAAAATCGATTTGGGAGCTGCAAAAACTGTCCAAACTTCTCAAAGTAATGAGTAATGCAATGTTTTCTGCTCTTGAATTGCTAACTGATGAACTGAATGCTATGAGAACTGTAGTACTCCAAAATCGTATGGCTCTCGACTTCACCCTAGTGGCGAGAGGAGGTGCGCTTTAATCAAAAAAGAATGTTACCAGCACGAGATTAATGACCACCTTGAGGTGATACAGCAAGTGTCAACTATGACCAAACCAGGCCCCAACCCACTGACGGACTTTTTCCAGAATCTGTTTGGGGGATGGGGTACCTTCATAATGAACATATTAATAGCTGTCTGTGTGGGAATACTCCTGTTGGGAGTGTGTGCTATGCATACCCTGCATGAAAAAACTGATTAAAGAATTGATAGACATGTCAGTATCTGAAACCTTGTACCAAAACACTGAAGTTGATAAATTGCTGGAAAATGAAATGCTTTCAGAAGTTGAAACTATATGACTTACCTAACCGCAAATCCCACGTGGAAGAGGTTGGGGGAAGAAATTAACAGTTTATGCTTTTGAAGAGAATAAAAGTGTTAATAGGGGGGAAATGTGAGAGAAATATGTATTCACATATATAGTAAAAAGTATTCATATATGTATTAGCATTATGCTTGCTGCATTAGGAGCCTAAAAAGGTTAACACATTTATTCTGCTACAGGCTTGAAAATAATTGCATGTACTTTCTGACTTTGCTTCTTGTCAGCTCAGTGAATGACCTTGTTCATACACTGAGAAACAGATGATTTTGCTAACGTTAGGAAAAGGAACAATACAGTATTCTGAAATGTTACTAGACTTAAGCAAATAACCTTGTTCATACTGCAGCTGTAGATAAGATTATAGGCTGAAATCAGAATATGCTTTATGCTCAAAGCAGGAAAGAATCACTAATTGCAACACTGAAATATGAGTGAATTGTTACAGACCGGCAGTTAGCGAGGCCACGTTGATATCTTAGGACATTTTCAGATGGGAAGTTTATACTTGCTATATCAGCAGAAAAACTTAGTAAACACCTGTCTTAGAACAATGCTAAGAGTTGTATTTTATTACGTCAGCTTAGAGGGCAATGGCTTACAAAACAGTATAATAATGAAGTATTTCCTGTATAATGTCAGACAAACTTCTGAACTGCATTTTTGTCTCCTTGTACAAGAATAAAGGAACCTTAACTGAACCTTGGCTGCATTGATGTTTGATTTTTCCTTTGACACTGGTATCTGTCCACTTTGACTGACATGATCAACAAAACATGATGCTTTGGCACAGATGACCTGCATCTGTCAGCCCTGGGTGTACAGATAACATGTAATGCTCTTGCTGCGTCTATACTGCCTGTCTTGCACAGTTTCCAATAACATTCACCACCAGAACAGGAACAGGCAAGCAAAACATGGGGTCATGTGACGCAATGCTTGACATCTTCATCTCTGATGCACGCAGGCAAGGCACTCCTTATAATGGACCACTTCAATATCTCTGCAGTGACTGAGACCTGCCTCTAGGCTCTGCAGAGCACACCTACAATGACAGGTTATACACAGACCACACCTTTCAGTCTTGTAACCTGGACTGGCACACCCACGGCTGAAGTGTTCCCATATTCCACTATGTTGTACACACATCCTGGCTAGTTACTTAGCACAGTGCATCAGAGGTGCTCCACGTGCAACTAACTGTGGTCAGAACTGCTATACACATTGTAACATGCTACAGATTCAACAACATACCTCACAGTTACCAGACCTCATTTCTTGGTGTACTGGACAGTAGGGTTCAGACAGGTACTACTGATGTGAGAATGACACTACCCCACACATAACTGGGATAGCCACTCATGTACCGACACATTAGGCCAATGCTGTCCAGGATTCATAATCTTCACTCGGCTGGATCAACCCATACACACCACCTCCAAGACCAACAATATCCTAGACATGGACACTACCAACATGTGACTGGTGTTCGACACCTGGGGTTATCCCCTTGTTGGTGGATTCCGAACATATGCTAATCACCCTTGTTATCCACATCCCGGCACCACACCCTTCATGGCATACACAGTACAAGAGTACCACAATGCCTACTACAGATGTCTTATGACAGCAGTAGTTAACGTCATGACACCCGTGCAGATGGACAATGCACATACAAATGCTGAAACATACCCCAGTGCACTTTATTAGCACATACATGACTGCATGGATCATGCTATTCCACACAGAGCCATAATGGTACCCACCAGATAATGGACGCCACTATGGGGGTCCAGTTCCAAGGACATAATTTACAACAACAGGTGGAGGCTGTTGCAAAGTGGAGTACAATCTCATGGGTGGGGTAGCTCACTGGCTACGGGATCCCTCATCACATACTCCGAACGTAGCTACGTAAACATTACTGCAACACATTCCAGGGTTTACCACAAGGCATTATGGAGGTATGCCAGTAGTCAATGGCAATACCCACATCTGCTCTGACATACAACAGTTACTCAGGAACATTACAGAACCAAGTGATGTTGGCAACATGCTGGTGGATGGGTTCACTGCTAACATTACACCTTCTCTCTCCCTACAGGGCCACAATCCATGCAGGAACATTGCGGTGTCCCTGTGGTCACAACTACACAGTACTAACCTGCACTCTATAAAGCCTGGAACAGTGATTCCATGTGACCGTCCAACATCCCAGGCTGTGATTTACACAAACCTCTGAACGGCATGTCTCCCCACTTGACGACCATATTCAGTAATAGCCTTGTATCAGACATTGTGGCCCCTGAATGGCACACAGCAACAGTTATCACACTCCACACAGGTGGCGCCACAATGCAGGAGAGGGACTATTGCCCTATACACCTGACTGGACTGTTCTGCAAGGCTATGGGGCACATAGGTTCATAGGTTCATAGGTTCATACTAGGCTATCTGCCCGAGGGCATTTACAAGCCTAGCCCATAGTTTTGTGGCTTACGCCACCCCTTTAGTTTGGAGAAACTATGCCCATTATTTTGCTGTGCCTCTGTTGAGCAGTGGCACTGAGGTAACCTCTGGGGTGTATCTGTGATCTCCCATCCATTGGTCAAGATTCCTCTTGAACAAGGCCAGCGAGGTGCTCTGCCTCACATAAACCGGGATTTTGTTCCACAGCATAGGGAGTCTTTGGGTGATGAATCTATCCCTCCAGCATGTCCTATTAATAGCTGTGTCGAGGTTTAAGTCTCCCACCCTTGTGGCTCTGAGGGATCTAGATTTTTTGAGATGAAGCATGTTCATCAAATCTGGGTTTGACATGGCCTTGTATGTCAGGCACAGGTCACCTCTGAGCAAGCGGTAAGCAACTGAATATAACTGGAGTTCTTTCAGTCGGGCAGCATAAGACAGATTTTTGAGACCCCTTATCCTTTTGGTGAGGAACTTTTGTGGCCTCTCCAGCTGCTGCAAGTGTCGGGTCAGATACATTCCGAATGGGGCATTGTACTCGATCATTGGTCTGATGAGTGATGAGTATAGGGAGACTATGACCTCCTTTGATCTAGATGTGAATCCCTTCATGATAAGGTGGGCAATGTAGAAGGTCTTCCTAACTACTTTAGCAATATGAGTGTCAAATGAAAGGCTACTGTCAACCTGGGTTCCTAGGTCCCTGATAACTTCTTCTGTGATCAGGGGATTGCCACCTATATGGTAGCTAGTGGTAACCTTGTTTTTCCCGAAGGGTATGACTATGCATTTCTTGGCATTTAACTTTAGGCCATGGCTCTGGCACCAGTTATCCATTTCTGTGAGACCCTTCTGAAGGATATCTGTGTCGGATGTGTTTTCGACGGCGCCAGTTTGCAGTCATCTGCAAACTTTGTCAGCCATAACCCTCCTGTGTTTGCTTGTACTTCAGAAAAGTAGATGCCAAACAAGAGTGGGCCGAGGACTGAGCCCTGTGGGACACCACTTGTGACAGGCTTTGAGTCTGACATGGTGCTAGCAACTCTGACCCTGTGGGTTCTGTCACTCAGCCAGTTTGCAACCCATCTTGTAATGTATGGGTTTACATTTAAGTTGATGAGTTTTTCAATGATACCCGAGTGGGGTATTGTATTGAAAGCCTTCGCCAGGACTAGGTAGGCTGTATGGACTGCCTTTCCCTCGTCAATGGCCTTGGTGACTGTTTCGAAAAAGTCAACCAAGTTTAAAAGGCATGATCTGCCTTTGACAAAGCCAAACTGGGTTGGATCCAAAGTCTGCAAATTCCCTATGTCTTTATTTATGAGATTCATTATGATCCTCTCCATGGCTTTGCAGATAAGGCTTGTCAAGCTAATGGAACGGTAATTTCCAGGGTCGGTGGAGGCACCGTCTTTCTGGAGTGGGACCACAGTCGCTGTGCGCCACTCCCTGGGTACGTATCCGGAGTTGAGACTAAGATTAAACAGCTGTCCTAACTGTGGGTTTAATTCCTCGTTGAGTTCATGGAGCACACAGCCGGGGACACCATCAGGTCCCATGGATGCTGTGTTCTTTGCCTTGGAGAGAGCATTTCTCACCTGGGCATTAGAGATGTTTGGGGGGCTACAATCATTTGGTATAGATATCTCTCCTTTAGGGGTGGAGGGGGGGGGAATTTGCACTGAACCTGTCAGCCAGTATGTTGGCAATGTCTGTAGGATCAGTAATCTTTACATCATTTTGAACTAATTCTGAGCATATCTGGGAGTCTCCTCCTAGGTTTCTGACATAGCTAAAGAATGCCTTATGGTTGTCTTTAGAGTCCTTAGCTATTTTTTTCTCAAAATTAGCTTTGGATGATTTTATGAGAGCTCTTAGCTTTTTACTTATAGTGATCAGCTGTGTCTTACCTTTTAAGGATTTTGCTCTATCTTGTAGTAGCTTTCTCCTTTTGTTGTAGAGTTTGTTTATGGCTGGGGTCCACCAGACTGGATGCTTGCCTTTGGTACAAAGAGTCTTTGTTTTGCTTGGGATTGCCTGATCCATGCAGCCCTACAGGTGCTGGTAGAAGGCATTTGTAAGTGATTCAGTGGTTTGAGTAATGTTTACCGCCGGCTCAGGGGCCTTAAAGGAGACCACACTAGTCTTTAGAAGTGTGAAGTCGGCTTTCGAGAAGTTCTTTACTGTGGTCTTTTTCATTTCAGGTGGGGGCGGGATGAGGACCTCCAGAGAGATTAGTTTGTGATCTGATCTCACCAGTGAGGGGTATACTTCCGGTGTTGAACATTGTGCTCCCATGTTCGTGATGATGAGATCAAGTATGTTTTCACCTCTTGTGGGGATGGTGACTAGTTGTTCCATGGCATTGGAGTTTATGAATTCCAGGAACTTTTGGGCTAGAGTGTTTGGGCTTGAGTAGTGTTCCCAGTCTATATTAGGGTAGTTGAAGTCACCTAGTATGATGGTGTTCGGAGATACATTTATCCCCTCCAGTGTTTTCAGGAAGACCATGTGAGGTTCCTGAGCTTGCGAGGGTGGCCTGTAACATGCTACAAATTGCAGAGCAGTCTTGCCTATGGTTAATTGCACCTGGATGGTTTCCGATGCATCGTGCATTGCCACCAATCTTGAGGTGTGGGTGTCCTTGATGAATATGGATACCCCTCCTCTTTTCTTGGTATTGTCCTGATTTTGGGGCCGGAACGCATGATATGAGGTAAAACCTGATAGTGCTGGGGTGCTCTCAGGAGCCTTGAACCAGGTTTCTGTCACAGCACAGACATCGATGTTCTCCATACTGAGAAGGGCCTCGAGTGCGTGCATCTTGAGGTTGAGACTTCTGGCATTGAGCAGCATTACCCTTAGTTTTTTTTCTTTGTTGTGTTCTAGGGTGGTAGGTTTAGAATTTGAGCCTTGCCTAAAAAAGGCACTATGGGGGTGGCAAGAGCCTTTGCCAAAATCCGGAATCCCAGGGGGTGACAGGTGCAAGCCATCCCTTGAAGCAGCGTGGCTTGTCCAGCATGTCATCCCAGGCAGACAGACATTGGATCCCCTTTGAATGACACCAGAGTTTAAGCCAATTGTTGAAGCTGATCATCTTATCTCTGTATTGTGGCATCATTCTTGGTGAAGGTAGGATACTGCTCAAGGTCAGGTTCATACCTGCTTGGGCTACATAATCAGAGAGCTCCTCTATGTCTCTTTTCATGTAGTCCAAGGAGGTACGTCTCAGGTCGTTAACACCAGTGTGGACAATGATTGAGTCGTACTTGTACCTGCTGTTGAGAGACCTGAGTGCATGCGTTATTTGGTGGATTCTAGCACCCGACAGGCAGCTTACTGTGACCTTCTCCTTACTCAGTCAGGTGAGCGGGACGTCAGTGTGTCTGACTATGGAGTCACCAGTGACTAGTGTGTCTGGCATTGTGTTTGGCCTTAAGGGCTGTGACTGCTTGACACTCTGACTGTGTGGTCTATGTGTTGCAGGTGTTGTGTTCTGAGGTGGTAGTTGTTTGGGTGTCTGCTTTGGTGGCCTCTGCTGTTTTGGTAGATTTCTGATCAGAGCCTCCGAGTATGTCTTTGTGTGTTTATGTGTATGATTTGAGGTTGTGATGGTATTATGTGAGACTGGGTCTATAGTGTGTGTGGTTACCTTCTCCTCCTGTCTGGTCTTGCCAGTCCTATGTTGAGAGAGCTCAGCCTCCAGTTTGGCCGTATAGTTGCATCTCTCGCATGTATTTGTGTTTTGTGGGAGGAGGAGAGGGTTGTCTGTGTACATGAGGCAACTGTAACATTGCCTCAATATTCCCAGGTTCACCAGCTGAGCAGGAGAGGACATTAGCAACTGATCCCTCGACATGCTAGAAGGAATAGACAGAAAACTTAAAAAAGGTTCTGGGGGATGTGGGTGACCGAGAAACGGGGTTTGCTTTTTTGGGGTACTTTCTATAACAAGAGTGCTGTATCGAGGTGATAAGTACTGTAGGAGCAAGTGCTTGGCTATACAGATAGAGAATAGTCTACTTGGGAGTCAAGTAGAGATAATTTATAGTTATAGGATACACTAAATAGAACAGTAGTATACTTTGAGGAAGGTAGTTTTAAGGGAAAATTTGAAGAGTGGACTTTAGGTAGCCCTAATAGTTTAAACCTGATTTGTGCAACGGTAGAAGCTCCGCGCTAAATCGTGCTAAATCGCGCTAATGCCCGCTAACGAGCGTTTAGCATGTTTTATAGCAGGGGGGCTGAAAGGAGCTAGGAATTGGCCCAAAACGACCAATGGACTACTAGTTTCTGGCTGAAACTTCACCAAATCAGACAAAAAGGCTGCTCAGTGCTTCCCACTCCCCCTGGTAAGCAAAGAAACTTCCCTTCTTCCAAATAAGGCAATGGATCAGTAACAGGAACTAAAAACAAAGCCCAGGGATCAGCAACTCTGAAACTGGACTACTCTAGTTCAGTAAGGCGGGAAAACAAGAGATTTTTTTTTTTTGTTTTTTTACAGAGACAAGGAAAACAACAGACAGTAAATGCTATAAATGCTATAAATCGGCTAGCGCACTTTAGTGTGTAGCCTACAGAAACAATTTGCAACAATCAGTAACTTAAAGTACAACAAACAGTGTACAATGCAGAAATCACTTAAAGTAGCAGTAAAACAGGTGAAAATGCAGTCACTAGCTTAATAACAGTGAGAAAGCCACAAAAATACTTATATCTGGTAGAAAGTCACTCTTTTAGCTCTCTGCTGCTTGGATCACTCTGCAGGCCACCACGAGGATCTGTGCTGAGTCAGTAGAAGCTGAAAAATGCGCATTTAGCGTGTTTTATAGCAGGGGGCTGAAAGGAGCTAGGAATTGGCCCAAAACGACCAATGGACTACTAGTTTCTGGCTGAAACTTCACCAAATCAGACAAAAAGGCTGCTCAGTGCTTCCCACTCCCACTGGTAAGCAAAGAAACTTCCCTCCTTCCAAATAAGGCACTGGATCAGTAACAGGAACTAAAAACAAAGCCCAGGGTTCAGCAACTCTGAAACTGGACTACTCTAGTTCAGTAAGGTGGGAAAACAAGAGATTTTTTTTGTTTTTTTGGTTTTTTTTTACAGAGACAAGGAAAACGACAGACAGTAAATGCTATAAATGCTATAAATCGGCTAGCGCACTTTAGTGTGTAGCCTACAGAAACAATTTGCAACAATCAGTAACTTAAAGTGCAACAAACAGTGTACAATGCAGAAATCACTTAAAGTAGCAGTAAAACAGGCGAAAATGCAGTCGCTGCATGGAAGTCTTTCACAGAGACATTGGTGGGCTCCCGTCCTTTGATGCCACCCAGGTTGGACTTGTTAGGGCCAGAGCATGGCTCCTACACCTGGTGGACTCCTTTGATACAGTTACCAGGGTAGGTGATGACGGTAAGGGGGTCACACAGCCTACATTGTCCTTTCATTGGCTTTCAGCACCGTTCTCCATTCTAGTATTGACAACATACGCATCCACCTGCACATCGACCCCTATGTCAGGATGTTATGCAAAGTGGCTCACGGACAGGACACACACAATGAGGGTACCATACCATAGTACCTACTGCATTTTAGTTACACTTGGCGTACCAAAGTCCTCAGTCATAGGGCCCCTCATGTTCGGTATATGCTTCCCTGAGGTACAGGCTAGCACAGAGGGATTTTCCCTGACTAGCTTTCCAGACAACTGCATACAAAGTGCCATGATTGATCCACCAGATGATACTGACTCCCTCCATAAGGGTGTCACTGTGATGGATACCTGATATCAATATCATGGCCTCAAGCTGCATGACACAAGGTGCATGAACATCCCCTACATACATGTTACATTGTACATGATCGCAGTACACATGTATGTTGCACCCACTCCTTTGATAACCATATTGCCACTGTGGCATGGATATCCTTCTATGTGGTCACACTTATCTGTACTGGGTTTGTAGCTGGAACATAGGCACCCATTGTACCTCTGAGCTCCAGACATATACACACATTCAAGGGTACAACACCCTATTTAGGGTGTACCTTACACAACAGCTATGGCTTTACATACCACAACATTAACACACCATGATGTTTATTGAGCTCCGACGGTTGACGTATGCGGCAGAACTATGGACACCACGTCTGTACACATTTGCACTCTACATAAGCGATATAAGCAAAAGCCACTGTGAACAACATGCTCATGGATATGTGCACACATGCAATGATGAGTGGGATGTGCTTGAGGGTTACATTCCCAAACCAGACACTCACCATGCTTTGGAACATGATTCCTATGTACATCACGCGGGGACACTCAGTAGCACTGTTCATGTGATACCTCACTTGGTGGATGGGAGACACACATGTACGCCAGGGATCACTGCAGTGGCTGTACTGTGCAGAGGTGCAGGTAACACATGGCTCTGCTGTTCACAGACAGGACACTACCCTAGAGAGGTGCCACTGGTGTAAACACTGTAGTTGGGCTTACACATAGACTTGCCAGACTGCATAGTACCCCACTATGAACCTGTGAAGCTATTACATGTCCTTTGTGCATGGTTAATTGAGTAGCTCTTTCATTTAGATTAGCTATCATGCTGTTACAGTGTCCCATGACTACAAGCCATATGTATCCTGTTATTGTATATTGTACATGCCAATAGACGATACCTTTGGTATGCATGATATGCCTGTTATGCTGTGTAGAATATCTGACATATCTACCTACAATACTGTACATTACACATATTTTACATATTATCCCATAATGCAAAGCATACTTGCACAGCGGGACCACCTTAGACATGTCATTGTCGTTATATGCCCATACACATGCCTACTGTGACAGTATATCAACATATATTATCCCCTGCTATGGCATGTACTTGTTGGACATACCCTACCACTGACGGCGGGTGGTATGGAATTGTTCTGTTTAAAGCTCTCATGTAACATCCCTTGTGGTGTCTGTGATGTTTACCTTGTGGCCCACTGCAGGACACACAATTTCTACAAGCGTTACTATGCTCAGCAAGACATCACTACATAATACCTTTTCCCACTTTATGCATTGCGGACACTTTTAATTAATACAAAACAAGCTATACATACACTAACATAATTAATACAAAACAGGCTATACATACACTTACATACTGAGTGTTCTACATACCTTGTTATCGTTCCGGACTTTCATAACTATCTCTCTTACACTGTTTAAACAGTTCTATGGTATGAGCATATGGTTTGAATGTCTGGCAAGTCATCCTTATATACGTCGATACCTGTAACATGTGGTTTCCTGCCACCATTTGGTGTTCCTGAGTGAATTATTACTTGCACATCAGCTGTGCAGCTACTCCATTCGCCAATTACGCTGCAACAGTGGGGTATAATTAAATTCTCCACTTGGGCATTGCCCATTTGCTCTACCTTCGGGGAGACGGCCTGTATTGTGTTTTGTTGTGTGTAATTGCAACTACTATGTGTAGAGACATGGATAGTTTGGATTCATGTGCCCCATGGATTGTGTGTGATGGCTAGAGTATGTGGTTCTACATGTGAGTGTACCTGTCATCCCAACCGTCTGATAAGGGACTATTGCAAACAAAACCTGTAACATCACCGTTTGTTCCATTATACAACGGCTACAATTTCACATGGCACCTTTAAAATGTGTCTCTCATTTTTATACCTAACCATAGGTTAGTACTAGGCTAACTGCTTTTGTGGACCATTTTAAGCCTAGCCAATTACCCCATGTAAGAATCAAACCCTGCACCATTTGATTTATAAGGCAAATGCCTTAACCATTATGCCAACCTCTCACAAAGTATGTTGACGCTTCTGCAGATGTAATTGACTGACTGGATGTTTGTGCTGTAATTACAGTCTGTATTGCTATAGTTTCATGTGTGGGTGATGTAGGTGGGTGTATGTAGCATATACAGGTTTGTGGGGCTTGCATTTCTACATATTCCATATATGTGTGTGGGCTCCTTCCCTAATTAAAGACCTATCAATTAGTAGACTTTTGTTATGGGCATATACATTGGGCCGTTGTTAATTGGTTTCTATATAGTATGCAGGTGAGGTTGATACTTATATAGGTTCATAGGTAGATACTAGGCTATCTGCCCTAGGTCATTTATAAGCCTAGCCAGAGTGTATTTGGCTTCCGCCTCCCTATTAGATTAGCCTACTGTGCCTCTGTAAAGTAGGTCACAGAAGGTACCCTTTTAAGATTAGTTTACTGTGCCTCTGTCTAGCAGGGACACAGAAGAGATCCCAGGGGTGAATTTGCGATTTCCCATCCACACATTCAGATTCCGCTTGAAGAGGGTCAGCAAAGGGCTATGTCTAACATGAATTGGGATTCTATTCCAGAGTGAGGGGAGCCTCTGGGAAATAAATCTGTCCCTCCAGCATGTCCTATTTATTTTTGTGCTGAGGTTTAGGTCCCTGGAGCATGTAGCTCTAAGGGACTTGGATTTTTTGAGGTGGAGCATGTCCATTAATTCTGGGTTTGACATGGCTTTGTACAGCAGGCATAGATCGCCTCTGAGTAGGTGGTAAGCAACTGAGTAGAGCTGGAGTTTCTTTAGTCGAGCTGCATAGGACATCTGTTTGTAGCCCATGATCCTCTTGGTGAAGTACTTTTGGGGTCTCTCCAGTTGCTGCAGGTGTCAGGTAAGGTACATCCCAAAAGGGGCATTGTATTCACTTATGGGTCTGATGAGTGACGAGTAGAGGGGAACAATGACCTCTCTTGATCTAGATGTGAACCCTTCGTGATAAGGTGGGCTATATAGAAGATCTTTCTAACCACTTTGGCAACGTGATTATCAAAGGAGAGATCACTATATACGTTGGTCCCCAAATCTCTACTTACTTCTTCCGTACTTAATGGATTACCACCTATGTGGTAATATGTGGGCACCTTGTTTTTCCCAAAGAGAATGACTATGCACTTTTTAGCATTTAGCTTGAGGCCGTGGCTCTGGAACCAAGCATCCGTCTCTGTGAGACCCTTTTGGAGGATGCTTGTGTCAGCTGGAGATTCGATTATGGCCCCCACTTCCATACCTCCGGAATTACAGCGATATGTAAAGGGATGTTACTAAATGACAGCTGTCCTGTGTATTTCTGTCTCAGATATTTGCACTCATTGCAGTTGTGTTAGTAACTGAACCTCTTTGGCATGGGTTGCCACCTTTTCAAATGGCCATTGTGGGACACTTGCGGGACACACATCGGTGTTTACAGGCTGACACATACCCATGGTCAGTACAGAGGATAGCACATACTTTTATCCTCAATACATACTTATTGTTGTAGGACTTTGGCTACTTATCATATTGCATGTAACATTTACGTTTCTTACATACAGGCATAACTATTTAATGCAACTATTACATAATATATGGGACATAATAATGTCCTACAATCTCGGACATTTGCCCTTTTTAATGTTTTATGTCAGGACACAACTGCCCAGGGAGGGGCTGTCCCTCCTAATGTGGGACAGGTGGTACCCTATGCCTATGGCTAGCTCTAGCCACACCTACCGTAATGATCTACCTCCGAGTTGGCACTAACAGACACACGATGCAGAAACACACACACACATTACAGTCACATGGACACACACACGGCACCCTCAACACACACATACACAGATTACGGCAATCACAAACACAGTTGAACACAGTACCTACGTGGACCGCAACACCAGCAGTGGTATCTAAATGTCCCTTCATATCGTGATAATATTACTAGCGGTTCTAGTGTTCTGGTACTGTGTTTTTTCGGTCTTTCAGCCTCGTCGTTACACGTGTCGGTATGTGACACATTCCATAGTTGGCGGTATCCTATTTATTTGTACCTCCATGGTTGTGTACATGTCGTTGACCTATCTATATATTTACAGATATCGGTGAATCCGTATATGTCAACATATATCTCTCTATCACCCTTTCTATCTGTATTATATATATACATATATATATATATATATATATATATTTATATATATATATATATATATATATATATATATATATATATATATATATCTGAAAGAGAGAGTGACAGGCAGAATACACCTTTCATTGTGTACTTGTCGGTGTATACTGTTTCCTGGACTCTGCACGTTTGTGTTTGTACCTGTCACATTACACACCTGCCGTAGGTACATCTTGGCTACTATAGTGTTAGGTGATTGTATACATGATTGCGTGTTCTACTCCTGGCAGTGGTCGTTTTACCCTTCAGAGCAGGCACTATTTGTACAGGGGTGAATAATGCTGGTTTCACCTGTTCTGGACATCATTGACCATGATCTGCATGATATACAGAGAAGCTTAGCCCTGTTTCGCGCATATCCGTATAGTCATATTTAAACGACGCTTACCAGCACTGGGCAATGCATATTCCCGCTAACGTGTGCTAAACATGATCTGATGACCTGTGTCCGACAAGCATTATTCATGCCTTCGGGATTACGTTACATCCCTTGCAGGATGTGGGACCGGGAACATGCACGACGGTCACTGCATTTACCACTTGGGCATCTGGGATTTGTACACATGTTATGGCATTTTGTATATGGAGTTTACTACGGCTGTTACTCCATACTGCAATCACATGGTAACTCAGTTAGTTTACATATGGATGAGTCCAATTAATGGTATGTCCATGTGATGTCTACTGGATGTGCTCCAGCATTGGGTATGTATATCACAGTGAGCCACACACGATAATGTGCTACACCTTCAAACAACTGTAGGTGGAGCATGCTGGGGTGATGGATACCTGTCATGGGTACACCCCATGCCTTGACACGACATCCATGATTACATTATGTGGAGCCCCTCATTAATGCAGCAAGGAATCCGTGCCGAGTGTGTGGAGAACAGTGCTTACACACATGTGATCCTGCGATTGCCTCTGCTCCACTGAGCGACAGTTGGTTACTCGATGTTGTGGCGACAGCAGACACTGTTTGCTTCATTTGGTGTATGGCCTCTGACAATCGGGCGTGTACCTACAGATGTACCTAGAAACCTATACACACAGCACCAACATATGCTGATAGGTGCATGTACTGTTCAGGTGTTGACATTTCTTGTTGCAATAGCTGTTGTGTGTACAGTGTTTGAGGGCTGCCTATGTAGGATTCACACAGTAGGCCACCTATACATTACAATTTACAGGTGGTCGTGTGTGTGTGCCATCCATTTTACTGTGTGTGCAGGTGGAGAAGTGTGTCAGTCTGTAGGGGCCTACACTGTCAGAGTATGTGCTATACATTCCCTCTTTGCCAAGGCATATGCATATTGGGCATGCCTCTGGCACAGGGTGTTCGTGGTCTGAATCCCTCTGTGCCTGTGATGGCCTTGGCAATTGCGGTGGGCTATGAGGGCCTTCACCATTTTGTCCCTGCTGCAGCTATTTCCGCAGGACCATATTATGTAGCATGGCACATACTATGAAGATGTGGGCACACATGCCTGGAGAGTACTGCAAGGCTCCATCAGATGTGTCCAAGCAACGGAACCATGATTTCAGCATCCCGAACACATGCTCTATGATGATTCTGGTTTGTGCATTTGCCTCATTATGGCGTTCTTGCATGAGTGTGTGTGCATTTCTGATGGGAGTCATCATCCATGGCTCCAGTGCATAGCCAGCATCCTCCACAAGGTGGCCATGTGGGATGTCCCCCCTGAAAAATACCTGATACAGCTGTGAGGCATGCCAGATATGGGAGTCATGGTAGCTTCCAGGGCTTTCAGCATACACAACCATGATAATGCCCTGGGCATTGCACATGACCTGGCAGCTGATGGAGTGGAATCCCTTGCGGTTTATGTAGCGCCTACCATGCTCACCAGGTGATGACTTGATATGTATGTGCGAACAGTCTATCGCACCCAGTACCCCTGGGTAGTGTGCCACATGGTGGAAGTGATGCATATTGCTGGCCAACTCATCCTGAGTTCAGGGGAAGTATATATGCTCATTGGCATGTGGTAACATGGCATCCAGAAACTGGGGTAGTATCCTGGATGCTGATGCCTGTGAGATCCCCAATATATCTCCAGTTGGCCTTTGAAAGGTACCTGTGGCTAGTATTCGCAAGCTTACACATACCTTCGTGTCCACTGGGATGGATTCCCCTCTGTTGTTTCTGGTTCTCAGGTGTGGGCGGCACAACTCAACTATTTGCTGTAAGATGTCCCTGTCCACCCTGTAATGCTCTACTATCTCCAGATCATGTAGCCCCTGGTAGGTTACCCTTGGTCTGAACACTCTTCTCCTCCTCCGTGGCCTGTGGTGGTTGTTAGCATCATCCTCCACAACACCGTCAGTCTCTAACACATGGTGATGAATCACAGCTATGGCAGCTCCCAACATGTACATTTTAAAAGTTCCCCATGTGTTTACACCTATGATGCAGTGTTTGGGAATACACAGGTGTGTGTAGGGTGCTTTCACACTTTATACTATTGTGCTGTGAACACCGATGATGTCATAGGGTGTGTATGTACGATCGTAGCTACAGGGTATCTTATGTGTTTTACTACAGGAACTACTATTGTGGTGCCTTTGGTGTTGAATTACATTTGGCTGCCATGGATTACCTCTTGCCCTTCCCTTTACATTTCTTCACATTTCACCTACCATTTTCTGGCATGCATCCTGCAGCCTGCTTTCATTTGTTCTTTCCTAGACCTGGCTTATCTTGCGTAATGTGTTCTATTGCCAGTCTACTGTAGGTTTGCTTTGCTCTGCTATGACAGTTCTCCTTTATTTGCAATCCGACACCTCCCCTATCCTGTTTTGCAGGTTTTTGTGAGCAGACTTGTCAGCTGCCGTCGATTGCCCACTGTGAGTTAATAGGTGTTAATTGCTCAGTTGTACTGCAATTACCCTACTGCGGCATTTCCTTCTTTTCTTCCCCTGACCTACCTGTTTGTGCTATGGTTCGCGGTGCGTGCATCCGCTTACTGGGTTTTGGGCACGTTTTCATCCCCGTACACATGCGCTTTCGGGCACCATATGTGCTCTCAGCTAAACGATGCTGTACCTACCTCCCCACCCCTGTCCTGCAGCTTTGCTTAGCAATGGCCAGGCCAGATTTGCATTGCTCCAATGTGCTTACAGCTAAGGTGGCACACCCCACTGCTGATGTCATGTTTACCTCTGAGACACTCCTCGGTGTTATACTGCTGCGCCGTATGGTACATCCTTATTCCGGCGGGACGTTTGCGATTCAGTATTACCTGCCTCATTTGCATGGCATTGACTACTAATTCATAGTTACCACGGCGAACACTGTCACAGACCCTTAACAACCCTTGCAGCTTGGTTGTGGTGTACCATGCATACCGTTGAGTATTATGGTGAAATCCTGATTTGTATTAAATTGCGATTTTATGACATCTGTATATATTTTCTTTGTGTTCCAGTTTGAGCACACATGCCCTGTGATTGTACTTTGCGTTACTGTGAACATGACATTAAATGTTGTTTTTTAGGTGTTGTGCATCTTTTCTTATGCCATTGGCTGTGTATTTAGCCATTGGCATATGTTAACTTTGTAATGCATGAGTCTGGTCCGCTTCCATAGCTCCGATGTTCTGTTTGGGAAAATGTAATCCGTGTTTTTTGGTTTACATTTCCGTGAGCTTACACTACGCCTGCACCACTTCATGAATCGCTATGTACCTTCATTTGCATGGTGCGGCACTGTGCATGGGGTGATTAGCATACCTAAGCCGAGGGCTGCGCAGTTCTGGCATACACCAGTAGTGCATGTGGAATTGGATTATACCTGAATCGCTCGATGGCCATATTTGGTGTTATACCGCCTATGCTACTCCTGCGCCTGGCGCAAGCTTCATGAATCCCGGGAGATGTCTTTTTTTAACCTAATATCTTTTTGCAGGGTTAGTCAAAATACATTAGGATGGTTTGTTAATGTTTTGTTGTTGAAACAAACTCAACTCTTGCTTGAGTAAAGTGTGTATGGGTGAACTGAAGTAAGATCACAAACAAGTTCTAGGCTATGTGATGCGAAAGAAATACAGTAATGTAACTGTGGTCTTCCCTTTTCATTATTTTAAACCATGAAGGCTCCAAGCAGCTTCTCTGGGTAAGCATTTGGGATGGAGGCTATACCTATGTGCAAGTAGAATGACTGCAGTTTGGCTTGCTTTGTAAGAGTAATGTGCATTGACCACAAGCTCTGAACTCTGTGTATTGTTTATGTGAAAAAAAAAGAATACTTACTGTGACGACCATGCCCTGGCACAGCAATCAAGGAGCCTCAATGCTCACCACTAACACCAGGGAGGTCGTCTCCTAGAAGAGGAAAGGATGACTAATACACACAGTAAAGTACAATTTCCCTTGCGTGCACACAGAGATCACAGTCAGTCTGGGGCTGACTGCTCCCTTGCTCACCAGATCCCCAATAAGACTCCCCACAGGCACTGCTATAGGGTCCAGGTCTCAGCTTAACTGGGCAAGCTAGAACCTCCAGTACCCTCTCTGTCCAACCAGCACTTTGTGTCCCTGGCCAAGTAGCTGACACAATTTCAGATAAGTATTTATACAACTTCACAGATTCTCCTGGGAAAGGTTGACATGGATTCTCCAGCTGTGCCCCTTTACCCAGATTATGCGGTAGTAATTACTGCCACCACCCAGTTAATAATATCAGCTACTAAAAGGCCTTTAAAAGGGTGTCCAGTTATTACTGTGCAATATTAATATCCAATGGTAATGTGACTATACAGTCTAAGGCTTATCAGAGTGGCCTATTACAATAAACTCTATATAAATATGCAATGTACTCTAGAGCTTATATCTACACAAAGCAGCCACAGGTAATAATAAATAATTAAAACACAAGACAAAACTACTACACCACAGAGATATCTAAGAGTTCACAGATTACACAGAAACTTAAAATAATACAGTAGGACAGGTTTGGTTTCAAAGAAAAATACCTAATTAATCTCTACTAGCTTTAACTATTCCTACAAGATATCACAGTGCTAAAAACTCACATGTGAGCATAAGCAGAGTGCTGATAAGTTAGATGTCCAGATCAAAATGCCCTTGGTCTCTTGTGAGAAATAGAATTTAAACATTACTAACAAACATGTCTCTAAGGCTCTCCCAAAATTACATAATTTTTGACACTTAGGTTTTCCCAGTATTCATATTGCATCATCTTAACACCTGGTCTGAGTTCTCAAGCCGCAAATTGCATTATTTAGCAATCTAACGCCTGCACAGAAACTTACTACAATAGAAGACATTTCACGTGTATATACTAACAGAAACTAAAGCAATAAAGCACCTTCCACATCTAAATTCTAGTCATAAACTTTAGCCTTAAAACAATGGGCATGAAATTGTTATCCAGCCGCCCTCGGGCCGAATTCTAACATGAAAGGATACAACATGCTTCACTGGGCAAGTAGAGTGCAATGTTGTCACATATTTTGCAGTTCCACATTTCACAGTGTTTTCTTACTTTTAAAAACACAAGCCTGTATTTTACATTTATTTATACAGTTGATAGAATTATACATTAAATTCTATTTGACTAGGCTGGCAGCCTTCGCCCATCTCTCCCCAGTCGTCACACTTACCTTAATGACAATATTGCCTTTTTTCTTTGATTTGTGTTTTTTTTAACCTTGCAGGATCAAATCAGATACTATGGGTGTGGTAGGCAATGGAAATTGTGGATATGTATGAATGAAACAACTGTCCCTATTGTTTACTATTGTAATTCCAGCTTTGCAAAACTGTAATACTTTTCTGTCTGTACTTTTTAAGATGAACATAAAATAATTCACAAGTGTATGAGTAAGTAATTCTTAATGTATCCTATTTCATATCTGTTCATGTATTATACTGCATGTTTGCTAAAAAAAAGTTTCTAATATGTTGGAACTTTTCTCCCTGGATATATGTTGAAAAGTTTTTTGCAGAAACCTGGGTAAACAAAAGTAAAATAAATAAAATGAAATGTGTACTTGGCTGGCACACACAAGCTGTGATTAGTGTTTCTGTCAACAAAATGAAAGTAATGCAAGTATGCAATCCAACTGTTACTATTATTTCTACTTTAATACCGACAGGGAAAAATCAGCTACTTTGGTTAGGTAATGGGGTGTTTGTGAATAAAATGAGTTGACTGGCCTTTCTGTTTACTGTTGTAATTGTGGCTTTGCAAGATTAATGTGTATTTGGGTAAAGTCAGCTGTCCTACAAGCCTGTCACTACTGTTTCTGTACAACAAAGTAAATTAATGCAATCATTGCTTTTTTTGTTTTAATCCTGACAGGGTCAAAGCAGATACTTTAGGTCGGCAATTGATATGATGGCTGTTTGTGGATGAAATGTTTGGCACCGTAGCTTTGGTGTAATAATTCTGGCTTTGCAGGACTAATGTGTATTTGGGAAAAGCAAGACAGAATGCAAACTCTGACTATTTGCATGCATCAATGCATTAATGAAAATATTATTACTAATGTTGGCAAGGTCAAACCGCCTACATTTTGTAGTTAACAGGTATGGGGGGGCTGTTTGCAAAATAAATGAGTGGTCCTACTATTTACTATTGTAATTCTGCCTTTGCAAGACTGCTATGCATTTGGGTGTAGTGAGATGGATTGAGTACAAGTGCTGATCTTTGGTTAATGTTTATGTGAAAGCAATGCAGTAATGTAACTGTTGTCTTTTTTTCATTTTTTTTTTACTTTCTAGGTTCAAATGAATTACTTTGGGTAAGCAATTGGGATGGGGGGGCTATGTCAGTGTGAGAATGAAATGACTGGTCCTCCCATTTACTGTTGTAATTCTGGCTTTGCATGACTAATGTGTATGGGGGTTAAGCATACAGGCTTCAACTACTGCCTCTGTGCAGCACAAATACTACAACATGTATTATTATTTTAATCCTGGAAGGATCAAAGCAGAAACTGTAGTGGGCAATGCAATGGCTGGCCCTGTTTTATTCTTTTAATTCTCTCTTTGCAGGACTAATGTGTATTCGGGAGAAACAAGATGGAATGCAAGCTGTGACTATGTCTGCATCAAAAAATACATTAATAAAAGCATTAATATTATTATTATTTTTAATCCTGGCAAGGCCAAGACAGATACTTTAGGTAGGTCATGTACACAGGGGAGTGTTAATGAAATGAGTACTGTATGTGAAGTTGTACTAAAATGTAAAAAAAAGTGGCACTTAATCATTTCTGTAATATGTTTGCTTCAGGTTTACAACCACCACAATACCAGAATGAGTAAGCAGAATGTCATAGTGGCCTATCTAAAATCTATTGATATTAGAGACTTGACTTTTGATGACAATTTAAGAATCAAGAGGACTGGAAGATGCACGCTTTTCTCAAGATGGAGTCTCAAGGTATAAATACGTCAAGAACAGAAACAAGCAGCTTCAATAGCTCAGTCTATGCATCTGTGGGTGTGAGGAAACACACAGTTTGTACAGCTTCCCATGCTTATTGTTCAGTGGACAGGATGCCTGGACATCAAAGGGTATGAATGACCTGAAGATAATGATAGAGAAGGCTAGAAAGCATGAACAGTCTGCTAAACATTTTTGACAACCAAATGAGTCTACCACTGTTGGGAACTGTGGATATTAGGTCTCATTTAAGTACCGGATACCAGTTATCAGTGGAAAGATACAACAAGAAAGTGGAAGAAAACTGTCATGTTCTATCACTTATAATTGACTGGATCAAGCTATGTGCTGTAGAAGAGGAAGTAGCTTTAAGAGACCATGATGAATCAGAAGATTCACTGAGTGCTAGAATGTCCCACATACTGGTAGACTTCACCAGCATGCTTGATCAGAAGTTGGCTGAATACATAAACATTTCAACTGTTTTTAAAGGAACACCAAAAATGTTCAGAATGAACTCCTGGACTGCATGCTAACAATATGCAGTGAAGAAGTAAAACAAGAGATTCATACTGCAAAAGTTCTAGCACTAATTGCAAATGAAACCACTGATGTTGCAGGCCTGTGGCAAATTGCTATTGTGTTTGGCTATGTTGTCAATGGCCAGGTGCTGGAATATTTTTGGGGATATTTTATAACACCTGCACAGACCGCAGAGCATATTGCTGGTATGGTAAGTGAACAGTTGGTGGCAGTAGTGGGAGACCAGCATAAAAAGTAGTTGTTCAGAGTTATGATGGTGTATCTATTATAAGTGGAGTTAAGCATGGGGGCCGGACTATCATTAGACAAAAATTTAAATGATTATTATGACATTGCTATGCCCACCAACTTAATCTGGTAATGCAAATTGCCACACTTCATAATCTGAAGTAACAGCATTATTTTAACTGCTGGTGAAATTACAGCCTTTTTCTCATGTTCAATTCAAAGACAAACTGCTCTGGACAATATAGTAGCATGACACATGCCACAAATGTCTGGAACATGGTGGAATTTTAATATCCATACTGTAAATGCAGTGTATGAAAACTTGGACTTGTGTCAGAGTGCTTTTATTATTTGTACAAGTGTCTGACATCTGCTGCAGCAACTGTACAGGAAGAAAAAGGGCTACTGCAAACACTTGAAGATGATGAATTTAAGTTTTGGCCTCGAGTTTTCCATTGTCTAATGTCTCGTGTTGATATTCTTTACAGTCAACTTCAGTGTCGTACCACAGATGCAACCTCAATTGAAAAGGATGTACATACATTTTTGAATGCAATTGACATTGTCAGATCAGATATTGACAGCATTGCAGAACAGTACCTACAGACAGAGAACATCCTGGTGAGACATAGATGAGGAACATCAAGATCCTAGCCATCGCATGACACATTCTTGATTGCTGCAAAGGAACTGTGTGATGTCATAAAATTCCATGCAACATCACAATTTGAACAAACTGGGCATCTTCAGGCTTCTCAGCTGCTACAGCCTGAAAACTTTAAACATACATAAGAGTTTCCAGAAAATCTCTTCACAGCAACAATAGAAAACAATCCACTACTGTTGAGAACAGAACTTAGAGTCGTGTATCTCCATGAAGACTTTGCAGGAAGTGGCAGTGCACTCAAGATGCTAAAATTCTTAGTGGACAACTCATTAACCAGTGTGTTTTCAAAGATTTTCAATGTGTTACTGATTATAGCTACTGCATCAATGTCAACTGCTGAGGCAGAAAAGTGTTTCTCAACAATGAAAAGAATATGGGACAGGAAGGAATGAATGCATTGGCTATGATTTCCATAGGATATGAGTTAACAAATACTGTAACAAACTTCAACCAGAGTTGTTGCTTTGTTTGCACAAAATAAAGAGAAACAAATTGTAATCTACAAGTAAGAAACCTGAAAAATACCCAGAGGAACACAACAGAGGCACTTATTAATACTACAAGTATTTATTGTCACGTGAATACTGTGTTTGCTCAGGAGATCTGAAATGGTCCCTTTTATGGGTCGAGAAAAAGGAAAAAAGAAAAACAAATCTAGTATGACCTGATGTGTTCCAGATCAGACCACAACTTCTCTTTGGGTGCAGAAACAGAGTACAAAGTACTGTTTGCAGCATACTGCTTGTGTATGGCTTCAAAACAGCGTGCACATACTTTAGCAATGTGCTCTTCAGAATACAATGAATACTGTGTTTGCTTGGGAAACATGAACCAGTCCATTTTGTGTGTCTGAAAAAAGGAAATTAAAATCAAATCCAGTATGACCTGATGTGCTCTAGAACAGACCGCAGCTTCTCTTTGGGTGCAGAAACAGAGTACAAAGTACTGTTCGCAGCATACTGCATAAGTAAGCCTTCAAACCAACCTGTATAGGTTCATAGGTTGGTACTAGGCTATCAGCCCTAGGACCTATACAAGCCTAGCCATAACAATTCCCTGGCTATTTCTTCCCACACTGTGTACTTCCCTGGACCCCTGTCTAGCAGGGTGACTGACGTGATCCCCAGGGTGAATTTCCTTTCTCCCATCCAATCGTCAAGGTTCCTTTTGAAGAGGGCCAAAGAGGCACTCTGCTTGACATGTATGGGCAATTTATTCCAGAGTCTGTGGAGTCTCTGGGTCAGGAACCTATCCCTCCAACATGTTTTGTTTATTGTGATGACAAGGTTTAGATCCCTGGAGCGTGTGACTCTGAGGGATTGGGATTTCTTTAAGTGTAGCATGTCCAGCAGCTCTGGGTTTGACATGACCTTGTATGTTAAGCAGAGATCGCCTCTGAGTAGACGATATGTGACAGAGTATAGCTGGAGTTTTTTAAGGCGGTCAGCGTAGGGCATCTGTTTTAGGCCTGTGATTCTTTTAGTGGGGTATTTCTGTGGCCTTTCCAGTTGTTGCAGATGTCTTGAGAGGTACATACCAAATGGGGCATTGTATTCTATAATGGGTCTAATGAGGGATGAGTACAGTGGGACAATGACCTCCCTTTTTCTGGATGAAAAGCCCTTAGTGATGATGTGTGCCACACATAGAAGGATTTCCTGACTGTTGTGGCAATGTGGTTATTGAAGGTGAGACCACTGTCCACCTGTGTCCCTAAATCTCTTGTCACACTTTCGGTGTTTAGTGTACTGCCACCTATATGGTAATTCTCGGATACATGTTTTTTCCCAAAGGGGATAGCTATACATTTCATGGCATTGAGCTTGAACCCATGGCTCTGTCACCATGCATCTGTTTCTGTAAGGCCCTTTTGTAGAATATCCACATCATTTGGGGATTCAGTAATGGCTCCCAGTTTGCAGTCATCTGCGAACTTTGTTAGCCAGAGTCCCTTAGTGTTGGCCTGTACTTCAGAGAAGTAGATGCCAAACAAGAGCGGTCCCAGGACTGAACCCTGAGGTACTCCACTTGTCACTTGTCTGGAGCTGGATTTGGAGTCGGCTACTTTTACAGTGTGGGTTCTATCAGTAAGCCAGTTACATGTAGCAATGTGCTCTGCTTTCCAGTTGTGGTAGATATAATAGGAAATTGTATCTTACTGTCTCTCAGAATTACTGGCACATTAGGCATTGCAGTGATCTTGAATTGTGAATAATAAATTAAGATAGTCCAGTGAGATCTCCAAATCTCCTTGTTTTCATTTGGCGTTGTACAAAATGATTACTTTATACAGTACAGTGCATTATGTGCAGTCATAATAGTTTCATGTAGTTGAGACCAACCTCTTTTTCACTGTTTAGAGGTGTTGCAGCAGAACCTAAACATATTATTAACTCTGAAATGTATTTTAATCCAGTTTTGCTTGGCAGACTATTCAGCATATCCAATAGGGACTGAGTACTTACTTTATGTAAATTGGTAAGCATGGTCAGGGTTGATCCCACTGTAACATAGCTCTGCCCCTTTCTACTTGGCTCTACCCATCCAGCTGTCTCCTGCAGCCCCCCTTAGTTTTGAAGACACCAGTCACCACAGACTTTATGTATAAAAATATATCTATATCTATGTCTCTGTCTCTGTGTGTCGATAGATATACATGTATAAATTGACATTTATTTATTTATTGCATTGATTAATGAGGTGGTCCAGCTGGGTCATGCAAAATCCCTTTTCAGTGTAGGACATGGGAGAAAAGCTCCAAAAAACAGAGGCATAGCTGGCTAAAGTAGCAGCCTATATTGGTCCCATGAGCATGTGCCCCACTCACTCAGCTCCTGAAGTGAAGAACAAAAAAAAAAAAAAAAAAAACTTCAGTTCAGACTACTGCCAAAAGCAGCTTCACACAGTAAACCAGCCAATCATGCATCATCAAATCCATGCCCCAAGGTCTTACAGGAAGAGACAAAAAAAATCTTCAGCTTATTGTGTGATTGTGTGATTGGCTACTCAGGCAATCCATAGGCCAGCTCTTCTTGGCAAGAGAAAAAAGAAAAAAAAGAAAGAAAGGAAATGCTGAACTCTAGTGACTTTCTCTACTGGCATTTCAGTACAGAAAAGAGTTCTTGATCATGCTCCCTAACAACTTATGCCTGGAGCAAGTGCCCCTTCTCCTCACCCTTGCTATGCTACTGCTTAAAACATACTTAGTGAAAGAAAAAAATATGCAAAGAGATTATACTGTTTGTGAGTACAAACAATATTTGAAAGATGGTGATTAGAGATTCAACATAGATAAGCAGTAGAGATGAATGTGACAATTAGCAGTTGTCAGAGAAGGAAGAATAAAAAAGAGGGATTACATTAGCGGAAGTAGTAAGGGTATTCCAGTTGCAGAAAAGGAAGAACTGTAACTCTAGAATTACATATTTAACATTCCTCCATACCTGTATTCATCCCTATGTATAACAGACATACCTTAAGGCCACTGTTGATGGTACCACCAGTATGTTGGTCATGTAGCCAGGTTATCTGTGGACTAAATAGATTCAGAATCATGTATGGATAGGGAGGGAGGATTCATAAAATCTTATGAAGGGGTAAATTATGTATGAAATAGGAACATACCTCCCAAAATAGGTACATCATATGAAGGAGAAAATCAAGCTTGACAATAAGCATGCACCTCCAGAATAGGTACTGTGGAGATGTCAGTTTCTTTCCATATTTATTTTTTGTTGACAGGGTTGCTCCCACTAGGCTACTGGCTTCTTCTCATGGAAGACTCAAGTTGTTATGTATACTACTGAAACAAATTTAGCCAGCTCGCTGGAAAACTTCCCCTACTCTTTTTGATGGGTGCCACAGAATATTTTGCATCCGCCTGAGCTACCACCAACTCAACAGATGGGACCTCAGTTTAATATCTCATCCAAAGGATGACACATCCAGTAGTGTAGCAGCCCCTATTGCTGTACTACAGTATCAGTAATTTAATTACCTGGAGTGTGAGTAGGTCCCACAGCCTTATGGTCTTCCTCAATTAAAAGTAAGTGTGCTGCCTATTACACCACTGATACTACAACACTTTATGCACTCTAACTTTCTTTGCTCAGTGTTCACATTTAATTCTACATAAAGACATAATAGTTCAGTGAATGAAGTAGCAATGTAGCCTGAAGCTGATTAGCAGAGCAATAGCAGCAATACTGCTCAATGAGATTAAACTGATCAGAAAAATTGCTGGCAAAAACTCAACAGGCCATGTAATGACTGGTTGATGGTAATCATGTGACATAATAAGTCCAGTATCATGCATGTAGCATACTCATAATGATATGCATAGGTTCATAGGTAGGTACTAGGCTATCGGCCCTAGGGCCTATACAAGCCCAGCTAAAAAGGTTCCCTGGCTTTTGCCACCCAAGAAAATTATTTTCCTGTGCCACTGTCGAGCAGAGCCACAGAAGTGATCCCCAGGGTGAATCTCCTATTTCCCATCCAATCATCAAGATTTTTCTTGAAGAGTGCTAATGAGGAGCTTTGTTTGATATAGATAGGTAGTTTATTCCAGAGTATGGGAAGTCTCTGGGACAGGAATCTATCCCTCCGGCATGTTCTGTTTATTGTGGTGACAAGGTTTAGGTCCCTAGAGTGTGTATCTCAGAGGGATTGGGATTTCTTTAAATGCAGCATGTCCAACAGCTCTGGGTTTGACATAGCTTTGTATGTTAGGCAGAGATCACCTCTGAGTAGGCGATATGCGACAGAGTAAAGCTGGAGTTTTTTGAGACAGTCTGCATAGCGCATCTGTTTGAGGCTGGTAATCCTCTTTGTGAGGTATTTCTACGACCTTTCCAGTTGTTGTAGATGTCTTGATAGGTACATACCAAAAAAGGCATTGTACTCTATAGTGGGTCTAATGAGTTATGAGTAGAGGGGAACAATGACCTCTTTTTTTTCTGGATGAGAAACCTTTTGTGATGAGGTGTGCCATGTAGAAGGATTTCCTGACTACTGTGGCAATGTGATTATCAAACGAGAGACTACTGTCCACCTGTGCCCCAAGGTCTCTTATCACACTTTCAGTGTTAAGTATACTACCGCCTAAGTTGTAGTTCATGGGTATAGAGTTTTTACCAAAGGGGATGACAATGCACTTTTTGGCATTGAGCTTGAGGCCATGGCTTTGACACCAGGCATCTGTCTCAATGAGGCCCTTTTGTAGGATGTCCACATCGTTAGGAGTTTCGATTATGACTCCTAGTTTGCAGTCATCTGCGAACTTCATTAGCCAAAGACCTTCTGTGTTAGCCTGTACTTCAGAGAAGTAGATACCAAACAGGAGAGGACCCAGAACTGAACCCTGTGGTACTCCGCTTGTCACTGGTCTGAAGTCGGATTTGGAGTCTGCTACTTTCACAGAGTGGGTTCTGTCAGTGAGCCAGATGGCAACCCATCTTGTGACATAGGGATTTATACCTAGTTTAGTGAGTTTATCTATAATTCCAGAGTGGGGGATGGTGTTGAAAATCTTGGCAAGATCTAGATAGGCTGTGTGAACCACCTTACCCTTGTCTACGGCTTTGGTGACTGTTTAAAGAAGTCTATCAGGTTTAGGAGACATGATCTGCCTTTTACAAACCTGAACTGGGTGAGGTCCAGAATTTGGAGATTACCAATGTCTTTGTTTATAAGTTCCATGATACGTTCCATGGCCTTGCAGACCAGGCTTGTCAGGCTAATGAGGCAGTAATTCCTGGGGTCCGTGGTGGCTCCTCCCTTGTGGAGTGGGATAACCATCACTGTGCGCCATTCAGCGGGCACAAAGCCTGAGGTGAGGCTATGACTGAACATGGTACTTAGG
The DNA here is from genome assembly GCF_019279795.1 of Protopterus annectens. Classification (NCBI taxonomy): domain Eukaryota; kingdom Metazoa; phylum Chordata; order Ceratodontiformes; family Protopteridae; genus Protopterus; species Protopterus annectens. The sequence continues at coordinate 54,833,097 of NC_056727.1, read as the reverse complement.
TGGGGTGCCAGTTCATTCTATAGTTCATGTAGAACGCAGCCTGGAATGTTGTCTGGTCCCATGGATGCTGTGTTCTTGGCTTTGGAGAGTGTGTTTTTTACCTGTGCAGCCATGATAACAGGAACTTTGCATTCTTCCGGTATAGAGATGGGCCCTTTAGGGGGTGAGAGGGGGGTAAAGTTAGCACTAAACCTATCTGCCAGTATGTTGGCAATATCAGTGGGGTCTGTACATTTAGTGCCATTGTGCTGTAACTCAAAGCAGATCTGAGTGTTGCCATTGAGATTTTTGACATAGTTATAGAATGCTTTGTGGTTGTCTTTAGAATCAGTGGCAATTTTGTTTTCATAACTAGCTTTGGAGGATTTTATCAGGGATTGCAGCTTCTTACTGTGGCTGACCAGGGAGCTCCTCCACTCATGGGATTTTACTCTATTTTGCAACAGTTTCTTCCTTCTGTTGTACAGTTTGTTTATGGTAAGGAACCACCAGATTGGCTTCCTTTTTTTGGAGGATAGCATCTTGGTTCTGTTTGGGATAGCACAATCCATGCACTTGTGTAAGTGCTTATAAAGTGCAATTGTGTAGGATTCAGTAGTCGTAACTGTATTGTCCATCTGCATGGGTGTCATGAGGTTCACCACTTCTGTCTTAAGAAGCATGAAGTTGGCTTTGGAGAAAATTTTTACTGTGGTTTCCTTAATGGGGGGTGGGGGCAGGATGTGGATATCTAGAGTGATTAGCTTATGGTCAGATCGGACCAATGAGGCATTGACTTCAAGTGTGGAACACCGGACTCTCATGTTAGTAATGACTAGATCTAGGATATTACTAGTTAATCACAAATTAGAATTGGGCAGGCAAATGTTTATATGAGCACACCAAAATTTTATTGTAATCCAAGGTTAAAATTGTAGAATATCCAAATGTATCAATTAGTTACTTTCATCACCTGAATTTAAAAGAAGAAATTCAAATTACATCACATCCTAGAGCAGTCAACACACCTTCATTTAAAGCCATAGTATACTTAAAATTGTCATTACTTCCACAACACCGTGAAAGTTGTTAAAACCATTAAAAATACTTTTAAAATACTTCATGAATTTTAAAATCACCACCTATCTACAATTATATTAACTCAAAATTTAAATAAATTTAAATAAATAAATCCATGTGGTAATAAATATAAATAAATACCTAAAATATTGGAGAACATATATAAGTATAAATACTCATTCAAACAGTGTATATATGGATAAGTTTGTTACACTAAGAAATTTACAAAGTGTATTTTAATGTCTATTTCAGGCTTTAATTTTCAAGACACTACTAATAGACAAATTATCATTAAGCTGTGGCCAATACATGGCGTTCAGTTTGATCTGCCATCCTAGTTCCATTTTGTCAAGCTGGTAAGACCATGCTCCACCTCTTGCACTAATCATTGCAGTGTCTAATAAAATGAATTTAAAAGCATGGTCTGGGTAAGCCATAATATGTTTTGCTAAGGCATTCCCTTCCCATAGATCACATATGTTTCTGAGATGCTCCCCTATTCTGTTTTTAAATTTGCACTCAGTCTTGCCCACGTAAAAACATGGGTACAAATTACAAACAGCACGATATACAACCTTCTCAGTTGTACATGAAAATCTACCTCTCAGCCAAATTCTAACTCCATTTATTGTGACACTGTTATTAATTTCCATAATGTTCAGGCAGAACTTGCATCTCCCACATTTATGCATGTGTCCTTGAAGATGCTCTTCCTGTCGTCTTTCAAACATATTTTTAAGACACTGTCCTTTCTTATATACACAAATAGGAGCGCCCCCCAAAATGTCTCTCGTTTCTTTGTCACTCCTAATAATTTCCCAATTTTTTATTAAAATGTTCTTTATAATGTGCTTCATTATTGAAAGTAGTCAAAAAACTATTTTCATAAATCTTTTCATTCACTGGTGCTGTGGCCATGGTTATGTTAGTGTTGGCTTCATTCTTATTGTAATCTCCGCTATTAATTATTTGATTTATGTTACTTATCTGGTATTCAACATTTTGGCTCCTGTTTCTAGAATGGGAGTAAAGTACCCAGATTGTCTTTTGTCATTAACTTCTTGCATAATCTTATCAATTAGACTAATAGGATAACCTCTTCTAAGGAACATACATTTCAGCAAGTTACATTCCTCTACATAGTCATCCCAAAGGGTCGTCATCCGGGCTGCATGGACAAATTGCCCTTTCAGTACAGCTCGCTTTTGTTTAAAGGGATGACAACTGCTGAAATGTAAAAAACTATTAGAGTAGGTTTCTTTTCGAAATATTCTAGCTAGAACTCTATTCTCAGTTTCATCTTTTAGTAAGTGAACATCTAAGTATGCTATATGGGTATCACTGACAGTATGTGTAAACCTCAAGAAACTGGTTGTTTCACTGATAAATGCAAGAAAGTTATTCAAGACGTCTCTGGGCCCTTCCCATAATATAAACAAGTCATCCAGGTAATGCATATATGTTTTCAAATATTTGCATATAGGCCCCCACATGCGTAGCCCATTGCTACTCCTTCCTTTTGAAGGAAATATTGTCCTTCAAAGAAAATAAAATTATTCCTTAAAATAATGTCTAACATCTGTTCAGATAGGTTAATTCTGTCCTGTCTTAACCCTTTTAAGTGTAAAAATTCACAAAAACCATTGTAATCCAATGTTATGTGCTATTATACTATACAAATTAACCACATCTATAGTCACTAACAGCTAGTCCTTTTTGTATCCAATACTATTGATTTTTCTTAAAAAATCCCAAGAATGTATACATACACTAGTTTCATTCCACACGTTCACTCAACTCCTTCTCAAGATATTTTGCTAGGGGGTATGCTATAGAGCCCCTTGTGTCAACAATTGGTCTCATTGGTGGTTGATGCATGTCCTTATGAATTTTGGGAACTCCAAAGATACTAGGAGTAATAGGGTATTCTATAGAAAGATAGTGTAATTCTGTGATGGATATTAGACCATCGATAAACATGTCCTGAATGAAGCTCTTGATTCTCCTGTGGGCCCCATTCATTTCATTCAAGGAACTCATAGTGTATGTATCTGAATTTAAGATTTCAAACATTTTATTGTTGTAATCCACTGTATTCATAATAACAGTACACCCACCCTTATCTGGTTTCATGATCCTAGTACCTTTGTTATGGAGAAGAAATTTAAGTTCAAAATTTTCATTCATACTTAAATTAGCTTGTGTAGTAGATGTTCTAGCATCTCTATTAATGTTTTTATTTAAGTCACGTAAATCAAGTTCACAAATTCTCTCATAAACAGTTAGGGTGGGCTGTAATGGTGGATTAAATGTGCTCGAAATCTTAAATAGTTCTTTCATCAGGGAATGGAGGGGCAGAAAAATGGAGTGGTGCCCACTACCACACCGCATTCACTACTTTGACAGATACTACATAAAATATGAACATAAATGAAGAGAAAAAAAATAAACACAAAATAAAAGCAGGGCAGTGATAAAAAGGAGGAAACACAAAAGAAAAATGATTATCACTAATCATTACAACACTGGTTGGCAGTACTATCCCTAAAGGAGAACATTGCTATTAATTATGCAGTAGAAAAGAAGACACAATATGCAGATCACACAGAAAGAGAGTACAGCAGTATGTAGGCCATAAGGCATGGACTGAATGCCACCTAAATATTCCACAAAATTTTGTATCACATGAGAACAGTGCGTGAATTGCAAAGATGGATCAGAGGGGCGATGGTAGCTGGGCTGGACAACCTCAGCAGCCTAAAGTGTTCTGTTAAAAGGAGTTACCATCAGGTGATAGACATAGCCTTCTAACAGTACTCTGCATGGCACCATGGTAATCATAATATTGGGACACAATCACAGAAGCCAAAATGTAGTGCAAACGAGCCACTGTCAACTGGTACCATAAGTCATCCATGACATAGGACATCAACATCAAATGTCAACCTGTCAGATGCCTGTGCATGGTATGCCAGGTGCAACTAGCACTGGCAGTGAAGTTTAACTAGAATCTCTGTCAATGCAATCAGCATCACCATGCTACCTGTTGAAACCCCTGTAGGCAGGAAGAACAGTAGAGCAGGTCAGCTGCATTACCAAGGCATGTGATACATAAAGCACATTAAAGCAGTGCACCATGCTTAAACCAAGGACCAGCAATACGCAATTAGACAGTGAAGTAAGACCCTACCAAATATCCATTCATAACAAAAATGGTATTTATGTGCCCCTATGCATGGGAAGTTTTGCCAACTGCCTCTGGCAAATCAGTTTGTTCTTCTCTCTCTTAATAAGTGCTCAAAAAACAAAGAAAAAGAAAAAAAAACTATGTCCATTACCCATTTGTTCTAAATATGGCTGAATGTTTATGCCAACAAACGTACAGGCAACCACCTGTCAGTAATACTTACTATAAAACTCTAGTTCATTGTCCCTAACCTCATCTTCTCATTGAAAACCTTAATAGCACCTCTTCAGTTTACTGTAGCAGTGCTGGCACTACTTAACACATCAAGTGATGCCTCTGGCATCAGTCACTGCTGTGGCAAAGCAGTGTCAAGCATTCACTATGTAATAGAGATCCTCATAGGAGTTTCTCAGCAGTTGCATCTAGTATCCCTTTGGTCCTTATGCTGGAATTACAGAAAGATTTTTGTTTCCATTCTTCACTACGTGTGACATTGAATCCCTTCAACACTTAGTGCCTTTGAAAGCCACGTCCACATCACAGGTTACAGCCTGGGGGAAAATGGGTAGCAGATCTGCATGGATATATATTGCAGGTATCATGTGACATGCATCCGTGAGAAGCAGGGCAGTATAACAGAGCCCAGTACCACTGTAAGTTCATGTACTAGTGAGCATTGTACCAGGGTGGTGTTGAGAGATAAACATGCTAGCCAACATGTATACTCCCCCTATAACCCACGTCCCTGCCCATGCATGCCCGCTCTCCTAATCTGTTACTGTTGTGCTCTTAAACACCACTGTCTTTCTAGTTACCTGCCTTTATGTTAATCTGACCATATATCTCGTTTCCTCTCTGTTTTTACTGGCTGGTGTGAGTAAGCACAAAATTATCATTTTGTGAAATCACTCCCCCTTCAACTATTTAAATTTATTGGCCATCCTACTGTATTTCATAGTACCAGAATACAAAAGTCCCACCCCCTTTCAATCTATCTTGCTCTTTAAAAAGTAGTGGCTCTCCACTAAAACTTAACTTTTTGTAAAGCTAAAACGTAAGTTACCCACTTTCATATCTAACTGCTTAGTGCACACTCTGCAGTGTTTAGGGTAAACCATTGTTTTTTTTCATCTTACCTTTAAGCATCTATTGCAAGACAACCAGTTATTGGAGAGCCCTCATTCTGCCTCAATAGTCATCATGGGATTAGTGCTTCTGTTTTCTCCTGGTGAGAGAAGGAGTACATTTACATTATTTCCTTGAGGCTGCTGATCACCAGCAAGCTTAATTACTGCTTTATAGGTGACAGCTTGGAATCTGTGCTTGTATTCTGATCCTGGTGAGAGTAGGAGCAGACTGCATTGATCCCTGACTGTTTCTGTTTGGAGAGTGAGTGTCTGTGCTTAATGTACCTGATTGGTCTGGTTGCTATTTGAGGCATCTACCAGAAAAAATGCTACAAGCCTACAGACCCTTGCATCATCTGGGACAAAACTGTGGATCACCAAACAGGCTGTGGCTTGCTTCTCTTCTTGGGATTGCTGCTAACACTTTGTTTCTGGTGACAGAAGAAGCAAAGGAATATTGAATCCCAAAAGAGTGGAGCTGTGGTGAGACCAGCATTAGTAGTAGTCAGGCAGTAGCCATTCATGCGACTCCCCTCTTTTCATCATTCTTGACAAGCTAGTTCTTTGTTTTCAGTAAGTACTGCTTGATTTGTTTCTAACTTCAGAATATCTGCCTAAATACCTCATCCTTAAATTTTCAGGGTATACATATTAGATTCCCCATAAGTGTTTGGCAGTGCTCTGTACAGACTCAGACACCTTGAGTGACATTTTTCCTGTAAAAGCACAACTGAAATTTCTCCAATATCTAGTTGCACAAATGACAAGTAGTTTACAGTGATAAGCACTGTCCACATAGTTGCAAACCAGATACTCCTGACAGTGATTGATATTAACTCCAACAGTCTAATCAATAAAAAGGCGGTTGTTGCCATGGATATGAACTTTTCTAATATCCCCGTTACTGGCTTGGTAGATATGGGCATCTTGAGACAATGTAGAAATTGTTTCATGTTTACTGACAACCAGTTAATTCTCAAACGAACTGATATGGCATGTGAAATGTGTTTACAGTGTCACTGGAGGCAACGCTCTCATATAAAAGTACTCCTAATGTCAAGGTTGTTGGTAGTACACATGCTGCACCCATCACGCACAATTCAAAGCAGACATATAGACCCACATATACTGAGGCACTTACATGTAACCTTCCTAAAGCTCAGCAGCCCCAAACACACTCTTTCAAAACAACACCCACATTAACACATAGAGCTACATCTCATGGAGCCTCTACCTCTAAACAAATAAGGCATGTCAACACACAATCCAACATTCTAATCATTGGAGACACCATCATGAGACACACTGATGTCCTTCTCACCAGACTGAGTAAGGAGAAAGTTATGGTCAGTTGCTTATCAGGGGCTAGGATCTGCCACATTACACATGCACTCAGGTCATTGGACCACAATTACCAGTATGATTCTGTCATAGCCCATGTGGGAGTAAATGACCTGAGTCGTACCTCCCTAGGCTACAGTATATGAAGAGGGACATCATAGAGGTCTCAGAATATGTGCTCCTAGGCTGGTATGAACCTAGCATTGAGCAGCATTTTACCTTTTCCAAGGATGATACCACAAAATGAACAAAAAATGACTGACTTTAATAATTGGCTTAATTTCTGATGTCATTCTAAGGGGGTGCAATGTTTGTCAGCATGGTAGAAGTTGGTCAACAGACTATGCAGCATTGTCAAGGATAGTCTGCACCTCTCCACTCTAGGATTTCAAATATTAGCTAAAACATTCGCTTCCCCCATCGTGCCTTTTTAGGCAATGCCAAACTGAAAGTACTTCTGACATAGCAAATCAAAACCAAGAAAATCTAAAGGTATTACTGCTTAGTGCTAGGAGTCTAAACATAAAATTCCACTCCCTGGAAGCTCTCTTTACCCTAATGAATGCTGATGTCTGTGGGGTCTCTGAGACATGGTTTAAAGCCACAAAGAGCACACCAACAGTGCAAGGTTATAATGCCTTCCACACATTTAGACCAACTACTTCTTAGGCAGGGACTAAAGGTGGAGGTGTCTCTAATTGCATCAAAAATATATACACATCAAGGCTGGTCAAACAGGGCAATGGACTTGAGCTGCTCCATGTTCAAATCACCACAGGTAAAATCCAATATCACATCCTTGTAAGCTATAGGTCCCCCTCTATGACCCAGGAAACCCATACCATGTATTTAAACTGATTAAAACACTAACCATCCAACACAATACCATATTCATGGATGACTTTAATTACCCCACTATTAAATGGGAATCCTATACGACATCAAAAGTACATGCACAGAGATTCATGGATTTTGTAAACACAAACTCCCTAGACAGATAACCAGGAGTGCAACCATACTGGATCTGGTCCTCGCCAATATGGAAGAGTGCTGCACACCCCCTAGTGTAATGCCTTCCCTGGTAATGTCAGACCACTAAATGGTCTCATTTGAAGTAAAAATAAAACCTGGACCCCCAGCTCAACCGGAAATATTCAGAAACTATTCTAAGGCTAACCTATTCAAGTCGTCAAAGTAAACTTTATTGTCATTAACACAAGTGCAAAAACTGAACGAAATTCCATATCTCCAGACTCAGTGTGCAGACAACATGTAGACTATTTTCACAGACATTTACACATGTAACACCCAGCTATTACATCACGGACATGCAGGTAGACAGACAAATACTGCAAATAATTAGAAACACATTTTAACACTTTTTGAACTGAACACTCCACTCTTGCATTGTACTTCCATTAAGTGTGAACCTGGCAAACTTTCAAGCCCCTATAAACCCTTAGATCACTTCTACCTATGCAGAACTGTTCACAGAAGCCATGTACAAGAATGTTAATAGCTGCACAGAGGCAGCTGTACCCACCTGGAAGAAGTACAGAACTAACTCAAAAAACAAGATTGAGCCAGAAGATATAGCAAACCTCCTGGCTGATAAATTCAGCTCCAACTTTACTCCTTTCTCCCACTCAACCTTCTCTCAGGAAATATTATCAAATATAACTCTCCGTACTACCATTAAGGAACAGGTCCTTAATGCTCTCTCTAAGACCAAGAGCACTGCATCAATGGACCCAGACAATATCCCAAGATGCCTTCTAAATAGCATGGCACATGACCAATCAGGGCCTCTGGAATTACTATTTAACTGTAGCCTCCAAACAGGCTTCATGCCTCATGAATGGAGAAAGGCAACAGTCATCCCTCTGCACAAAGGTGGGCCATCTACAGACCCAGGAAACTATGGGTCTACTATTGAAAGCTCATTTCACTGAATTTGAATTCACCCTGACCAAATTGCTGAAAGCTCAAATTACTGAAAACTAATTTCACAAAGTTTCATTTCACTGAAGTGAAGTACTGGCACTGTGTAAAGTACTGTAAGGCAATTAAAAGAGATATGCCCTTTTCCTGACTGTAGTGTGATCCTGGAGTTAGTACATGTATGTGTGTATGTATATATATATATATATATATATATATATATATATATATATATATATATATATATATATATATATATATATGTGTGTTATTTTAACAGCTCTTGAGTTCTATATTTCACTTTGTACTTATTTAACAGAAACAAGACTGATTTTATCCATGTATGCCAGAAAAAAATGTGATTACTTTATTTCATTGTGAAGAATCAACTTCATATTTAAGTTTTAATAGCTTTTTGCAAGCAATGCCAGCTCTGTTTCAAGATGATTCCATGCCATCTGCAGTCTGCTAATTAGATATGCTTGATTCTTTAGCACTGTCTAACACTTCAGAAGTTAAATACTAATGGCTGTAAATTAGATGCCAGTTATGATATGCTTTTTTTCCCTTTCCTTCACTATGCAACTCAGCTTCAAACATCACATTACTGAAAGTAGACCTGATGTACTTGAAGTAGGAATGTAAGCATTTTACTGTTGTGGAATTTTGGGGATGATGGAAAAGATGTAAATATACTTTACATTCCAACTTTGTTGCATTCTTTGAGAGAGGTTTTTTGAGCTATGAATAATATGGTTTAAAAAAAAGATGATGGTAATCAAAAAAAAAGATGGTGGTAAACAAATTGGGTACACTGAGTACCAAAGTGAGCCATGTTTTCCTTCACAAAACCTACTCTCTCATTGAACTTAATAAAGAACATTATTTTATTTCTTTATAACTGCTTACTACATTGAACAACATTCTTTTTTTTTATATTTTAACAGTATTTTCCTTAAATTTATTGCACTGTGGACTTACATTGGATGGAATTCAGAGGTATGCTCTGCCCTAACAGTGGAAGCCTTATGTGGTAAGGGGTAAGAGGTGCTGTTTATTTATGCTGAATTGATGAGTTCAGAAAAAGGGCAAAAAAAGTGTCTATATCAGATGATGGAACGTTTAGTTAAGCGAATAACTAAATGTCGATCACTAATAATCGCACACACAAAACATCGATTGGCAGTTTCCACTCAGGGAAACAATGCCATTGCCCAACGAAAAAATAAATAAATAAACACAAATGCCCCCTCCACCACCAAATAAATATACCAACTCCGAGTTCACTCCACATTGAAGAAAGGGCAAACTCCGCGTAACGGCCAAATGACTTGTTTCCCTGAGTGGAAACTGCTGTCCGTGATTTTGTGTGTTCGATTATTAGTGATCGACGTTTAGTTATTCGATTAACTAAATATTCGATCAACTAATATAGACCCAAAAAAACATGGCATGCCTACAGCTAGTGGGATTTGGCTTTTTTTGGTTTGAATGTACCAGTAATGTCTTAACAAGTGAAAAATCAAAAGTCATGGGAATTCAGAAGCCATGTAGTAGAAACACTGGTATGTCCTAAAGGGGTAATTTGCATATATCCCATGGACCTCCACTGCAGGATGTTTATGGTATTATATTACACAGTAAATACTCTAACATGGACAAGTCTTTCTTGCAGTGTTTACTGACCCCCGGATTCACTATGCCCTTGCACGGCATGCAGGATCAGTGCAGGAGCTCTAGCATTCAATATGTCTGCTGTGCGATCCAGGAACAGTCTGCAGGAGAGTGCACGAGAGCTCCTGCACTAATCCTGCATGGACTAAGCTCCTGTATGCAATTCACCCCATTTGCAGGAGAAATCCATGCAAATGAGGTGATTTTGCGATCCAGGAAGCTTGCGACCGTCCGTGCACTATCTACAGAAATGTAATCGGTTAGTAACCGAGAACATTTCTGCAAAATCCAAAATGGAGCAGTGACAGCTCCAAATAAAGGCTACATATCATTGAGGAAGCATGCCAATGGACAAGTATAAGGCCATTGGCATTGCAAACAAAATAAAAAATAAAAAAAATCAACTTTAAATTTTTTTTTAGTTGATCTCGGCTGTTCAAGCATAGGGCAGCGGCGCACAAACGGGATTGGGGGGAAAAAACAAAATAAACCTAAATTAAGCATTCTAATTAAAATCAGTATTCTGCCATACAAGTTAATGGCAGGCAGAAGACAATATGGCCAGTGAGTAGTAGTTGCTAAGGGGGGAGGCTCAATGTGAGACATGTAACTATGCATCAGCAGGCAATCCTATGCAAATGAGGGGAATGATAGTGAATCCCAGTTTTTCCCAGCATGTTAGTCAGGTCCCAACAGTGTAAGAGCAGAAATAGCTTGGTGCAAGCATAGGAGTTAGGTGACATCATTGGGGTGTGTGTCAGGCATATACTGTAAGCAGATTGGAGCCCTGGGTCTCGGGTTTTCTCCTAGATTAGCACAGCTAAGCTAGGTGGTGTGTCTAAACCTGCCTAGCACTCTTTATAAAGCCTAAGTGGGTGTGCATGCACACTGGGTTTTACAGTAAGAAAAAAGAAGTTAAACTAGGAAATAGCAGCAGTGTGCACATTTGAGCACTCTGCGCAACGCACACACGGGCTTAAACAGAAATGCAATGGGAAGGGAAAACAGCAATAGGAAGGCAATCAAGGGGAACTAGCTTAGCTGGCAGGTGAAATGTATCAGAATAAGCCAATTACACAGGCAGCAGACCAGCCAAGCCCAGAACACCACTATAAACTAAGCAAACACCTTCCCCTCTGGTTTTTCCCACACTCTATACCACTGGTGTAAACAAGCGGGAAACTTTTAACACTCACAGCAGAAAATGATAGGGGCTGCAATAGCTATCATACAACTTGTGGAAGAGCTGAGGGTGGTGAGGATGTGAATGCTGTCGACCAACCCACAGTGGGGAGATGGAGAAGTGTGTACAGACCCAGGGTAACCTACCAGGGCTACATGAGCTGGAGATAGTGGAGCGCTATACGGTCGACAGGGACCTCCTACAGCAAATTGTTGAGCTGTGCCAGCCACGCCGCACACACAGAACTAACAGAGAGGAACCCATCACAGTTGATACCAAGGTATGTGTAGACATAAGAATACTAACTACAGGTACTTTCCAAAGGCCAACTGGGGATATGATGGGGATTTCACAGGCATCAGCATCCAGGGTACTCTACCAGTTCTTGGATCCCATGTCAGCACATGTCGTTGAGCACATATATTTCCCCAACACCCATGAGGCGTTGGCCAGCAATATGCAACTGTTCCACCAAACAGCAGAATACCTTGAGATAGTGGGTGCCATAGACTGCACGCACATATGCATCAAAGCACCACCCGGTGAGTGGGGTAGGGTCTACATCAACCACAAGGGCTTCCCCTCCATCAATTGCCAGGTCATGTGCAATGCCCAGGGCATAATAATGAATGTGTGTGCTGGCTGCCCTGGAAGCTATCACAATTCCCACATGTGGCATCTGATGCAGCTGTACCAGAGTTTTGCCAATGGGGAACTCATTCACAGTCACCTAGTGGGCGATGCTGGATATGCACTGGAGCCATGGCTGATGACACCCATCAGAAATGCACACACACCCGAACAAGAACTCCATAATGAGGTACATACACAGACCAGAATTAAAGTAGAGCATGTGTTTGGGATGCTCAAGTCATGGTTCCAATGCCAGGACACATCCGGTTTTGCCCTGCAGTACTCACCAGCTACATATACCCAAATTGTCCTTGTATGTGCCATGCTACACAATATGATCCTGTGGAAACAGCTGCAGCAGGAACAGCACAGGGCAGGGCCACACAGCCCCCTACCATTGCCAAGGCCTGCACTGGCACAGAGTGACTTGGAGGAGGAACAACCTGAGCCTGCCCCAGTAGGCAGAAGGCTGTACTATGGCCTCTGAATGAGGCCTATGGGAAACCTCCCCCTCAGGCCTACACAGACTACAGCAGGTCAGGCAGTGGGATGTCATTTCTGAACGGTAGGATGTCAGAAACTAATATGTAGGTAATTAAAAGCTAAGATCTGTAGTACACTGGTATGCCTTTAGCCAGCATGATAGGTAAGACTACAGACTGAAATGGAGTACCCGACATACCAGTACAGTCCTAGCAAATGTGTACAAGTGTCAGGTGTGCCCCCCCATCCTATGTAGAAATATAGTAAACGTCAGGTGTGCCCCCCCAATCCTGTGTAGAACTGTAGGAATAGTCAGGTGTGCTGCCCCATCCTACATAGAAATATAGTAACAGGTGTGCCCACCCAATCCTGTGTAGAAACGTAGAAATAGTCAGGTGTGCCCCCCATCCTATGTTGAAATATAGTAACAGTCAGGTTTGCCCCCCAATCCTGTGTAGTAATGTAGAAACAGTCAGGTGTGCCCCCCCCCCATTATGCAGAAATGTAGTAACAGTCAATGTGAAATGATCAGTGGTGACCCTGCAGTGACAGCATGCTACCTGTCAGTGTACAGCACAAACTTCACCCCTGCAGTACAAACTATCTGGACTCGATCCACACATGCAGTACAGACGTCATACTGGGTTTGGTCACACACTTAAACACATGAAGGCCATGTCTGCAAACACCAATGGACCAGACATATATGGCAGTTGCAGTTGTTAGTGCAGATACTCGTCAGTATGCACCACTCATGCCTTGCACACACAGTGGATAGGAATACAGCCATATATGTAAGGACAACACACTATAATAAGCCAAAGGTAGACAGACATAGATGTGTGGAAGAGAGTGACTATAACAAGGAGCCATCCAGGCCTGTCCCACCCAGCACACAGCCAAAGGGCCTCAAACACATGAGGTGCAGATGTCACTCACTGCAGATACTAGCCACCAGTATCTGTCAGCATGACAGACTATGGTGCATGTGCCAGCTGTGCAACATGACTGTACAAGGAAGTAGTCATCTAGCAGCTGTATACACATAGCTGTGAAATATGACCCTGTGTGTGCCAGCATGTGGTGTGTCAACCCCTAGATAAATGGGTTATGGCCCATGCACACACACTGCTGTCCCCATAGCCCTGCTATGACAAGCCTGGTGAGGTCATCCAATGTGAAATACACCTTTGGGAGAATTATAGCCCAGTAATCTCCATGGTGCATCCCATAACTGTGTACTGCTGTAGTAAGATAAACTAGTTAGGTAGGAGTTCTAATCCCCAAATTGGCAACTGTGAGTTTGTATGTGTGTGTCTGTCTCTGACTGTGTAGAGAGCAATGCTTTTTAGGGTAGTCACACTACCAACAGTTCAAATGCTCAACTTTGGCAAGGCTGCTGTTGTCATCCACCTAGAAATACACCTCTGGGAAGATTGTAGCCCATTAATCTCTGTAGTGTGTTCTGTAACTGCGTACTGCTGCAGAGTGATAAAGTAGTCAGGTAGGTGTTACAATCCCAGAAATGGCAAGTGTGTGTGTGTCTGTCTGTATCTGCCTGTGCAAAGACCATGCTTTTTAGGGCACTCACACTCCCTACAAGTCATATACTCAACTTTGGCAAGACTGCTGATGTCATCCACATAGAAATACACCTCTGGGAAATTTGTAGCCCAGTAATCTCCATAGCGTGTCCTATAACTGAGTACTGCTGTATTGTGATAAAGTAGTTAGGTAGGTGTTCTACTCCCAGACATGCCAAGTGTCTGTGTGTGTGTGTGTGTGTGTGTGTGTGTGTGTGTGTGTGTGTGTGTGTGTGTGTGTGTGTGTGTGTGTGTGCATCTGTATGACCCTGTCTGTGTAGAGAGCAATGCTTTTTAGGGTACTCACACTCCCTACAATTCATATGTTCAACTTTGGAAAGGCTTCTGATGTCACCAACCTAGAAATACACCTCTGGGAAGGTTGTAGTCCAGTCATCTCCATAGCGCATGCCGTAACTGCGTCCTGCTGTAGTGTGATTTAGAACTGTGGTAGGGTTCCATCCCCACCCATTGCAGTTCTGGATGTTTTGTGTGTGTTTCAATGTATGTGTATGAAACAATGCATTATAGGCTAGTCACACTCACTACAATTCAAATGTCCAACTTTGGAAATCCTGCTGATGTCATTCATTGTGAAATACACCTTTGGGGAAGAAGTTCTCTAGTAATCCCCGTGGTGCGTCTTATAATAGCTTTATGCTGTAATATGATATAGGCCTCTGTTAGGGATTCTATACCCACACGTCAGCTGTGGATGTTTTGTATGTGTGTCACTGTCTATGTAGGGAGAAATGCATTTTAGGCTAGTCACACTCACTACAATTAGAATGTCCTACTTTGGCAATCCTGCTGATGTCATCCAATGTGATATACACCTTTGGAGAAGGAGTACTCCGATAATCTCCATGGCGCATACTATAACTGTGTAGTGATGTAGTGTAATAAACTAGTTAGGTAGGGGTTCTACTCCCATACATGACAGGTTTGTGTGCATGTGTTTGTAAATTGTGTCCTCTGTGGAGGTGGTTGTGAATGTGTGGCCAATGTGGAGTGGCTTTTGCATAATTATTATAAGGTGGCCCTACTATATACCACATTGTCCACCATACAGGGATAACAGATGTGAAATAGCTGGGAGGCTGGGGTGCAAAACCATACCCATACATGTGACATCATGGCCAGGCAATCACAGTTAGCAACCCCAGTATTACCCAGAACACACCCTCAACCCATGTCACATACACACACACATGCCTAGGCAACAGCCAGTATGTGGGTAGTACACTGCATATTGGCCACTGATAGCAACTATGGAGTGATAGTAGTGGGCTACAGATGGCATGGCACCCTGTCCATCTGTCCATTATGCACGTACATGCAGACAGTGCACCCTCCCCATGTTCCCCAATGGACACCTGCAACACAGATGGTGTCATCACATGTGACCCACAAAGGACATACCATGCCTGACAACATGCCCTGTATGGACAGATGCCACTGACACCAGGGAATGCTGTTAGCATGTTATCAATGTAGGTGCAGGGTAAACCTGCTGCCCATTACCATTTCCCATCACAGGTGGGCAAGACTACCACATCTGATGATAATCTGTGTTCATAACATGTGCCAGACACCCCAGGTACAGTTCCGCATGTCACTGTACATGCATGTGGGAGGTGTGCACATCCTAGACACCATCCATGTCATAGACTAAGGAACACATACATGGCAAGCGATGGACAGCATTGGCCACACACAATAGTCACCCAGGTGACTGGATGGGGGATACAATACCCACCTGTGTGGGCAAATGCAGAAACCACAGCCCTGAGCCACAATGCAGACTATTGTCATGTGGCCTGATGCCAAGGTAAACCCATCACCTAGCCTTTTATAACCATCTGGCACAGTCGACCACCACACACCCTTGCAGACATGCACCCATGGATGTCAGTACTGGCACCCTGTGTGTTTGTGTGTGTTTTATATGGTGTGAATGTTCACATCCACACTCACTACAACCCCCATTGGCATACTGAAACATGCTGTCTGATGTCAGACACCTCCCGATACCCTTTGCCCATGCAACCTCTGTATGACCCGTGTGGTGCATGTGATACCTGCACAGTGGTGTGTTGTGGCAATCCCACTACTGATGAGTTTTAATCCTGGCCCTGTCAAGTATGTCAGTGTGTTTGCATCCCTGTGAGAGTGTGGCTGTGTTGACGGTGGCACCTGTTCATGAAGACAGGCACGTGTACGTCACCTACCATATAGCTACCATATCCCTGTTGCAGATGTCACTCACCATCACATATATGTTCTGAGAGCTTCGCTACAGGTAACCCATGTGGTGCATCCAATAACTGCATAGAACTATGATAGCACTACATAGTCATCAGGGGTTTGATACCCTGTGCTGGTAGGTGTGTGACACAAACATGCTTAGATTTTACTCTCCCACCTTTCCCTGACTTGTCTTTGACTCTATCTGCCTCTCCCATTCTCTCTCTGGTGGATGTGGAGACCTACACCTGCTTTTCTTAGGCAGCAGCATGTGTATTTTAAGTGATGATCATGATCAGCTGATGGTCTCTGCATGAATTGCAGCTCTCCCCTAGTTGATTGCATGTGGAACAGCTGTGGTAACATTTCCATAGCCAACTGCATGGAAACACACTCCAATATCTAGGAACATCATGTTGGTGTTGGCCCTTTTCATTCACTGTGATCAGGAACTAGATCTGCTGTTTGGCAAACAGCATCTCAGATGGATTGGGGATTTACCTCTAACAACATACACTGTGGAAACAGGGCAACATACAGGAGAGGGATGTGTCTGACCTAACTACAGACTGTAAGTGCTGCTATACTGTATTTGCAGTGATTTTGGTTTAACAGTGTGTGTGTGGATATGGCTGTCCTACATGTCTCAATACCTGCCATATCAGTTCTATGTTTATGAGGAATTCCCATCTGCAGGGTCATCTGCAAACTGGGCAGTGTGCTATGCCTTTGATTTCATGTATTACCCATGGAGCATCTATCTGTGGACTGCAGAAGGTAGTGTGAGGATTGCAGTCTGTAGATGGTGAAGGCCGCGACAGTTACTGACTTCATATCCCTCATAGGACATATGTTGTAGCAAACCCTGTTACAACAGTAAATGTATGAGGTTATCACAGCAACTTGTCAGTATTAGCCCTGTGTATGTGCTTCCAGCCCCAACTATGTCAACCTTTGCACATATGTCGTGCATGAAGAGGTGCATATGTGCTGTACACCATAATTAGTGTCATCATATCTGATAACAAGCCAGAAGATATCAAACTCTACACATATTATGTACAGTAGGGATTATATTTGATGACATAACCTGGACATATTGTGGTTGTTCATACAGTATTGAGGTATGTGTACTTATGATGAATTTCCACAGTGTGTGTATTGCTAATATGTACCTTGGCCTGTGTACAGACTGTGGTAGTTGTCATCATCCTAGGTCCCGTCCTATCTGATGTTGCATGCTGCTCCACTGTATTTTACCATATTGGCTTACATGTTTGTAGAGCCATACACACACATGTCCCATACCACAGTCAGCCATCAGACCAAGCTGTGTAGTGCCTCAGTATATGTAATGGTAGTGTGTGAGTGGCACATATGAGGATGGTATTGGACAGATAGCCCATATACTGTAATATTATGCTAGCTTGCCATATGTAGCTGTGGCTCTGTTCTCATTGGTTGTGGTTATACACTTTCACACAGGTGTATCTTACCCTGTACTGTGACATGCCTGTACAGCCTGCTATATATGCAAGTACATGTGCATTCCCCATAGGAGATGTAGGCCAGTGTTGAGCCAGTCTGCCTGTAACCTGCACAGTGCATTGTTGCATCCCTGCAGCTTAGTGTATCTACTCAGTGAGATGTCATATTCAGATACTTGACCAGATGTACTGCTGCCGGGCCTCCCTTAACAGTCATGTATGTCACACAGAGCAATGGGATGCTGTATATATGTATGTCAATATCTAGTGGGTAGTATGTGGCCATGGCACCCCTGTACCAGTGGGTAGTATGTGTCAGGCCAGACAGGTGTGTGTGAATGCATAACCTATGGTGGCATATGTATGCCAGTTATGTGTTATACCCATCTACATGGCCATTAACATCCATGTTGTCAGGCATGGTACACATGTTTTGCACTAAGGGATCTGTGTATACCTCTGGACTGTACAGAGTGTGTCAGATAGTCCTCACATATTGGCCAATATCTCTGCTGCAGGTGATAGGGGCAGTACATGCTAGCAGCGGTACTTTACTATGATGTCGTTAGGATGTCTGTCAGTAGCCAATGGCACACATGTGGAAAACAGATGTGACCCCCACACACACCACATCTGTGAAGACGATCCCAGTTACAGTTGCAATAGTAGACAGAGCTGTAATAGTACACAAATAAAGGTTTTCCATTCCTGCAAACCTGTGTGTGATGTTTTTTCCTATGACCTCTCTGTGGATATATGTTGAAGGCAATGATTGTCGTTTGTATGGGTGGCCCATACAGTGTCCAGTTGTTCAGGTGTGAACTGTAGGCATAGTGGCTGTTCCATATTTTGTGCACCTCCTACATATGTATCTTACTGTACATATCTCTGCATGTGAATGTGTAGTCACATGTATATCTATATATATGTATATCTGTATCTGCATATATGTGTCTGTGTATATGTATCCTGGGGATGTTGATAGCTTCCACATTTTACATTTCCTATGGGAGCCAGACTGTACTGCATGATATGGTACCAATACCAGCCTGACATCATACAGGTGGGATGTAGTACTGTTAACATTTTGTGTCCATGTCATTTCAGGTCCTGCTTATGGGATCTGCAACACTTGGTAGTGTATTGCAGGGTGGACGTGTTTGGCTGGGGGGGGTATGCCTATTCGTACAAGATGTATATTGTTTGGGGCCTTTCAACCCCATTAATGGTGCATGTGGACATACTTGTTTTTGTTAATCTACCATTGCTATCTACAGATGTATGGCCACATATACCTATATAGATATATATATCAGCTTACATATGTATGACTATGTCCGTATATACCTACATAGATGTATACCTGCATACATATATGTACCTTGCTGTGCATATGTCAACATATAGGTGTAGCCATATATATATATATATATATATATATATATATATATATATATATATATATATGTGTGTCGATGTAGGCATTTGCATGTATATATGTTCAAATATATTTCTAAATACACACACACACACACACACACACACACATATATATATATATATATATATATATATATATATATATATATATATATATATATATATATATATATCTAAATATATAGATATGTTGTATCTGTTTAGATATTAATATATTTACACACACAAAAACATCTAGATGATTACATTCTCTGTACTGTAGCATGACTAGGCTGGAGGATATGTTTCTGAAAACATACAATTTATGTATATCTGTCATGGCTTAGTGGTGAATCACTTTGTCTATGGTGTGCTGGGTTCTGGATTAGAGCCTTGCAGAGGCTGTTTACTTTGGTGCTGGGCAGAACATGGGCCGTTGGATACAGTGTGATTAAGGCACTTTAAAGCAGTTGTAAGCGGGTTTTTGTGGGTCTGCATGGAGCTAAGCACTGCTAATGTCTGGTTACAGTTTCTTATATTCAGTTAGCTTCTAAATTACTTAACCTGTGTAGGCATTGCTTACCCCCGTGCAAACAGGCTTAAAACTGCTCACTGCTACTTACAAGTGCTTACTCCCACTTACCCTTGTGCTAATTCCTTTAAAAGAAAAGAAAAAAGGGTTGATAGGAAAGTGGTGAAAAAGGGGCACAGAGAGGGAAAGACAGTAGGAAAAATAGCCAGGGATGTGCAAGAAAGGTGTAGGGAAGGTCCATAGCTGCCCATTTCTTCTATAGCAACAGCTGTGCATATACACTGAATTTGGAGGTAGATTTAGACACTCAAACCCCTGGGAGAGGGTGAGGACAACAATAATTTGTTGTGATGCCAGTTAGACCAGATTACATGTGCCCAGTGGACACGTGTGCGAAATGGACAGCTATGTATGCGGCAACATTTTTTTCTGGGAACAGATTGCCCTTTTTTTTTTCAGGTAAGAGTGGGATGTTGGGGAGGGGTAGTAGGTATATTTGGGGAGGTAGGTTGGGTAGGTTAACAGTCAAGACAAACAAGACACATACAGGGGCAGTATATGACATGTTGGGGGTAAACACCTTGGATGGGGAGGGGAGTTTGGAAGTCGCAAGCCCATGAGCCCTCAAATGGAAACAGTGGGACTGAGGTCCCCACCCATGGGCAGTCACCACTGCACCTTTACAGCCCCAAGGGTGGCTGTGCTGGAGGCTGGGAAGAAAGGGCAGGCTCACCCTCTACTTGTGCCACTCTGCCCTCAAGCTAGCATAGCCAGTCTCAAAACTCCCTGTTCAGCTCCCTATGCACCACGGCCTGGACCTGAAGGCAGGTGACACGTACCTCTCAGCCCCCACTACCAGGGTGGGCCGAGTCCCATCACCTGCGGCAATTCCACCCGAACGTGGTGCAGGGCCAATGGAGGAGGAGGTCCAAGACTGAGTCCCAGACATGCTGATGCCCAGTGCCATGGCCAGCTGAGGTGGGATAGGTGGGTCCGCTGTGACTGGCCTTCCCATACAAGCTATGGTGTTGCAGTTTTAAGAATAATATGGGATAGTAATAGTTAACAGCATTCACGTTTAGTTATAACAGCATGCATAGGTATTCCCATTAACCCAAGACACCAGATCTACAACAGTTGCAGAGCAAGCATGCATATATGGGACAACAATGGCCATTACAATAGCATGCAGGTTTCATTGATGGCAACAGGCCACTAGTATGGGGGTATTTTAACATGGCACATGCATGGAACCAAGTGTGAATATTTGTAAACAAATAGGACATATGTCTCAACAAATGTATGGAGTGTACACGTACCCGTTGTGTAATTGGGTTATTGTTGCACATATGGTGGGGGTGAGAGAGGTCAATTAACAAATATAACTCTGTAGTTTTTACAACTTTCTTAGTCACTGCAGTGATCGGTCCCTTACAAGTATTTTTACTCTACCCAATGGCCTTACTTTGTACAATGGTATGTTTGTAGATTAGTATATACATAGACTGTGTCTTATGTATAGTCTACACCTCTTACCTGTTATAGCTGTTGAGAAAATCATTGTTAACACTACCTGACAAATTCTACACATACTACCAGATGCCATACTTGCAGACAAGTATATGAGTGAACTGTGTTGTAACTACAGTCTACACCTCTTACCTGTTATAGCTGTTGAGAAAATCATTGTTAACACTACCTGACAAATTCTACACATACTCCCAGATGCCATGCTTGTAGACAATTATATGAGTGAACTGTGTTGTAACTACAGTCTACACCTCTTAACTGTTATAGCTGTTGAGAAAATCATTGTTAACACTACCTGACAAATTCTACACATACTCCCAGATGCCATGTTGATGTTATACACATACCTAATAGTCCATTATTGCACACACTCTGGTCAAGGCTTGACAAGATACAGGTGTTACTGTGACATATTTTGGAATAGTTGTCATACACTTTGGGTGAGATGCTACAATGAGAGGTTTGTTTCCATATACATTCTCTTTTTATATTCAAGTCTGACTATCCATTATATGTCAGTATAAGCTGCCTACATTTCTTGGATCATCACACTTATTTGTCAGGGGAACAGGTTACAAGGCAGCAGATTTGGCTCCTTATCTGGACATGCTGGACAGATCAGAACAGTTGAGGGGTATGACTATGCATACAGCTTACTACTTGAACATTCTGCCACAGTCTGTAGAGTTGATGGTTATGATTATGCTTACAGTGTACTATATGAACATTCTAGCAAAGTTTGTACAGTTGTTGGGTCTAATTATGCATACAGCTTTCTATCTGAAACTTCTCGCAAACTCTGTACAGTTGTGGGATAAGATTATACATACAACTTACTGCCACTCCCGGGATTCAAACCCCTGCTGTGTGTGGTAAACATAGTACAGTTGATATCATAGTACACTGTGCTATCAGGGAATTGGTGTAAAGCATTCCAGTGGTTTTTGTCTAAGTCTCTCTCAGTTGTTCTATATGACTGACCTCTTGGGACTTCCAACATTGTTATACTGAACTTCCTACTGCATTTAACAGTGTGGGTAAGACTACTTAATACAACAGTACTATTTATAGAATGCAACACAACAACAACATATGAAAGCAGAATGTACACAAGCACTCCAGGGGTTATTCTTTCAATCACTAGATATTGCACCTTTTTTCCACGCAACCTATATGACAGTCTTCCTGCCATATTGTCTGGTTTATTCAGTACATCCCATACACAATACATTTTTATACTGGTACGACACTTTCTAGTACTGTTATTTTTATTTGTTATGACAGTACATGCAAGAATAATACTAACCTGCCTCAAGATGCAGCCTTTACAGCCTAGCAGCAAGGGCTTGCTGGATCGTAGCCCACTCATCTGCAGCCATCAGAAATACAGTGATATTTAGCCACTACCTTTCCATAGTAT
The DNA here is from genome assembly GCF_019279795.1 of Protopterus annectens. Classification (NCBI taxonomy): domain Eukaryota; kingdom Metazoa; phylum Chordata; order Ceratodontiformes; family Protopteridae; genus Protopterus; species Protopterus annectens. Next base: position 54,810,251 of record NC_056727.1, on the reverse strand, counting down.
ACACAAGCTAGGCAAGCATTATCGACATAGTAGAATGAGTACTTAGTCAGTACTGGGGCATCAGCCATCTGCCTGGATTCTTGGATCCACTGGTCCAAGAGATCACCCCTCTGCCACTTCAGGTCAGCATGGTGATGCCTGACCTGCTCACCAGTCCGGGGGATACCAGTGGTACTGGTGAGGTCACGGGCGAGACTGTCCCAGGCCTCCACTTTATACTGTGAGCCCTGGTACTGGTCCTGCAGTAGTATCTCCTCATGGTGTTTTACCAGGAGCCATATCATGAACCTGGAATCCTGGGTGCCCCAGCGCTGCACTCTAAATCGAGTGCCTTCTCCAACTCCAGCCATTCTGCCTACAGTAGGGAGCTGCAACCAGTTATGGGAATTATTGGCACCTGTGGGATTTAAATACACCCGATTTCCTGCACTTTCCCATGATTGGACGGTTTCGAAAAGGCTAAGCTATGGGCACACCCGCTTACCTAATGTTGGCATTGCTTAAAGGTGCATACCACTGGGCAGATTGAGTTAGCCGGCCTACACATTGCTTACACCACATAAGCTGACCTGTGCAATGCTCAGCATTGCTTAATGTCTAATTAGCATTATATTTTCCTTTGACATTGATTTATTATTTGTTACATGTTATATTTGTGTCTGGTATATGGGATTCATGTGTACGTACATTGTATGGGGTGCTGGCGGATTCAACACTTTATTACAATATTGCCTCACATCTAGCCTTACTGCAGTACTCCAGTTCACATATTTATATTATGTAGCAGGTTATACAACATCACACTGTACATAGATTCATTTCACATGTTCAGTTTGATTTTCCTATGGTGAAGATTTACTTGTTGAAACCTCAGTCTTATGTACTGCTGTGATGGCTTAGTGGTTAACTTCTGAGAATGTAGTGTACAAAGTCCTGGGTTCGAGCCTTGCTGAGGCTGTTTATTTTGTTGCTGGGCAGAACATGGGCCATTGGACACAGAGTGATTAAGGCACTTTAAAGCAGTTGTAAGCGGGTGTGAGCATGTTTGCATGGAGCTAAGCACTGCTAACTTGCGGTTACAGTTTCTTATACCCAGTAAGCTTTCAGATTGCTTAATCTGTGTAGGCAGTGCTTACCCCCACACAAATGCACTCAAACATGCTTAGAAGTGCTTACATCTGCTTACTACTGCTTAGTTGTGCTTAGACCTGTTTACTAGTGCCTTATTCATTATGACACTGATACTTCACATCTGTATTTCCTGCAGTATTGTAGTTCATAAATATGTGTTATTTAGTGGATGTTGCAACAAAAATATTGGTTATAACGTGCTTTGCAATATAAAATAGACTGTGCTGCAGTGGAACTTGAACCGGGCATGCCTGCTCGTTAGGCAAATGCTCCGCCCACTACACTATTGCTGTGCTGCTTCATTTGCATATATCTTCCTTGTTATCCTCTTCAGCCTTTTAAGCTGCTTTAACTGTAAGCGATGGGCACACCTGCACACCTATGGTTAGCGTTATATGGATTTTTAAAAAAAATAAAAGGGTTTCTTTTACTTTTTCTGTACTGTTGCTGTTGTACACATGGGGAACTGTTGGTGGGGATCTGCGGACACCTATGAGTGATCTCGCTCATTTCCTCCCACTTTCTGCTGTTCTACATTGCAGGGGTGTGTTTATTCTGAGAGCTCTGTTCTCAGATACACCCCCTGCACTCGTACACACTCCATGTAATCCTAGGAGCTCGGGCAGTGCACCTTCATTGATATGCATGGCACCCTGCTGTCCTGCTCCTAAACGGGTGCTTCTGTGCAGGACTAAGCTAGTCCTGAACGGATGATTGGTGAATCCAGGGAAGAAAGTTTTTTCTGTATGACCATTTTAACCTTTGATATATGAATAGAGAAAGATAGATAGATAGATAGATAGATAGATAGATAGATAGATAGATAGATAGATAGATAGATAGATAGATAGATGGGTCTACTTAAAAAGATGCAAACCTACAAAAAGTTTACCTAAAATAGTCAACAATATAATATTGACACCAAAATATCTATCCACCTGCATGAAATCATTTATATTACAAAATAAATATATATGTTTTTATCAGAGGGAGGATCCCATGTGCCCTTATATACCCAATTTGTTAAATATACCAATTCCAAGATCCACAATACCATGGAAAAGGCAAATTCTCTAACCACAGTATTATATCAATTTCGCAGAAATACCGCATGAAAACTCCAAGCACATCAAATGAAAAATAATTGCTTTCGATCTGCATACACTTAAGATTTTCTCAGGGCATGCAAATAATGTTGTCATTATTCTTTTGCTAACTATTTTAGGTTGAATTCTTCAGTGATGGCATATATATAGATGGAGGTACAGATATAGATACAGAATAGGCAACATAAGATCTACAAACTTTAGAAAACAGCTTCACAGATTTTTTTTTTTACTTTCTTTTCATTTTACCAGTTTTAACCAGATAAGAATGCAGGACATAATTGTCCCTATTCAATGACATCCTGACAGCACCCTCTGGTTAAGTGACCACTCAGAGTCATATATTAAGTAAATGAAGGTAAAAGGAATCAAATCCTGTACCTTTGGCACAGGAAGTAAATCATTAGCAGCTTAGAGCATTAGTCCTCTATGGAAACTGCAATTCCAAAGTATAATCATAATTATGATAGCTCATTACTATTCAAAAATGTGCTTGCTGATTGATCAACCCAACCAGTGTGCCTGTTGTAAACTGAGTATATACCAATAGAAAAAAGTCCGGTCAGTGAAGTGCCATTGAGTGGCCAGGCTTTCTTCTATTAGTATATGCTATTGAGGCATACATCTCAACTGTCCAGATTTTTGCCTCATATTTTTGGTCCTCATAAAATTTGTGGTTTTCTAACAAATCACTCGTGAGTAAAGTCACTAAATAATGAAATGCATTTCAGTTTCAGACTTCATATCCTTCTGACAATGCACAATAACATAAATCTTGTTATTCTAGCAGATTTCTAAATTTATAAGAGCAGCATTTATAATCAGAGCATACTTTGGGGCCTTTGTCCCATTATTTAAAGCTTTGTCCACATTTCTTGAGCTAAGAGATTGAGAGGTATGTATGGAGGGCAGAGCAAATACAAGAAAAATCAGGTACAGTCTGCAAAACTAAAAAGATATAAACCAAAAAAAAGTAGACAAGCATGGGAACATAATCTCATGTGCAAGATCAGTAATTCAACAAATTTGGAAAAATGAGGAAATAACACAGAGGAACACTATACCACCATTATACAAAGACATTATTTAAGAAATGTAAGCAATATCTTTCTTAAATAATGTTATTGTATAATAGGAATAACTGACTTGTGGGTGTGGGTATATGAGGATTTACCCATGGTTGGCTTTGTTTCATCATCGGGCTTCACTTTCATGATCAAACCACGTCAACCATGGATAAATCCTCAATATGTCCACACCCACTTGTCTGTTATGCTTAAATTTATAGATAGATATTCAGATAGATATACATCGAGAAATTCAGAATGAGCAGGAACTTTAGAAAACAAATATCTAAAAAATAAAAATACCTAGTTACAGGTTAATAGGACTACTGATGTGTTGGCAGTGCCACCGGTAACAATGACAATGACCCCTCCAAATCCATATATGCAAAGAATTAATGGATCTGTTCTGACAGCACCAGTCATACTGGTTATAGGTGGGGGCATGCAGCTGTGTCCCTCTGCCTAACAATATCATTAATAAGTGGTACAGATCCCTCCATGAATCCAACAGAACATGTGGCTGGTAGGTAACCAACACATCATCATTATAAACCTTCAGACTAGCAGTCGGGGTATAAAAAATGAACAGCACTGATGGAAGTGTTATTTATCACAATCAGTTATTTTTTAAACTTTCCTACCTGCATAGCATGTAACTGGATTATTATTAAAGTTTATGATTACAATGGAATGATAGAAAGCTAACACAGGAGAAGGTTATTATTTTTGATATCACACAATCACATCACCTTTTCACTTGAGACTTTCTGAAACTAGTTATTTTGAAGACAGGCCTGTGAAACAGGTTTCTACGGGCTCTGGTGGCCATCATTAACTCTCTCCTCTACACTCCAGCTAAATGACTTGAATTTCATCTGGATACTTGTCATTTAAAGTACTACACATGCTTCATACAATGGTGAATGGTTTGATAATTTGATTTCAAATACATTTTCATTACACATTCTCTTAGTGCTTACTGGGTTTCTCAGCAAGTAATAAAAAGAGTTGATGTTTTAGAGGTATGTCAAGAGAGCTGGTCTGGCAGTTAATGCAGAGAACCAAAGCTCTGAGCTGTTAATAAACTGCTTCCTGGGTGCAGAGTTTGATTATGTCCACCTTCATTTGCCTGCTTTGTGACTTTCAGCAATTCGCATAACCAGGAAGTGCTCCTGAGTCACCCCAGAAAAGAGACACTTTGTCCACTGTGCTTGTCCAGTCATCAAATACATTAAAAAATGCAAAACATGGTAGATTTCACTTGTAGTCTCTCTGTAAGTCATTAAGTACCTCCTAAAGGTATGTGAATTTAATGTACCTAGCATATGAAAATGGGATTCTTCTGTTTTGAAGATCTAAATTTGCATTTAGATTACTGTTGAAATGTCCACTAACAAGTACTTTATCATATTTTTGAAGATTTTCTATGTTCATTGAGAAAGTATTCACTACTGAAGTCTTTATTAGGCACATAATGGAACGTATCCTCATGGAACTTCTAAACAATGACATTGGTAATCTCCAAACTCTGGACCCTACCCAGTTCGGGTTTGCAAAAGGCAGATCATGTCTCCTAAACCTGATAGTCTTCTTTGAAGCGGTCAGCAAAGCCGTAGATGAGGGTAAGGTGGTTCACACAGCCTATCTAGATCTCGCCAACGATTTCAACACCATCCCCCACTCTGGAATTATAGATAAACTCACTAAACTAGGTATAAATCCCTATGTCACAAGATGGCTTGTCAACTGGCTCACTGACAGAACTTACACTGTGAAAGCAGCAGACTCTAAATCCAACTTCGGACCAGTGACAAGTGGAGTACCACAGGGTTCAGTCCTAGGGCCTCTCCTGTTTGGTATCTACTTCTCTGAAGTACAGGCTAACACAGAAGGACTTTGGCTACCAAAGTTCGCAGATGCCTGCAAACTAGGAGCCATAATCAAAACTTCTAATGATGTGGACATCCTACAAAAGGGCCTCATTGAGACAGATGTCTGGTGTCAAAGCCATGGCCTCAAGCTCAATGCCAAAAAGTGCATTGTCATCCCTTTTGGTAAAAACTCTGTACCCATGACCTACCACATAGGCGGTAGTCTACTTAACACCGAAAGTGTGATAAGAGACCTTGGGACACAGGTGGACAGTAGTCTCTCCTTTGATAATCACATCACTACAGTAGTCAGGAAATCCTTCTACATGACACACCTCATCACAAAAGGTTTCTTATCCAGGAAAAAAGAGGTAATTGTTCCCCTCTACTCGTCACTCATTAGACCCATTATAGAGTACAATGCCCCTTTTGGTATGTACCTCACAAGACATCTACAACAACTGGAAAGGCCACAGAAATACCTCACAAGGAGGATTACTGGCCTCAAACAGATGCCCTACACAGACCATCTAAAAAAACTCCAGCTTTACTTTGTCGCATATCGCCTACTCAGAGGCAATCTCTGCCTAACATACAAAGTTATGTCAAACCCAGAGCTGTTGGACATGCTCCATTTAAAGAAATCCCAGTTCCTCTGAGCTACACACTCTAGGGATCTAAACCTTGTCACCACAATAAACAGAACATGCTAGAGGGACAGATTCCTGTCCCAGAGACTTCCCATACTCTGGAACAAACTGCCTATCTATATCAAACAAAGCTCCTCATTAGCACTCTTCAAGAAAAATCTTGATGATTGGATGGAAGATAGGAAATTCACCCCGGGATCCCTTCTGTGGCTCTGCTTGACAGGGGCACATGAAAATAATTTTCTTGGGTGGTAAAAGCCAGGGTACCATTTGGCTAGGCTTATAGAGGCCCTAGGGCCAATAGCTTAGTACCTACCTATGAACCTATGAACCTATAAAAACCAAACACAAATTGAACTTTCCCATCTATCAGTAGCCTCACTAAAATGTATTTTATTTCCTTTTTTTCTTTAACCCATGTAAGAACTTACATTATCTTTTTTTTCTTAACTACATGTACCCCTCATCCTGTCCTACATGTTGTATAACCACCTGTCCTGTTTACTGAGTATTCACTTAATAACACATTTTGTGATTCTTTTACATTTAATTTGGTGCCCTGAAGGAAAGTATCAAAACTCTTTACTCCTCTGACTTTACACACAATTATCACCATTTCAGTTGGATTAGTGATCTAGTCAATGCTCCAGGTAATACATTTCAGATCACCTTCCCAGATTTACTGCTTCTGTACAAGGATCCTAACTGTAAAGCACAATTTTTTCAACTCCTCTGCATCTCATCCAAGATTACCAATACTCTTCTCCTTAGGTTCTCCGGTACCTCAGCTTTCAAGTGGATGCCAGTCACCAATCACCCCTGTATCCATTAATATTTAACTAATCACTTTAGTTTACTATTATCATTAAAGACTACCAATGATTATGATGCAGACTCACAGTCCTACCTATTTGTCTTATAACAAGAAGGGAAGATCCATTTTATAAAGATTAGTCCTATGACAAATATAGGCCAAATATTCAGCTGTGTATACTATAACATGAATTTTCTTGTTGCAGTCATGTACACCCTAACTGTTCAAAAACTAAACCCCACAATATCATGTGGCAAGATTTACCTAATGTGGAATAATTACTTGCTGGCTGCATCTACACTATATCTCTGCTGGGCCAGCAATTGCAAAAAAAAAAAACAGGATTCAGACAGTTATTCATTCATTTATTTCTTTATTTTCATTTTTAACTAGGTAAGGCCACTAAGCACAATGGTCTTTTCAGTCATGACAATGACGCACTGTCTGGTTAAATGACTTGCTCAAGGTCACAACATAGGCACATGGAAACAAATCCTGGTCTATAAGATGAAGATCATTAGGATTGCATAGCCTTAATTTTCTGTGCTGACCACCAGACCTTTTAATCTCTCAGCATTGCTAAAATAGCTGTGGTTTAGACAAGGCAGGTCTCTACATGGTGCATTAATTATTTCTTATGTTACCTTCGATTCACTAGGAAGCGGCATCTTAATTTGCGGGTGTCAGTCTCATAATCGGGATTGATTTTCCTAAAACTCTATGTGAACAGTTATGGCAACCATCTTGGTCAAAATTGTATTAGTATCAGTGTGCAACCTTAATACCCAAGAAGATAAAATCATGAAGTAAAATATCAAGCTAGTTGTATTCCAGTGCCCTTCTTTTTTGTAAAGGAAAGCTATGAACATCACTTCATGGAGGAAAGTGAGACAAGCAGAGACAGTAAGATGAGTTAAGTCATCTCACAATAAATCTGTTACTAATGAAGCTTTAGAAAACAGTGACTGCAAACATAAAATATCACTGAACTTGAACATGGGGCAATTCCTCAACATTAATCACAAAATATATATTGTAAAACATATATGTATGTATGTGTGTATATATTTATTTTAATTTGATTGCCAGTGCAAAGCACTGATTCAGGTGGTCCATTTTCAAGTTCAGCCTGAGACCATGTACTTAATATTTAACAATGTGCTTATTAAAGTTTTGAAATATCTTCAGTGACATTATACAATGTAGCACATTATTGAATATGAACAGGATGACTCAAATTCCATGCGCATTATTGAGTTGTATAATAGCTATTCGTGATGATTTAACAAATAGTGGCAAAGACTGCCAGATTAATGGATAGTACAGCATATATTTACAGATTTTAAATCACTAGAGCACGAGATATTTATGATATATATACAATACATATAATAATTGAGCTATGTAAAATATTTACAGAAATCAAGTTTACTACTATTCGAATTCTGATGTAGAAATTATAAGGCTGTTTACAGAACTAAAGTTATTTATTTGATGTCACAGGATTACTTGTAAAGCATACTGGGATTCTTCATGAAGATGTTGTTTAAATCTTTCTGAGTGTATGACCACAAATGTAGGTTTTCTAGTGAAGATAATGGTACTTTTCCATTATCGGGCAACAGTTCTGCAATGATCGCACAGCTGTTAGCCCTGAAGTTCCAAAATAACTTTGAGAAATATGAACATCAGGAGAAAATGTTAACATGTACTCAAGGTGTTTCTGTGTCGTGGCATCCAAGACAATGTACTACATGGCTGGAAATATATCAACCTTAGTTCATTTGGCAATCAAAAATATATATAAATATATACAGAAATAGAAATAGAAATTGATTTTTACATGCAAAATGTATATGTATATATTTATATATATTTTTTGATTGCCAAATGAACTAAGGTTGATATATTTCCAGCTATATATATATATATATTTCCAGCCATGTAGTAAATTGTCTTGGATAAAATCACAGACTTAATAATCTACTTAATAATTTGGTTAAATAAAAGGTACCACCTCATTAAATAATTTTATTTAAAGTACATAAGGGTTATATATTATTATGACAGCTACTAAGTAGTGCAGGACCAGCTCGAATGTCACACTGATGGGGGAAGGGATGTGAATTTAACATATGTACCAATAACACTTTGTTTTACAGCACAATAAACCTCTCCCATGCCTGATAAAAAGTATATATATATATATATATATATATATATATATATATATATATATTTAGAAAACTTGTGAGGAAATGATTACTCTTGTTTTACTTGGATCTCTTGTCTGTGTACTTAATAAAGGATTTTCGACTGGAAGCAGACTGTCTACCTTGCTTGGATTACTTTTGAATACTTAGTAATGCTGTACAATTATATATTTTCTATTATTACTTTTTGTTTTGTTTTGTTTTGACTAAAGACGAGTTTACGTTCTCTACTTATACTACTATTGCCTGATCTGATTAATATACAGTGATTAACTAGAAATATATGGACTGAAAATCTTCCACACAGAAGTTTCTTACACTGTTTAGTTGTAAACTTCAAAACATTCTTCTTCTTTGGTTAATTATAGCATCGTATGTTACACATCATATACTCAATATATTCTTTATTGTTATTAAATGATATACTGTGTCAATAATCAGGCTTACCCTTTGATCTAACACATTTAATACCTATCTAACAGACAGATGTTGCCTGCATTGATATCTCATGAAAAATCTTTTGATGTGCTCTAATCTCATTACCCATAGGAAAGACACTTAAACTGAGTATTTTGGAAAATAAAAGAGTTCAAAGAAAAAAATATTAATAATCTGCAGGATTATTAAATAGTATTAAAGTAGATTGCACAGTCTAGAGCTGGACCATTGGGGTCTCTTTTTAGTTACTGAATATTTAATACTATCGCACTTAAAAATAACTTATCCAAGCACCTCATCCATTAATATTCATTTTATTATCAATAATCCTTGGCACAATCCCTCACATATATGCCTGTAATCCAAGAGTCTCTGAATAATACCTACAAAAATCTGAAATGCTTCAGGATCATCTTACAATTCCAGATTAAGAACAGGATGCACTTTATTTTCAACACCCTTCAGTATATCCCATGGAAATCATTAACAATCTGTAAGCACCACTCAGTGCCTGCATGAAGTAAGCATGTTATCGCAATGAGAAGCAGCACTAATTGACTATGCATATTGCACCTACACAGATGTAAGCACCGTTCCGTGGACAGCAATAATGTTCACAGCATGGAAAGGTATATGTATGCAGCAACAGAACAATGAAAATAAAATGGATTGTACATAGGTAGTGCTCAGATACAAGCACATGCTGTAGCCCACACATATTAATGGCAAGTAAAGGGATGCTATATAGAACAAGGGGAAGTGAAATGGGGGAATAGGTACATAAAAATGTGATATAATAACTTAATAATGTTATAGAGGGGAATTGTTTAAAGTGCACTCATATCTCACAGGCAAATGTGATGAAAGCATATAAAAAGCATTGCAAATATAAATACTGCAGGACTGATATAATGTCAGTCATGCAGGTACGCACATAATTAATAACTGACATGCTGAGAAAGAATGTGGATTGGAACAAAAAGCTGCATTGTGACAAAGGGGAGTGTAGGTGTAATATACATGTTAATTAAATGGTTGACTTCAGGTATCAGTTCTCAAGGATAGATGATATTATGGGATTAATGAACAGAATGCATTCATAGCATATAGGAATGTATATACAGGGGAAATAATGTATGAAAGCTGACAGCACTGATGTAATATATATTTCACCATGTATACACAAGAACAAAATGACATTACACTGTAATGTCAGGTAACTCAGAAATGGACATATCTATGAAAAGAAAGACAGTAATACCAATAGGAAATGGATTTGTCACCTATGAACATATCATAGACAGGCAAGTGTCATATATTTGTCTAAATGGTACATGGCAATCTAATAACAACAAACAACATACATAAGTGACTAATATCAAGACTGAATGGATGATATGTCAGGAGTCCAGAGTTGCAACTGCTGATTTGCAAACATGTCTGACATATTAATACTGCGCACGCTCACATGGAATTACAGGAAACAGTAACAGAACAGTAATTCCACAGCAGCAATACAACAGAAAGCATTGTAACAAAGGACTGATTGCATCTCCTGATGGTCACCCTGCATTTCATACAGAAATACACTTTTTATGGAATCACACATCTGCCAGTAAACAGTATACTGTGACAAAAACATTTGCAGTGGTAAACACGTGTAGAGGATGAAATGCAGTACAGGGCATAATTATCATTTGAAGAAGTAATGCATATGAGAAAGGAATAACCAGAGTAACATTTTCAGCATGTCCATTCAGAACACTTGTCCAAAAACATATCAGAGAGATGCATAACATTAATGGGTGCTACAGATATAAGAATGATTAGCCATATAAGGAAGAACACCCCAGAAGTGCACACAGCAATATCATACCATATAAGGTGTAGTAATGACCTACCTGTTATGACAATGCATGAAAAAGCTGGTCCATGTGTGTATAAGCCACTGTAGTCTGACAGACAGATGTTACCAGATTCAAACCTCTATCTATTATGTAAATTATACTCTAAACCCCTGTAATAACTTTTTATGACACATCAGATAGCAATAGAGGCTGTGACACATAACTGAAGTGAAAATGTGTGTCAACAGAGGAATTATGGATATCATGTGAACAACCAAATTTTGCCAGAATGAAAGAAATGAGGTACACATGGTACAGTACAAACAGCACTGAGCATTACAATATGACTGATTCTTTAACAAGGAAGCTGTTTGTCATGTAGGATACACACTGTGCCAGAAGTAAACACCAGTATATCTGTGTAAGTGTGCTATAGATGCTAATACTCAATGCATGTGCCACAGGAGCACCCACACCATGACATGCTCTAAATAAGCATTTCAATGTCATGCAGTCAAAACCTGTAATGATATATCATTGTCCAACATAAAAATGGATAACAACAACTAGATACAGTGGTGTTTCCGTAATGGCAGTACTTTCATATAATGTGGCCCTTGTCAGAGAATGAACAGCAAGCAATGCAATGCTACTGAATAATGACATCTGGATGAACCACAAGCACTGCTGTGGGAGTCTTACATCTAGGATGACAATCTACATTCGCTAAATTATTTCATCATCTGTATGTGTGGTAATTGGTAAACGATCTCTGACATGAAAGGATCGTGGAGGTCTGTCATAATGTCATTGGACACATTATCACCATGGTACATGTTAGTCATCCATTACAGAATAAGGTCCAACAGTACTAACAGTCAATTAATTTGTATGTTGAACACATGAAAATCTGACAGCAGACAACATATGGATATTTCCCCAAGATGAATGCACCATGGTAGAAATGTCACTACAAGTGTGACATATGTGATTATGTGAAGGCAATACATCATGGTCTTTCTGTAAGGTATAGGTGTGCCGTGATTGCTAATGTATGTCATCAACAGACTGGATGTTGCCTTCTTCCCCCATGCTAGAGGATAACACTTCCTACATATGCAATGTAAGGAACATGGAAGCCAATGTCATCTTTTCTCTGAATAAAAACATTGGTGCATCTCAAACTGTCATTGCTCTTAGTAAGACAGAATGCATTCATAACATCTATATGTTTACAAAGCCAAAGTACATGACAACAGTTTTAGTGACATGTACAGTTACAGTAACAATGACACAGTGTACTCTGAGCAGTAATGGATGAATTTCAAATAACTACCCAAGATCACAAGCTTAATGTTATTGGCTGAATCGCAAACACCACATAACCTTGTTGAGGTACAACTGAAACAGTGCCTAGTTAAATAGAGGTCATCACTGTTGTTTATAAGCTGGACATTTATGCTAAAATGTATTTGAAGTGCATAATGACACTGTCAGCTACACATCATATATGTCTTTGCAGAATAGAATATGCAGTAGGCTGGTGAAAGACTCACCCACAGCTGGACTCCACCATCCAACATATGTGCTTAGACAATGTTCAAAGCACACTATCAAAGTCATGCAACACAGGAGAATCTGCACTTCAAATGTGACATACTGCAATTGTGGGGACAAAATAATATGCTAGCTGTGTACACATTTACATCCATACACTGCAGAGGAAATGGAGACAGCAACAAGCATTACTCACATACATATACACACACAGACACATGCACACACACATGCGCATTTATACAAGTTTTCCATGACAGGTATTGAGCCTCTTATCTGTCTAGTTAAAATAATCTAGTGAGCACTATAATATATGCAAGGACCACAGGAGACGTCTGATTTGCACGAATGATACTACGCTTTTGTCAGGATGACCTCATCAGTGTGTATGTCAGAGTAGATGTTACAGTAAAATTAGGGATAAGGGACCTGTGAGAAAAATTAAATGTCCTTATTTTAGGAGAAATGGATACACACAGTCACATACACAGAGACAAACACAAACTTTGCATGAGGGGCAGCAAACCTCCCACCTATCTAATTTGCACAATCTAGAAAACATTGCATTAGTTGCAAGCATCACAGCAGACATCTTATTATTAGAAGAGAGACTGCAGTTTTACCAGAATGACCTCATCACTGTGTTTCAGAGAGGATATTACTGTAAAATTATGCATAAGGAAGCTGAGAATAGTTAAATGTATTATTCTCAGGGGAAATGGATAGACACAGTCACACACACAAACACACACATCCATGCACACACACATGTAAGTGCGCTCGCACACACACGTACACACACAAATCTTCCATGTTGCATACTGAACCCATTTCCTATCTAGCGTAAACAAGGTAGAAAGCACTGTAATAGTTACAAGCACCATGTGTGTACAATACCTATGTGAAATTGGATATTGTAATATTTGTAAAAGTCGATGCTTGGAATAGATAGTAATGTGCATTCCAGGTCATGCAACAAATACATATGTGTGCACAAAACAATGTAACATCCCTATGGTTGTCACATATAATTTCATACCTTGATACTGCAATGTAGATACAGTCCTTACTGTACATTGTAATACTTTGAGGGACATTGGCATGTTCTACATAATGTGATGACATACACATTAACTGTAGACCACTGGGTTATCGATCCAAATTTCCTGTGACATGTCACAATCATTGTACACTTGTAGTGTCTCACACTTGCACCATGTGCATTGGCAAGACAAACATGGAAGTTCTATAGAGGACAGTGTATTGTGAAATGACTGTGATGGATGCAGTGAGAAAAGGTTAACCAAGCTGGTAACATGATGCAACTGTAAACATTGTAGAACACACACACATTAGTTCACAAAAAAATAAATAATTGCATTAATATCATTCTAAAATCATGATTGTAGTTCAGAGTGTAAAGTATGTGTGCTTGTATGTTTAAGAAGCATGCAATGTTGTATGCACACGTTTATAACCCACACACGTGCACAACTTTATTGCCATTGTGAAAGAGCAGCTAGGGAATGGGCATGCATGATCATAGTCATTAATTGTATGTAAATTACTTGAGTTACAGTCTATAGTCAACAATAGTAATGTGTTTGTATATAATAAAGCTGCTTGAACGGAACCCACAAAGATTCGTTTATTCGTATCCTAACACAAAAATGACATGGTGTCAGAACTGGAATGGAAGAGAGAAGAATATTCTGAGCTGTGAGATGTAAAGATGGCAGCAAAGGTAAAACCGAGAGAAAAGAGCACAAACATAGCCAGAAAGAATCAAAGGTAATAAGAAATAAAATGAATTATTTACAAGATGAAAAAGACAACAAAGTGGCATTACAAGGTCACAAACAGCATTATCAGCAAGTAGAAAGTATGAAAAGTTTGTTAACTAAAGAAAATGTTTAAGATAAAAGTATTTGATGAAACAATTAACTGTAAAACAAAATGAGTATGGGTAAGGCAGAAAACAAGTACGTATAAAGCAAAACAAGTGTGTTTGAGGGAAAGTTGGGCATGTTTAGAGTAAAACTGAGCACAAGAAAAGTATGGCGGGCATGACAAGGGCTTAAACAAGCAAAATGATTACAGTAAGAAAGGAAAAGGGCACATTAAGCAAAATAAAGCAAGATGACTGCATGTGTTTGGGCAAAGTGCTGTGTTTGGGCATAACTATGACTTCATATTGTATCAATGGCATAACTAAAGTTATTCAAAGAATCCCAAAGTGTGTAAAAGGGCTTACAGTGTATGCTTATTACTGTACATATATTTTGAAGAGTTCATTGTGTGCAAAGTGCACTTATTTTGTGCAATCCAGTCAAAGTATAGCTATTTCAAAAAAGTTCATGTTCTGGGTGTGTCTGTTCACAAAGTGCCACCATTACAGTGTGTTTCTTGTACTGTAAAAAGTTGCCTAGCAAGGTACTGTAATTTTGGGGACATTTCAGAGTGCTGAATGCAGTTACTTTGAAAGTTATTGAGTTTTGGGCAACAGATGTTCAATTTATTTGCATTGTGCAGTTACTTTACATATTTCTTACATGGATGACAGCTGTTTTCTTGCAAAAGATGATATTACAATAGTATTACAGTGCTCGTTAGTTATTTAATAACATTGTAAGGTTCTCGAATATTTCTTAGCGTGCCGACTTTAAAAAGTGATGGTGCATGACTGTAGCATTTCTGCCTTTATTGATAAAATTCCAAAAGTATAACAAGTGATGATAAATTACTTTAGCATTTCTGCCTTTACTGCTAACATTACAAAAGTATTGAAAAGCCTGAGAAGTTATTTTGCAAAGTTCAGTAAAGTACTGAGAAGTTATTTTGCAAAGTTCTGTAAAGTATCAAAAAGCCCGAGAAGTTTATTTCTCAAAGTCCAGTTATTTGAAAGTACTACAAGTTCATTCATTCATATAATTCTGATAAGTCCAATGAGAATATAAGTTCAGAGCACAAAGGCATTGGACAAGTTCTGTTTGTGCCAGAAACATCTGCATATGTGTATGTGTGTATATTCCTGCTTATTTGCCAATAAACTCTTTCACTGGTAGGTGTTAATATGGCAGACAGATTTTGAAAACCCCTACCACTTGTGTTTGATCAGAATATTGCAGAGAACTAGAGAATATTTGAGCAAGAGTGCGATATTTTCATACAAGCAGCTTATGCAAATAAAGAAGCATGCACCAGGGCATTCATTTTGCTAAACCTAGCAGGATCAGAGGCCATAGAAAGAGAGTGTTCATTTGTGTATGCACCGGCAGTGTATGAATGAGAAAGTGCATACTGCCATATTGCTGTACAAGCTGAATCAAGGGAAGACCCTGAGTGTTTGAAGCACAAGCTTAGAGAAATGTGCAACCCCCAGATAAATGTTATGTTAGAGAGGCATTCGTTTTACGCAAGAGATCAGAAACTAGGGGAAACGTTTCCAACTTATATAACTGACTTGAGAAACAGAGCAAAGGTGTGTCAGTTTGGTGAATAAAAAAATGAGATGATAAAGGACAGGCTTGAATGTGGTATTAATGGCACTGCTGTGAGAAAGATTTTACTTTGTGATGGTGATTTAATGTTGAGTAAAGCCATAGAGATTTGTCAGATCCATGAGGTGACAGAAAAACATACAAATACGCTTGTGAGTGAGAAAAGCATGGATTCAGTTGGCTCCAGAGCACATGTAGACAGTATGCAACAAGTGACAAACAAGAACAGGCCTAAGCACATGGCTAGGAATGGCCAGTTGGACTCTTTCCTCATCTCTAGCTTCTTCTTACTACAAATATTGGGTCAGTTATGCTGCATTGCAATCTGGATCTGAACTGCTCATCTCTCATCTTACAATCTACTACTCTGTGTATCTCCAAAACTTCCATGCAATGTGACAGGAGTTTGGTGCCACTTTACTGACCACAGTTGTGAGTGTCCCCTTTATTCTCATACACTGGCATGAGTGTGCTTATTCTCCAGTCATGTGAGATACATCTTTCTCTCCACACTGCTATGAGTCCCCTCAGGAGCCATTTCTCCCCATCTCACCCAGCATATTTATCTTAAGTGACCTCATCTGAGCCTGCTGACTTCATTTTCCTTAGCACTATTCTTCTAGGTTGGGATCCTCCTCTTCTCTCATAATAGGCTGTTTTGGGGGTAGTACAGCTTCTGTGGGTTTTTTCTTGGAAGTACTCCTTCCACTTGCCTTTGATGTCTTGTGGAGCAGGTTGTTGTTAGAGTGTCTGATATCTTTTGCCTTGCAACCTGATATAATTTCTTTGTGCAACTTGCTGTGTCACTTTTAAGAAGCTGGTACAGTGCCTCCAATGCCCTGATCTTTGCTAGCTTAGCCAACCAGTATTCCATCCTAGCCTGGTCGGTCTTTTCTATCTCTCACATTTTCCTTCACTCCATATTATGGTGACTTCCTGGACCATGTGGATCAAAGCAGTCCTTATATCCTATTCTGTCTGTCCCAATATATACATAAAAATCACCCATTATCAACACCAATACATGTTGCGCTGCTTTATATAGTAGGTCCTGCAACTCCTGTCTGAATGCACTCTTTTCCTCATTATCACAACCCTGGAAAATCTGCTGTGCTGCATAGGCTGAGATTAGGCTGGAGTCTGTGAAACTACATCAGTAACCCAGGCTGGGCAACTGAACACTGTCCAGCCAATAGCTTATTTGACACAGGGATGAACCTCTCTCACCATTATAATGGGTCCCTGGCATAGGAGGGAGTAGGCCAAAGAGACACAGGGAGAACATGCAAACTACAAACAGGCATTGGCCAGAGGTCAAGATCAAACCTTGTACCTTGTACATGAGAGGCAAATACCTTAACCATTATAACAACTCACTTCTAACAATCACAGCATTTTTGAAAATTATGTCTTGCTGCACTATTCCAATGTTATGTTACAGAAATACAGACTTTTGAATTTAAATATATGATAGAAATATGAACTATAATGAAGGAATAAACTCACATGCAGCTGTAATCGAACCCATGACACCATGCCAAAAGAAAAAAAAATCAGTCTATAAGCAGGGTAATTATCTCAATACTCCTCATAGGAAAGCTTAGATCAATATATCCAGCAGCCTAATAAACATTACATTAACTGTTCCACAGTACTGTCTTTAGTATGGCTTTACTCTGTACTCCAATAGCACAGCTGATTTTAGCAGATCTGATAGTAACTGGACCATTGTGGACTGGATTTATATCTTCAGTTTTTGCAACAAGAGATTAAACAGTGTTCTCTGTCACTCACATTGCTGTGCTACACCAAATTCAAAGCAAATGCCACGTACATAAAATGAATGCTTTTTCATGGACCATTTTCTGTCCATGTATGTGTTGTGTGTAAATTTATATTTTGGCCAGATTACTCATGTGAAAAAGGGGTGGATAGGACAGTGGTGAAAACTGGTCAGCAAGGAGAGCAAAACACACAGAGAAAAGAATATAGGAATTTGCAGGAGGGTGGTAGGAGACCACCATATCTATCCTTTTCTTCACAAAGTCAATTTACAATTGTATACTCAATTTCATAACTTTACAGAGTCACCACACCAGTGATGGCTGACAACAATGGAATAATGTTGTATGGCCAATTGCACTGAATCAATTGTGCTGAGATGACACATAAGCGAAGTGGAGAACTATGTACTGGGTGTAATCTTTTTGAGGAACAGTTTCCCATTTTTTCTTTTTGTTTTCTTTTTTGGGAGAGAGAGAGAAAGAAGAATGTTAGGAAAGGTGTTTAGGAATGAGACATTCTGGTAGGTAGGGTACGCTAGGAAGTATTTGCAGATGTACAGGACATCCAAGAAAGACAGGTATGGTGATGGAGCTAATAGGTTGGGACACCATATTTGGGACAAGGTAGGAGATATTGGAGGTTCACTCAAGTGTAGAATGAGAACATTGCGAATCTAGCCTTACCCTCAGAATTGTTATCATTGTCTCTTGCAGCAGCTCTCTGGGTCAATGCTAGATGTACCTTAAAAAGAAGGTAAATAAAAAAAGACAGATTGTGATAAATTTCAATGTGATCTGTACACAGGATTCAAACAATGCTTCATGTACCTTATTCCTCTCAATTTATTTTGGTTACACCTTGTACCAGAGATTTTGACACCTGGCAGGTTCATTTATTGACATAACTACTTTCCGTGTTGTGGGGAGCTGCACATCAATTTCAGGCTTGCCTCAGCTACGTAAGGCAGCTTAAACTAATTTTTTCACTTCTTTTCCTTAAGTAGTGAACTTTATTTGCATGATGCCAAGTAGAGAGCAGAAGTACCTTAAAATTGTTTAAAACTGAAAATTAACTATTATTCATTATAGCAAGGTGTTCTGTAAACAATGCTTCACAACCCTCATTTCTGTCAATTTAATGTCACTTCTTGCACCACAGAAAAAGTCACCTGAAATGTTTTCTGGAATGATTACTGCCCAGAGTGCTGCTGGCTGCACAAAGTTGACAGACATTTTTAAGCTATCTAAGGCAGCCTAAACTAAATTTTTAACTTTTTTCCTTAGGAAGTGAACCATGTTTGTATGATACCAAGCATATGGGATATAGAACAGGCATTAAAGGTCAATATATATATTATAGAAATTACAGACAGTAAAAGAAATGCTATGCATGAATATATATGGCAATGACCGGAACTAGACATGCATTCAAGTAAACATTTTTCCTTTTCACATCTCCTTACAGCATCAGACATCCACTTTTTGGAAAAACATTATTGGATCTGTAGTCGGTGAGATACTATGTTACAGTGGACATACTAATGATCACATGTTGTTAGCAACAGTTGATTTTTAAAAAGCAACACTATGGTATTACAAAATGTGATTAAATATATATTCTGACAATTCTCTGTAAATTTATCATGTCAGTGAAATTGAACCTAGCATCATATATACTTCATCTATCAGCCCACTGCATTTACAACTTGTGCCACAGAGAAATATCCCTGTGTGGTATACGTTCTTCCCTGATTAAAATCCAATGTTGCTCACTGCAATGTCACCTGGCTGGCTTGCATGAGCTATACAACTTTTTCACCTGTTTGCTTAAGCTGTCAAAGTGTTTTTCATGTGGACAAATGTTGCACAAATAATGCAAGATGAGACAAGACATAAAGAAGCAATCATTGAAATATAAGGATTTTCTATCTTCTATATATCCTATATATCAGTTAATGTACTTGTAGACTTTTTTAAGTCCCTTCTCCCTGACACACCCTTGCAATGATATGTAAGAGAGAGGAGGCTGTGAAAGCTGATCAGTCATGTCAGGGTAATCAGAGACACCTGCAGGATGTTAACAGGTGACACTTCTTATTGCTAGCCCTTTCACTGCTGACAGTGTATGCAGATAATCATGTAGGTCTCTACACCATGTTTACATTCCTTACACTTTGTGCAGATTTTGGTATTCAGAAATGCTAATAGTTTTACACTTCATTTGCACACTCAGTGTTCACAGGGCTGACTCTGCACTATAAAATTGGAATAGTGTATGTAGTGTCCTTCTATCATACTGGCCAGATGGCTTTAAAACACAGAGCTAAATACTCATAGATTAGCAGAACTTTGTGCATGTTTACTATTTTCTGCAGTGCTATATTGTCATTGTATGTTGCTATGTATTAAATAATGCTTTCATTTTGATATTACAAGGGTGAAATGCAGTGACTGATGAAGAATATTTGCAAAATGTTAAATGTATTTACATTTATTCCCTACTTTTGGCATATCCATTTCTACATTTCTACAATTAATGCTGCTAAATGCTAAGTGACAAAGGTATTCTTTAATTTTATGTCATGTTTGCACACTTTTTGCAGATAATGGTATTGTACGTATGTAGGAAGGTCTGTTATCATTATCTGTGTTGGCAGGAAAAGGAAAATGTGTTCTGTTTGTGTATTGTATCAGACTGGACTCCACAGCAGTGGATAAGGACACTATAATAGTGTGGTGCTACTTTTCCAGTGGTCCACTGATACTTGCTAAATTGTTAATGCAGAAATGTATTGCGAAGTTTAAACCTATGTTAACTCTAATCTAAAGTACAGAGGTGTTATAAAAATTTGTGCTGATAATTTAGTTCAAAATATACTTCTTTTCATGTGTTTTGTTTGGGGGTGTGGTGGGTGTGGAGGATTGTACTGGGGGGAATAACTTGTGAGTTGTCATAGGGCATATACATATGTTAATATGAGTGCAATCAGTGATATAACATTTTTATTTTATTTACAGTTTCCACACTTCATTAGTGCATGTATGAATTGTGTCCTTAGAAGTTGCCGTTGTCTGATGCTCTCAGAACACAGCTGGTACATGGTTAACTAAAGGTTGTTGAGTCTGACAGGTATCAGTTTTATATTTGTATGGGCATGGGATCTGAGGCTTTGACCTAGGTAGTAATTGTGTGTGCTATCCTTTGCTGCATAGCCAGACCAGGGCATACTGTACATGCCTATGTCTGCCAGCACTATCGTCTGCAGCTGGTGATTCTCCTTCAGAATTCTCATCTGTATCTGCTGCTGTTGGTCCTGCTGGTGGTCCTTAAAACTGTAGTCCTGTCCCTTCCTGTCATTGATGGATATGTCACCTGAGAATGATATTGTGTAACATGGCACACACTGTAAGTATTTCAGCACAGATGCCTGGGCTGTATTGCAGTGCACCAAAAACACACCAACAGTCAGGTTCCACCAATGTTCTTTATTCCATCAACGATCTGGTACCTCGGCTATTTGCCTTCAAAGGATCACATTACAGGTTTCAAAATGAACTCCTTTTATACTATTTAACTAATTGATTAATTAATAAATTAATTCAATTTTACTTCAAAATTTAAAGTGACCTTTGTGTATAAAAAATAGAAATATGACATTTACTTATTTTAGTCTGTTTAAATTATTTTAAACCATTTATGCTATAAACCATTTATACTTTTATAATATAACCTTTCAGCACATACAAAAATTCATTAAATATATAAATATATATAGAAAAATTACTACTTCAAAAAGTAAATATAGATATAACAAACTTGATTGTTTATTTATGTACAAATATTATTAAAATTAAATCCATATTAATGAATGTAAAATAATTCACTATCCAAGTGGTATATTTATATATCATCCACTAAATTTTAGCAAAAGATTGTTGGTAAAAAGTATATATGTGCAAAAATATACCTATGTGCTTTATTACAAGCCCAGCTCCTGATTTAAACCAAATGGTTTCAATGTTTTATATTTGAGTATCATCCTTGTTTCTAATTCTAGTAGTTTACCCACTACATCATCTCCTTTGCAGACAAAAGGTTTTCCCAATACACAGTATCTCAAACTATCACTACAGCCATCATGAATGTCCATGAAATGCTTGGCAACCGGACTAATATAATTTAGATTTCTTATGTCCTTTAGATGTTCTAAAATTCTAATTTTTATCATTCTTTTAGTTTGTCCTATATACCAAATGTCCTTGCATGAGCAACCTAATATATATACTACACTGGTAGACTTACAGTTAAAAAAATGTTTAGGAATATAAAATATATTATTAATAACTTCAAAATTACTCACCCTATTGCATATGCTGCATGAACCACATGCAAAAGTACCCACCCTGATTGGTGTAGATTCAATATGCTGTAAGAGATTGTTCATAGGTTCATAGGTTCATACTAGGCTATCTGCCCAAGGGCATTTATAAGCCTAGCCCATAGTTATTTGGCTGCACCCTTTAGTTTGAATAAAACTATGCCTATTATTTTGCTGTGCCTCTGTCATGCAGTGACACTGAAGTAATCCCTGGGGTATATCTGAGATCCCCCATCCATTGGTCAAGATTCCTCTTGAACAAGGCCAGCGAGGTGCTCTGCCTCACATGTACCGGGATTTTGTTCCACAGCATAGGGAGTCTCTGGGTGATGAATCTGTCCCTCCAGCACATTCTATTAATAACCGTGTCAAGGTTTAAGTCTCCCACCCTTGTGGTTCTGAGGGATCTAGATTTTTTGAAGTGAAGCATATTCATCAAATCAGGGTTTGACATGGCCTTATATGTCAGGCACAGGTCACCTCTGAGCAAGCGGTATGAGACTGAATAGAGCTGGAGTTCTTTCAGTCAGGCAGCATAAGACATATTTTTGAGACCCTTTATCCTTTTGGTGAGGAACTTTTGGGGCCTTTCCAGCTGCTGCTGGTGGGGTAGTGTGGCTTTCTCATCGGTGTCATGAGCCAGAGCTCCAATGCATAACCTATTTAGAATTTCTCTCAAATTTGTTCCCCTTTTAAATTAAAAATTAACATAATTAGGGAATAGCTCACCAATACTATCATCTTCACAAATTATATACCAAAATTTTCTAACTACTGAGACTAATATATCAGAAAAGGGAGAAAATTTGGTTATAAAGAATACTTGTTCAGCATTATTCCTTACACCAATTTCCCATTTATTGAAATAAGTTGTGGTGTTATCCCTACTACTTATTAATCTTATATTATTTGTCACACTATCCCTACATTTCAATAATTGATTGTATTCATAACCCCTTTCCAATAGTCTCATAAATACTGTGTGTAATTCTTCATCTATATCTTCCTTAACACTGGTATGAGCCCAAATTCTTTTAAATTCCCCATATGGTAGGGCATTTATAAGATGCAAGGGGTGCATGCTTGTAGCATGTAGGAACATGTTAACTAAAGTCTCCTTCCTAAATGGCCTAAATTCAATTTTACTATCCTTCTCAAATAAGGTCAAATCTAAAAAATTAATCTCATTTCTATTAATCTCATACGAGAATTGTAAATTATGTTCATTATTGTTAAGAACTTCAAAAAAATCCAAAAATTCAGATATGTCCCCCTTACAGATGAAAATAAGATCATCTATAAAACGCTTGTATAGAACTACTTTGTTCCTAAAAAAATGTATTGCAGTGCACCTCCTGATGTGTCTAGACTCTGGCACCTAGATTTAAGCAAAGCAAATACACATTCTATAATATTCCTTGTTTGAGTGTGGATCTCATTGATTCCTTGCTTGGTGGGGTAGTGTGGCTTTCTCATCGGTGTCATGAGCCAGAGCTCCAATGCATAACCTGTATCCTCTTCTAGATGCCTATGAGGGTTGTCATCCATAGCAAACCTGGTGTACAGATCACAAGCGTGCCACATGTGTCAGTCATGAAAACTGCCTGAGTTACCTGCGCAGACACTGTAGATGATCTCTTGGGCATTACAGACAATCTGATATTTATGGAGTAAAAATCTTTTCTATTGATGTTCCTCCATCCCTATTCCCTGGGTGAGGGGTTTATTTCTATTTGTGCACAATATATGGTCCCTAACACTTCAGGGAAGTGTACTATTGCATAGAATTCCTGCATGGTTCTTGCTCTCGCTTGTGGTGCTCATGGGAAACAGATATGCTCCCTTGCATTTAGTAGCATTATATTATAAAAAAAATGATAAAATATTGTAGAAACAAATATCTGTGACACCCCTAATATATCCCCTGTGGGTCTCTGGAAAGTACCAGTAGCTAGTCTACATAATGCTAAGCATATCTTTCTTTCAATTGGGATGGTTCACCATGATTTCATTGTGGATTGAGATGTGGGTGAGCAAAGGTTGCATATTTCCTCCAGTCTACCCTGCTGTATCTGTCAACTATTTCTATTTCATGCAGCTCATGATATGCCAAACGGTGTCTAAACACCCTTCTTGTTCTTGCTCAAGGTCTGGCAGTATCAGCAACATCACTCTGATTTAAAGCTTGTTGCACATACAGCATAATAATTGCTGTAACAACCCCTAACATGCTTTTTTCTAAGTGTAATCATCTGAATTCCAAATGTTTTTGGTGTACATGGAAAAGTGTACACCAAGTGTGCATGATTGCTTTATAGCTTACTGAATAGTTCTGCCATATTGGATTAGCTAATTAGCATGTATTTCGTCTCTTTATGCTTGAATTAGGATATTCTGCCATTTCACATTGTTGAGCAGCTCTGCACATTGTGTAGAGCCACTTAATGAATATCATATTGCACGCTATCACGTCAGCAGCTCTGCATAACATCAACATGACTGGAGCACTTCGTGTAGCTGTTAATGAATCCTGGCCATCATTATTTAACTTAAGTACAGATGTCCATCTTTGTCAGTAATTTTCATTTCTAATTCTAAAGTGTTTGAAATATATAATGGGTTACTTTCCAAGTTCAGCAACAATCAGGATACAGTGACCATTTTTAAAAAATGTTCAAACCTTGATAGCTACAGGACTGACTGACTTATCTGCATAACCAACACAAATGGATTGTTTATTCTACATTTCAGCAATCTTCAAAAAATCAAAACAAGGAAACATAATCATTTCTCTCATTGACTATGACAAGCATTAACAAATAATATTTCAGTTTTAAACAACAGGTGAACAATAGCTATCTTGGAAAGCACCCTGTATTTGAGAACCATCTGCTCTGTAAGAGTCCTACAGTGCTAATATAATATGTGCATTTTCCTGGAAATCACATGCATAAACTCCACATACTATTTCGTACAGCCAAAATGCAGATGCTGGTCAACCATATGGCAAGACATTGTGATTCCATTTAATTAATACTTGGTCACTAACTCAACGACCCCATATATCATCTGATCACACTTTTCCAACATCACTCAGTACCTTTGCAAAATAGATCATTCAACCTTCTTTACATCCAAGTCATAGCCTGAAAATGCCAGCTACCAACATTAAGAATCAATCAATATTATTATGCTTTTATATATAACTTGCAATAAGAATCAGTCAATATTATTATGCATTTCCATAGAATTTGAAAGATGTAGACTGCCAGGTCTAATAAGCTAAAGTCTGAATAAAAGTATTCTTTCATGATTTTTAACCATGGATCAACGTATAGAGAATCTTTTACATTTAAGCAATATCCCATAAATAAACCAGTGACAATATCCTATGTTATGACAATAATTTTTAAAATAGATGCAAGCAAGAAACTTAAGTAATATTTTCCCATACAGTTAAAGCTTGATGCATAAAACATGTAACAAGCTACAGTAAAAAATGTATATTAAACAGTGCTATGTGACAAAAAAACATTTTGAGAATGACATGTAATTAATATGTCTATATTTATCAATCACTACAGACTTTTGGAAATGCAATGCTCCACATGAAAAATAAAAGAATATATATGCTATTTAGAAACTGCCTCAAACTATACCTCTATCTGTTCACATAAATTCCCCCGGATTCTCAAAAGCTTGCACGGAGCAGGAGCTCAAGCAGGCAATATGTCTGCCGTGCGATCCAGGAACAGCCTGCAGGGGCATGCATGAGCGCTCCTGCACGAACTAAGCCCTGGTATGCAAATCACCCCATTTGCAGGAGAAATCTATGCAAATTAGGTGATTTTGCAATCCAGGAAGCTTGCAACAGTCCGTGCAGGACTAGTGCTCTCTGCAGAAATGTACTCGGTTAGTAACCAAGTACATGTCTGCAAAATCCAAAACGGAGCTGTGACAGCCCCAAATAAAGGCTGCATATCATGTAGTAAGCATGCCAATGGCCAAGTATAAGGTCATTGGCATTGCAAACAAAAAAAAAAAAAAAATCACCTTTTATTTTTCTTAGCCGGTCGCGACTGTTTAAGAGTAGGGCAGTGGCGCGCAAACGAGATCGGGGGGAAAATAATAAAATAAACCTAAAATAAGCAGTCTAACTAAAATCACTATTCTGCCATGCATGTCAATGGCAGGCAGAAGACAACCTGGCCAGTGAGTAGGGGTTGCTAATGGGGGATGCTCAGTGTGAGACATGTAACTATGCATTAGCAGGCAATCCTATGCAAATGAGGGGAAGGAAAGTGAATCCCAGTATTCCCCAGCATGTGAGTCAGATTCCAACAGTGTAAAAGTAGGAATAGCTTGTTGCAAGCCTAGGAGTAAGGTGACATCATGGGGGTGTGTCAGGCATACTGTAAGTGGATTGGAGCCCTGTGGCTCGGGATTGCTCCTTGCTTGGCATAGCTAACCTAGGTGGTGTGTCTAAACCGGCTTAGCACTCTTTACAAAGCCTAAGTGGGTGTGCGCACCACGCACCGGGATTTACAGGAAGAAAAAAGAAGTTAAACCAGGAAATATTAGCAGCGTGCACATTTGAGCAATCTGCATGGCACACACACGGACTTAAACAGGAAGGCAATGGGAAGGGAAAACAGCAGTAGGAAGGTAATCAAGGAGAACTAGCTTAGCTGACAGGTGAAATGTATCAGAATCAGCCAATTACACAGGCAGCCGACCATCCCAGCCCAGAACACTACTATAAACTATGCAAACACCTTCCCCTCTGGTTTTTCCCACACTCTACACCACCGGTGTAAACAAGCGGGAAACTTTTAACACTCAGTACAGCAAAATGATAGGAGCTGCAATAGCTATCATACAACAACTTGTGGAAGAGGCTGAGGATGGTGAGGATATGAATACTGTCCAACAACCCACAGTGAGGAGATGGCAAAGAGTGTACAGACCCAGGGTAACCTACCAGGGGCTACATGAGCTGGAGATAGTGGAGCGCTATAAGGTGGACAGGGACCTCCTAGAGCAAATTGTTGAGCTGTGTCGGCCATGCCTCACACACAGAAATAACAGAGGGGAACCCATCCCCGTGGATACCAAGGTATGTGTAGGCCTAAGAATACTAGCTACAGGTACCCTCCAAAGTCCAACTTGGGATATGATGGGGATTTCACAGGCATCAGCATCCTGGGTACTCCACCAGTTCCTGGATGCCATGTCAGCACATGCCGTTGAGCATGTATATTTCCCCAAAACCCGTGAGGTGTTGGCCAGCAATAAGCAACTGTTCTACCAAATATCAGAATACACTGAGGTAGTGGGTGCTATAGACTGCACACACATATGCATAAAAGTACCACCCGTTAAGCAGGGTAGGGTCTACATCAACTGCAAGGGCTTCCCCACCATCAACTGCCAGGTCATGTGCGATGCCCAGGGCATAATAATGAATGTGTGTAGTGGCTGACCTGGAAGCTATCATGATTCCCACATTGCATCTGATGCAGCTGTACCACAGATTTGCCAATGGGAACATCCCTGATGGTCACCTGGTGGGGGATGCTGGATACTCACTGGACATCCATCAGAAATGCACAAACACCCAAACAAGAACTCCATAATGAGGCACACGCACAGACCAGAATTATATTAGAGCATATGCTTGGGATGCTCAAGTCACAGTTCCAGTGCCTGGACACATCCGGTGGAGTTTGCAGTACTCACCAGCTACATGTACCTAGATTGTCATCGTATGTGCCATGCTACACAATATGATCCTGCGGAAACAGCTGCAGCAGGAACAGCATGGGGCAGGGCCACACAGCCCCCCACTATTGCCAAGGCCTGCACAGGCACAGAGTGACTTGGTGGAGGAACAACCTGAGCCTGCCCCAGTAGGCAAAAGGAGGCATGCTCAGTATGCCCGGGCCTTGGCAAAGAGGCAATGCATAGTACATACACTGACACAGGAGGGATCCAGGGAATAACACTTCTCTCTGACTCTCACATACAGTAAAAGGGATGCCAAACATTACACTACCTGTGCCTAACCATGTATAGGGAGTGTACTATGTGCAACCTACATAGGCAGCCCTACAGCACCACACTCAATACTGGGACACCCACAAGGTAAGTGACTCACACATTCCAGTCAGGGGGGGGGTCACATACCCAACAACAGTCACAGCCAGCAGGACAGGTGTAGACAAACACAAACAAAGGCAGTGCTATGGCCTCTGAATGAGGCCTATGAGTAACCTCTCCCCAGGCCTACACAGACAGACCACAGCAGGTCAGGCAGTGGGATGTCAGTTCTGAAGGGTAGGAAGTCAGAAACTAATATGTAGATAATTAAAAGCTAAGGTATGTAGTACACTGGTATGCCTCTAGTCAGCATGATAGGTAAGACAACAGACTGAAATGGAGTACCCGACATTCCAGTACAGTCCTAGCAAATGTGTACAAGTGTCAGGTGTGCCCCCATCCTACATAGAAATATAGTAACAGTCAGGTGCCCCCCGATTCTGTGTAGAAATGTATAAATAATCAGGTGTCCCCCCATCCTACATAGAAATATAGTAACAGTCAGGTGTGCTCCCCCCAATCCTGTGTAGAAATGTAGAAATAGTCAGGTGTGCCTTCCCCATCCTATGTAGAAATATAGTAACAGTCAGGTGTGCCACCCCAATTCTGAGTAGAAATGTAGAAATAGTCAGGTGTGCCCCCCATTCTATGTAGAAATGCAGAAATGCAGTAACAGTCCATGCCAAATGATCGACGGATACCCTGCAGAGACAGCATGCTACCTGTAGGTGTACAACACAAAGGTCAGAACTGCAGTACAAAAGACCTGGACTCGATCCCCACATTCAGTACAGACGGCCATACTGAGCATGCCCACACACTTAGAGAAATGAAGGCAATGCCCACGCACTTAGAGAAATGAAGGCAATGTCAGGCAACAACATACTGAAAGGTCATACTAAGCATGCTCACACACTTAAACACATGAAGGCCATGTCTGCAAACACCAGCGGACCAGACATATCTGGCAGCTGCAGATGTTAGTGCAGACACTCCTCAGTATGCACCACTCATGCATTGCACACACAGTGGATAGGACTACAGGCATATATGTAAGGACAACACACTATAATAAGCCAAAGGTAGACATACATAGATGTGTGGAAGAGGGTGACTGTGACAAGGAGCCATCCAGGCCTGTTCCACCCAGCACACTGGCAAAGGGCCACAACCACACGAGGGTCAGATGTCACTCACTGCAGATACTAGCCACCGGTATCTGTCAGCATTACAGAGTATGTGGTGTACGTGCCAGCTGTGCAACATGACTGTTCAAGGAAGTAGTCATCTAGCAGCTGCATACACGTACCTGTGAAAAATGATCCAGGCTGTGCTCGCATGCGGTGTGTCAACCCCTAGATGAATGGGTTATGGTCCATTCACACACACTGACCTCCCCATAGCCCTACTATGACAAACCTGCTGAGGTCATCCACTGTGAAATACACCTTTGGGAGAGTTGTATCCCAGTAATCTCCATAGCACATGGTGTAACTGTGTACTGCTGTAGTGTGATAAACTAGTGAAGTAGGAGTACTAACCCCAGCCTTGGCAACTGTGTGTGTGTGTATGTGTGTGTTTGCATGTGTGTGTCTGTCTGACTGACTGTGTAGAAAGTAATGCTTTTTAGGGTAGTCACACTCCCTACAATTTAAATGCTCTTCTTTGGTAAGGCTGCTGATGTCATCCACCTAGAAATACCCCTCTGGAAAGGATATATATATCAATAATCTCTGTAGCGCATCCTGTAACTGCCTACTGCTGTAGTGTGATAACGTAGTTAGGTAGGAGTTCTAACCCCAGCCATTGTACCTGTGTGTGTGTGTGTGTGTGTGTGTGTGTGTGTGTGTGTGTGTGTGTGTGTGTGTGTGTGTGTGTGTGTGTGTCTGTGTAGAAAGCAACGTGTTTTAGAGTAGTCACACCCCCTACAATTTAAATGCTCTACTTTGGTAAACCTGCTGATGTCATCCACCTAGAAATGCACCCCTGGAAAGGGTGTATCCCAGTAATGTCTGTAACACATCCTGTAACTGCTGTAGTGTGATAAAGTAGTTAGGTAGGAGTTCTAACCCCAGCTTTGGCGACTGTGTGTGTGTGTTTGTGTGTTTGTGCGTGTTTGTCTGTGTAGAAATAACCCTCTGGGAAGGTTGTATCTCAGTAATCTCTGTAGTGTGTCCTATAGCTGCGTACTGCTGTAGTGTGATAAAGTAGTTAGGTAGGAGTTCTAACCCCAGCCTTGGCAACTGTGTGTGTGTGTCTATGTAGAAAGCAATGCTTTTTGGGTAGTTACACCCCCTACAATTTAAATGCTCTACTTTGATAAGGCTACTGATGTCATCCACCTAGAAATACACCTCTGGGAAAGTTGTAGCCTACTAATCTCCGTAGCGTGTCTTGTAACTGTGTACTGCTGTAGTGTGATAAAGCACTTAGGTAAGTGTTCTACTTGCAGCCATGGTATTTGTGTGCGTGTGTGTCTGTCTGTGTCAAGAGCAATGCTTTTTAGGGTGGTCACACTCCCTACAAGTCAAATTCTCAACTTTTGCAAGGCTGCTGATGTTATCCACCCAGAAATACACCTCTGGGAAGGCAGTAGCCTAGTAATCTCAGTAGCGCATGCCATAACTGCATACTGCTGTAGTGTGATGTATAACTCTGGTAGGGTTTTATTCCCACCCATGGCAGTTCTGGATGTTTTGTGTGTGTTTCAATGCCTGTGCAGGGAGCAATGCATTAGAGGCTAGATACACTCAGTATATGTCAAATGCCCTACTTTGCCAGTCCCGCTGATGTCAGCCAATGTGATATACACCTTTGCGGAAAGAGTTCTACAGTAATCCCTGTGGTGCATCCTATAACAGCACCATGCTGTAGTGTGATAGAGACCTCTGATAGGGGTTCTATATCCACACAAGTCAGCTGTGGATGTTTTGTGTGGGTTCCAATGTCTGTGTAAGGAGCAATGCATTTTAGGCTAGTCACACTCAGTACATGTCAAATGCCCTACTTTGGCAATCCTGCTGATGTCAGCCAATGTGATATACACCTTTGGGGAAGGAGTTCTCCAGTAATCCACATGGTGCATCCTATAACAGCTCCATGCTGTAGTGTGATATAGACCTCTGTTAGGGGTTCTATACCCACACAAGTTGGTTGTGGATGTTTTGTGTGTTCCAATGTCTGTGTAGGGTGCAATGCATTTTAGGCTAGTCACACTCAGTACATGTCAAATGTCCTACTTTGGCTATCCTGCTGATGTCAGCCAATGTGATATACACCTTTGGGGAAGGAGTTCTCCAGTAATCCCCATGGTGCATCCTATAACAGCTCCATGCTGTAGTGTGATATAGACCTCTGTTCATAGGTTCATAGGTTCATAGGTTCATACTAGGCTATCTGCCCAAGGGCATTTATAAGCCTAGCCCATAGTTTTGTGGCTTACGCCACCCCTTTAGTTTGGAGAAACTATGCCCATTATTTTGCTGTGCCTCTGTCGAGCAGTGACACTGAGGTAACCCCTGGGGTGTATCTGCGATCTCCCATCCATTGGTCAAGATTCCTCTTGAACAAGGCCAGCGAGGTGCTCTGCCTCACATAAACCAGGATTTTGTTCCACAGCATAGGGAGTCTTTGGGTGATGAATCTATCCCTCCAGCACGTCCTATTAATAACCGTGTCGAGGTTTAAGTCTCCGCCCTTGTGGCTCTGAGGATCTAGATTTTTTGAGATGAAGCATGTTCATCAAATCTGGGTTTGACATGGCCTTGTATGTCAAGCATAGGTCACCTCTGAGCAAGCGGTAAGCAACTGAATATAACTGGAGTTCTTTCAGTCGGGCAGCATAAGACAGATTTTGAGACCCTTTATCCTTTTGGTGAGGAACTTTTGTGGCCTCTCCAGCTGCTGCAAGTGTCGGGTCAGATACATTCCGAATGGGGCATTGTACTCGATCATTGGTCTGATGAGTGATGAGTATAGGGAGACTATGACTTCCCTTGATCTAGATGTGAATCCCTTCATGATAAGGTGGGCAATGTAGAAGGTCTTCCTAACTACTTTAGCAATATGAGTGTCGAATGAAAGGCTACTGTCAACCTGGGTTCCCAGGTCCCTAATAACTTCTTCTGTGTTCAGGGATTGCCACCTATATGGTAGCTAGGGGTAACCTTATTTTTCCCGAAGGGTATGACTATGCATTTCTTGGCATTTAACTTTAGGCCATGGCTCTGGCACCAGTTATCCATTTCTGTGAGACCCTTCTGAAGGATATCTGTGTTGGATGTGTTTTCAACTGAGCCCAGTTTGCAGTCATCTGCAAACTTTGTCAGCCATAACCCTCCTGTGTTTGCTTGTACTTCAGAAAGTAGATGCCAAACAAGAGTGGGCCAGGACTGAGCCCTGTGGGACACCACTTGTGACAGGCTTTGAGTCTGACATGGCGCCAGCAACTCTGACCCTGTGGGTTCTGTCACTCAGCCAGTTTGCAACCCATCTTGTAATGTATGGGTTTACATTTAAGTTGATGAGTTTTTCAATGATACCAGTGAGGTATTGTATCAAAAGCCTTGCCAGGTCTAGGTAGGCTGTATGGACTGCCTTTCCTAAATCAATGGCCTTGGTGACTGTTTGAAAAAGTCAACCAAGTTTAAAGGCATGATCTGCCTTTGACAAAGCCAAACTGGGTTGGATCCAAAGTCTGCAAGTTCCCTATGTCTTTATTTATGAGATCCATTATGATCCTCTCCATGGCTTTGCAGATAAGGCTTGTCAAGCTAATGGGACGGTAATTTCCAGGGTCGGTGGAGGCACCGCCTTTGTGGAGTGGGACCACAGTCGCTGCGCCACTCCTGGAGTGTATCCGGAGGTGAGACTAAGATTAAACAGCTGTCCTAACTGTGGGATTAATTCCTCGTTGAGTTCATGGAGCACACAGCCGGGGACACCATCAGGTCCCATGGAGGCTGTGTTCTTTGCCTTGGAGAGCAGTTCTCACCTGGGTGTTAGAGATGTTTGGGGGCTACAATCATTTGGTATAGATATCTCTCCTTTAGGGGAGGGGAGAAGTTTGCACTGAACCTGTCAGCCAGTATGTTGGCAATGTCTGTAGGATCAGTAATCTTCACATCATTTTGAACTAATTCTGAGCATATCTGGGAGTTTCCTCCTAGGTTTCTGACATAGCTAAAGAATGCCTTATGGTTGTCTTTAGAGTCCTTAGCTATTTTTCTCAAAATTAGCTTTGGATGATTTTATGAGAGCTCTTAGCTTTTTACTTATAGTGATCAGCGGTGTCTTACCTTTTAAGGATTTTGCTCTATCATGTAGTAGCTTTCTCCTTTTGTTGTAGAGTTTGTTTATGGCTGGGGTCCACCAGACTTGCCTTTGGTACAAAGAGTCTTTGTTTTGCTTGGGATTGCCTGATCCATGCAGCCCTGCAGGTGCTGGTAGAAGGCATTTGTAAGTGATTCAGCGGTTTGAGTAATGCTAACCGGCTCAGGGCCTTAAAGGAGACCACACTAGTCTTTAGAAGTGTGAAGTCGGCTTTCGAAGTTCTTTACTGTGGTCTTTTCATTTGGTGGGGGTGGGATGAGGACCTCCAGCGAGATTAGTTGTGATCAGATCTCACCAGTGAGGGGTATACTTCGCGTTGAACATTGTGCTCCCATGTTCGTGATGATGAGATCAAGTATGTTTTCTCCTCTTGTGGGGATGGTGACTAGTTGTTCCATGGCATTTGAGTTTATGAATTCCAGGAACTTTTGGGCTAGAGTGTTTGGGCTTGAGTGGTGTTCCCAGTCTATATTAGGGTAGTTGAAGTCACCTAGTATGATGGTCTTCGAGATACATTTATACCCTCAGTGTTTTCAGGAAGGCCATATGAGGTTCCTGAGTTTGAGGGTGGCCTGTAACATGCTACAAATTGCAGAGCAGTCTTGCCTATGGTTAATTGCACCTGGATGGTTTCCGATGCATCGTGCGATGCCACCAATCTTGAGGTGTGGGTGTCCTTGATGAATATGGATACCTCCTCCTTTCTTGGTATTGTCCGGGTTTTGGGGCCGGCATGATATGAGGTAAAACCTGATAGTGCTGGGGTGCTCTCAGGAGCCTTGAACCAGGTTTCTGTCACAGCACAGACATCGATGTTCTCCATACTGAGAAGGGCCTCGAGTGCGTGCATCTTGAGGTTGAGACTTCTGGCATTGAGCAGCATTACCCTTAGTTTTTTTTCTTTGTTTTGTTCTAGGGTGGTAGGTTTAGAATTTGAGCCTTGCCTAAAAAAGGCACTATGGGGGTGGCAAGAGCCTTTGCCAAAATCCGGAATCCCAGGGGTGACAAGTGCAAGCCATCCCTTGTGAAGCAGCGTGGCTTGTCCAGCATGTCATCCCAGGCAGACAGACATTGGATCCCCTTTGAATGACACCAGAGTTTAAGCCAATTGTTAAAGCTGATCATCTTATCTCTGTATTGTGGCATCATTCTTGGTGAAGGTAGGATACTGCTCAAGGTCAGGGTCATACCTGCTTGGGCTACATAATCAGAGACCTCCTCTATGTCTCTTTTCATGTAGTCCAAGGAGGTACATCTCAGGTCATTAACACCAGCGTGGACAATGATTGAGTCGTACTTGCACCTGCTGTTGAGAGACCTGAGTGCATGCGTTATGTGGCGGATTCTAGCACCTGACAGGCAGCTTACTGTGACCTTCTCCTTACTCAGTCTGGTGAGCGGGACGTCAGTGTGTCTGACTATGGAGTCACCAATGACTAGTGTGTCTGGCATTGTGTTTGGCCTTAAGGGCTGTGACTGCTTGACACTCTGACTGTGCGGTCTATGTGTTGCAGGTGTTGTGTTCTGAGGTGGTAGTTGTTTGGGTGTCTGCTTTGGTGGCCTCTGCTGTTTTGGTAGATTTTTGATCAGAGCCTCCGAGTATGTCTTTGTGTGTTTATGTGTATGATTTGAGGTTGTGATGGTATTATGTGAGACTGGGTCAATAGTGTGTGTGGTTACCTTCTCCTCCTGTCTGGTCATGCCAGTCCTATGTTGAGAGAGCTCAACCTCCAGTTTGGCCGTATAGTTGCATCTCTCGCATGTATTTGTGTTTTGTGGGAGGAGGAGGTTGTCTGTGTACATGAGGCAATTGTAACATTGCCTCAATATTCCCAGGTTCACCAGCTGAGCAGGAGAGGACATTAGCAACTGATCCCTCGACATGCTAGAAGGAATAGACAGAAAAACTTAAGAAAGGTTCTGGGGATGTGGGTGACCGAGAAATGGGGTTTGCTTTTTTGCGGTACTTTCTATAACAAGAGTGCTGCATCGGGGTGATAAGTACTGTAGGAGCAAGTGCTTCGCTATACAGATAGAGAATAGTCTACTTGGGAGTCAAGTAGAGATAATTTATAGTTGTAGGATACACTAAATAGAGCAGTAGTATACTTTGAGGAAGGTAGTTTTAAAGGAAAATTTGAAGAGTGGACTTTAGGTAGCCCTAATAGTTTAAAGCAGGGGGCTGGAAAAAACAGGAAATGACCCAAAATGGCCGACAAATTACTAGTTGCTGCTTCTAACCACTCCTCTGAGGACAAACAAGCAGCTCAGTACTCCCCACTCCCACTGGTGAGTAAAGAAACTGCCTCTGGCCACACAAGAAAATGGAGGAACACCCTCCTCCACACAGGTAAGGTAGGGGTTCTATACCCACACAAATTGGTTGTGGATGTTTTGTGTGTTCCAATGTCTGTGTAGGGTGCAATGCATTTTAGGCTAGTCACACTCAGTACATGTCAAATGTCCTACTTTGGCTATCCTGCTGATGTCAGCCAATGTGATATACACCTTTGGGGAAGGAGTACTCCAGTAATCGATGTGGCACATACTATACCTGTGTAGTGCTGTAGTGTAATAAACTAGTAAGGTAGGGGTGCTACTCCCAGACGTGACAGGTGTATGTGTGTGTGTGTGTGTGTGTGTGTGTGTGTGTGTGTGTGTGTGTGTGTGTGTGTGTGTGTGTTTGTAACTCGTATCCTGTGTGGAGGTGGGTGGCAGTGTGTGACACCTGGGCCCAATGTGGAGTGCGTTTTGCAAATTTCTTATATGGTGGCCCTATCACAATGTCCACTGTACAGGGAAAACAGATATGAAATATCCGAGAGGCTGGGGTGCAAATCCATAGCCATATGTGTGACATCAAGGCCAGGCAATCACAGTTAGCAACCCCAGTATTACCCAGAGCACACTCTCACCCCATGTCTCATATACACATGCACATGCCAAGGCAACAGCCAATATGTGTATAGTACACTGCATATTGGCTACTGATAGTAACTATGGTGTGAATGCAGTGGCCTACAGAGGGCATGGCACCCTGTCCATCTGTCCAATAGGCACATACATGCAGACAGTCCACCTTCCCATGTTCCCCACTGGACACCTGCAATGCCTGTGGTGCCATCTCATGTGACCCACAAAGGACATACCATGCCTGAAAACATGCCCTGTATGGACAGATCCCACTGACACCAGGAAATGCTGTTAGCATGCTATCAATGTAGGTGTAGGGGTAACCTGCTGTCCATTACCAGTTCCTGCCACAGGTGACCAAGACTGGCACATCTGATGATAATCTGTGCACACAACATGGGCCCAACACCCCAGATACAGTTCCACATGTCACTGTACATGCATGTGGGAGGTGTGCACATCCCAGACACTGCCCATGTCATGGACTAAGGAACACATACATGGCAAGTAATGCACAGCATTGACCACATGCAATAGTCACCCAGGTGACTGGATGGTGGATACAATACCCACCTGTGTGGGCAAATGCAGAAACCACAGCCCTGAGCCACAATGCAGACCATTGTCATGTGGCCTGATGCCAAGCTATACCCATCACCTAGCCTTGATGCCAAGGTATACCCATCACCTAGCATTGTATAGCCATCTGGCACAGTCGCGCACCACATACCCATGATTAAATGCACTCATGCATGTCAGTACTGGCACCCTGTGTGTTTGTGTGTATGTTGTGTGATGCGTATGATCACATCCTCACTCACTACACCCCCCAGTGGCATACTGAAGCATGCTGTCTGATGCCAGACACCTCCCCGTATCTTTTGCCCATATAACCTCTGTATGACCTGTGTGGTGCATGTGATACCTGCACAGTAGTGTGTTTTGGCAATCTCACTAGTGATGAGCTGTATCCCTGGCCCTGCCAAGTGTGCCAATGTGTGTGCATCCCTGTGAGAGTGTGGCTGTGTTGACGCTGGCACCAGTTCATGCGGACAGGCACGTGTACTTCACCTACCGTTTTGCTACCATATCCCTGTTGCAGATGTCACTCACCATTACATATATGTTCTGAGGACTCCACAACAGGTAACCTATGTGGTGCATCCAATAACTGCATAGGACTGTGATAGCACTACATAGTCATCAGGGGTTTGATACCATGTGCTGGTAGGTGTGTGACACAAACATGATTACGTTTTACTCTCCCACCACTCCCTGACTTGTCAATGCATCTGTCTGCCTCTCTCACTCCCTCACTGGTGGATGTGGAGACCTACACCTACTTTTCTTAGGCAGCAGCAAGTGCATTTTAAGTGATGCTCATGATCAGCTGATGGACTCTGCATGAATTGCATCCCTCCCCTAGCTGATTGCATGTGGAACAGCTGTGTTAACATTCCCATAGCAAATTGCATGGAAACACACTCCAATATCTAGGAACATCATGTTGGTGTTGACCCTTTACATTCACTGTGAGCAGGAACTAGATCTGGTGTTTGGCAAACAGCATCTCAGATGGATTGGGGATTTACTTCTAACACCATATACTGTGGAAACAGGGCAACACACAGAAGGGGGATGTGTCTGACCTGACTACAGACTGCAAGTGCTGCTATACTGCATTTTGAGTAATGTTGGTTTAACAGTGTGTGTGTGGATATGGCTGTCCTACATGTTTTACTACCTGCCATGTCAGTTCTATGTTTTTGAGGAATCCCCATCTGTAGGGTCATCTGCAGACTGGGCAGTGTGTTGTGCCTTTGGTTTCATGTGTTACCCACAGAGCATCTATCTGTGAACTGCAGAAGGTAGTGTGAGGATTGCAGTCTGTAGATGGTGAAAGCCGTGACAGTTACTGACCTCATATCCCTCATAGGACATATGTTGCAACAGACCCTGTTACAACAGTAAAAATATGAGGTTATCACAGCAACATGTCAATATTGGCCCTGTGTATGTGCTTCCAGCCACAACTCTGTCAACTTTTGTACATATGTCATGTGTTAAGAGGTGCATATGTGCTGTACACCATCATTAATGTCATCATATCTGATAACAAGCTAGTGAGATATCAGACTGCTACACATGTTATGTACAGTAGGGGTTATATTTGATGACATGACCTGGACATTTTGTGGTTGTTTGTACAGTACTGAGGTCTGTGAACTTAAGGTGAATGCCATCAGTGTATGTATTGCTAATATGTACCTTGGTCTGTGTACAGACTGTGGTAGATGTTATCATCCTAGGTCCCATCCTATCTGATGTTACATGCTCCTCCACTGTATGTTACCATATTGGCTTACATGTTTGTAGGGCCATACACACACATGTCCCATACCACAGACGGGCATCAGACCACACTGTGTAGCGGCTCAATATATGTAGGGTCAGTGTGTGAGTGGCATATATGAGGATGGTGTTGAACAGATAGTCCATATACTGTAATATTATGCTAGCTTACCATACATGGCTGTGGCAGTGTTCACATTGGTTGTGGTTATGCACTTTCACACAGATGTATCTTAACCTGTGTTGTGACATGCCTGTAGAGCCTGCTATATATGCAGGTACATGTGCATTCCCCCATAGGAGATGTAGGCCAGTGTTGAGCCAGTCTGCCTGTAGGCTGCACAGTGCTTTGTTACATGCCTATCAGCTTAGTGTACTTACCCACCGAGATGTCATGTCCAGATACTTTTCAGATGTACTGTTGCCAGGCCTCCTTTAACAGTCATGTGTGTTAGACAGAGTGGTAGCATGCTGTATAGATGTATGTCAATATCTAGTGGGTAGTATGTGGTCATGGCACCTCTGTACAAGCAGTTATTATGTGTCAGGATAGACAGAGGTGTGTGACTGCATAACCTATGGGGGTGAATGTATACCAGTCGTTATGTGTTATACCCATCTACATGGCTGTTAACATCCGTAATGTCAGACTTGGTCCACATGTTCTGCACTAAGGGATTCTGTGTATACCTCTGGACTGTACAGAGTGTGTCAGAATGGCCAATATCTCTGCTGTAGTCCACAGGAGCATTACGTGCTTGCAGTGGTACTGTACTATGATGCCCTTAGGGTGTCTGTCAGTAGACAATGATGCACATGTGAAAAGCAGATGTGACCTCCCACACACTCCATGTCTGTGAAGACAGTCCCTATTAGAGTATCAATAGTCTACTAATATACCTGCTATACATACTGACATCCCCTTGCACTACAGAGTTGGGACTATAGGGGCTGAGGTAGGGCTACACCCCATGTTCAGGACATATGGTGAATATATATGTAGATATGATTATCCAGATATCTATATAGATAATTACACATGTGCATATCAGCATATATAGATGGGTGTATATATGTACATAGATATGCATATACACACCCAGATATATACATATGCAGAGCAGTATATGTCTACACATATACAGACAGAGATACATATGCACATATACATATACCATGCTGCCATGCCTGCCAGCAGTCCACTGCTGTTGTATCCCCCACACATACGGTGAGGCTGGGGCCATATATGTATGGGCTTCCCCTACACAATGCATGTGTGCCCATATGCACTCCAGAGGCCAGTGTATGTAACAGTGGTATATGGCCCTGTATTAATGAGTCTGGGGGGGATGCACCATACATAACCTAGGCTGTTACAACATGTAGGGGTATCAGGGGTGAGCTGCCTTAAAGTATCTGGATGTACAGTACCATACATGTCACCTATCTTGACATTACTTACATAAAGTGGGTTACTGCAGGCCTACTGCCTCCTGCCATACAGACTGTTCTGTGTGGCAGTGTGCCTGTGATGGTTTCAGTTATGCTTTGTTATGTAACAGTTACATCCCATTTGGTCAAGTGAGGTCTTTACCACCTAGTGATTGTGTACAGAGTGTAGATAGAGGCTGTTGGACTATACACCTGCATCACTTACTGTTGATTGTGTGGTATCCTGTGGTCCAGTCTGTCCTTACTAATATACGATTTAAAGAGCTTGGCTTCGACAGCAACAGTTGTGGACCTTTCCAGACTACTGTATTAGTATAACTGTGTCACAGTTGCATTATTCTGTTGATATGGATGTCAGTGTCTGAACAGCTATATGACATGCCATGTAATTCTGTAATAGTACACAAATAAAGGTATTCCATTTCTGCAAACCTGTGTGTGGTGTTTATCCTATGACCTCTCTGTGGGTATATGTTGCAGACATCGAATGTCATTTGAATGGGTGGGTCATCCAGTGTCCAGTTGTTAGGGTGTTCACTGTAGGCATAGTGGGTGTACCATATTGTGTGCGCCTACTACATAAGTATCTTACTGTACATATGTCTGCGTGTGTATGTATAGTGACATATATATATATATATATATATATATATATATATATATATATATATATATATATGTTACCAAACCAAATGAAAAAACGAAGATAATTATTACTAAAAATGAACAAACGCCATGACACAAAAGCATTCAAAACTAATTCAAAATGAATTGAAGAGAAAACAACTGACACGCTTGTATTATTTAGCACTTTCATCTACTTTATTATCAAGACTTCTTCAGAAAGGCATGTTTCATTATTAAAAGCAACCATTTTATCATTGTTTAAATACAATATTTCGAGCTGTTTATTTAAATTACCAACACAGTTCATAACCAATAATACTGTGAGACCAGTGGTCCTGCAAGGTGCTGGGTGCATCTTCGTTATCATTATAATAAAGAGGTAATTCAGTTACCAGTAGTCCTGCAAGGTGTTGTATGCATCTTCATTAGAAAATAATTTAGTTATCAGAGGGGTACCTGTAGTGCTGTGTGTATACAAGGGTCGTGTGTTTCCTGTATACCTGAATTAGACATTCCTATTAGGTGTCGTGTGGATACCGGGCAACCTTGTGTACCACATATGCTTTGTGATACCTAAAAATAAAACCATTGGTGTAAACAAAGTCAGCCATTGAAGTCTATTGTTATTACCAAGAAAAACCCGTCCCATGCGGGACGATCCAAAAATTGTTTGTCTTTGCGGTAACCTCATGTCTCCAAAGGTAAGCATGGCTGTGTTCATATGTGCATGGACTACAGTGAGGGTAGCATGGGAACCAGAAGTCAGATGACCAGATATATGTGATGTCATGCTGTAATCTAGGACAAAAATAATGTTTAATACTAGATGAGACTGAAGTCTCATGGCAGTCTGTTTTTGGAACCTGAAAAAGAAGGAAACATGCTCACTTACTTCATTTTGGCTTGCTCTAGTAAGCAAATCAGGAAATAGTAATTCTTTAGATCAGACAGGAAAATATAGTGAGATTATCTAAGTACTGTTTTTTTCTGTATTTGTGTGAATCTATTCATTTGTGTTATTTTAATATTTTCTGTGATTGAAACTATGGTGTTTATTGTAAATTGATATTTAGTACTTTCATGTTAATTTATTAATTCTTAAATATATTTAATCTTTTCATTGTGGCTGGTCCTTTAGAGAATATTTTAACCTTTGAGAGTACTTAAATCTGTTTGGTGACTCTGTGACTACTCCTGGAAGCCTTACTGCATTGACCAAACACTATCATTTGTATTAATATTAATTTTACTCAGTATAATTGGGTACCCTTTTAAGAGCCTTAGATTAGCTGGCTTTGGAGTATCTGATGGCAGTAAGTAGCTTATAGTTTTGGCAGAACTGGGCATAGGTAGTTAATTTGTGCCAGCCTTTCCCAGGTGTGTGTGTGTGTGTGTGTGTGTGTGTGTGTGTGTGTGTGTGTGTGTGTGTGTGTGTGTGTGTGTGTGTGTGTGTGTGTGTGTGTGTGTGTCAGCTGCTTGGAGCAGAGACATGAAGCACTGGTTTCACAGAGAGAGTGGTGGAGGGCTTGGCTTGGACATTTGGCTGAGGGCTCAACTCTATAGCTGTGCCAGTGGACAGTCTTATTGGGGATCTGCAGAGAGATAGGGAAAACCAGCCCCTGGAGTGAGTGTGTTCCCTGTGTGCTCTGAAGGGAAATTGTGCTTGATGCAGAGAGCTACATCTAGAAATACTGAGTGTATCCATTTTTTGTTCCAAGTGAACGTCTCTCTCCAGTGTCAGTGGTGAGGATTCAGGTTTCTTGATTACTGACCCAAAATGGGGATGTCAATCTTATTAACAAATACATTCATAATTAATGCAAACAGAATGCTACTCACTGAACATCTCTGCCTTTCCCCACATTTTATTGTGATTTCTTCACTTAACAATCCAGTTAATATTATTCTTACATTATTATTTTCATGCACGGAATCAATTATTTTTTATTATTTTGTCACTTATATTACATTCTTTCAAAGTATCCCATAAAACATCCATATTGTATCCAATCAAATGTTACTCAAATCTCCTATCATAACTTTAGCTTAATCCTTATTATTTGTAATATCATCTATCACTTATCTCACTATCAATAACAAATACTGACTTCCTTTCCCTTTTCTCCAAAAGTCACATATTCAAGCAATTTATCAATTTTATTTCCTAACTTTTTTCCCATTATTCTCATAAATATCTTATTAATGTTTTCAAAGCATTTAACAGATTGAGCTACTGAGTCACTTACAATTTGTATTATTCAATACTGTTGATCTCCAATTTTGATATCCTCCTTTTCTCCTTTCTTCCATATAAATTTCATCACCCCAATGCATATTTCTTTTGTAACACTCCATTTTCTAACACTTCATTTAGTTGTTGCTGTTTGTCTTTCGGCTTTTTCCCGGTAAGGGGTTGCCACAGCAGAACTCTGGTCCACTAATCATTGGCAGTAGATTTTTATGAAATGCCGAGGTGCCAGCTCGACGCCCAACCTTCAACGAAGGCACGCCCATTTACGCACGCATGTCTTTCTAACGCTACCCAACTGCGGGGAGGACATGCAGACTCCACACAGAAGGCACTCCCAAGCTACACATTTTGCCATTCTTCCATGTTATTATACATATGATATTCAATAGCAACCAGCCAAATAGCTTTTTCCATATTTACTTCTTTTAAAATGTCATTGAATTGTTTTATGCATATGTTTCCTTCTAATCTTTCATTATTTTCTTTATTCATTTTTTAACCTTCCA
Organism: Protopterus annectens; assembly: GCF_019279795.1. Classification (NCBI taxonomy): domain Eukaryota; kingdom Metazoa; phylum Chordata; order Ceratodontiformes; family Protopteridae; genus Protopterus; species Protopterus annectens. The sequence continues at coordinate 54,766,363 of NC_056727.1, read as the reverse complement.
TTTTTTCTCACATTTATCTTCTTCTTCTAAATGTATCATCTATACACTTTCTTATCACCTTAAGTATTTTGTTCAGTCTTTCCCCTTTATCATCCTTCACTTCTCTTATTGATCTTTTATTCCTTTATTTTCTTATTTCAATACAGCACAACCTTTTCTTTTTTCCTCTATAAAAACACCTTTGCTTAAATAACATTTTCTTAATTGTCGCTTGATTTATTTCAAATATTTGCTTCTCTTTTTTTCATACAAATCTGTCTGATCTACTAACACTTATCTAAATATTTCCTGACTCAGCTGCTTATACTTTTGCTTCTCTTTCATTCTCCTTACATCTTGACATTCCAAAAAAACAATTCTTACTTTGAAATGTATCCAACTTATCCACCAACTTGTCTATTTTTCATAAAAAATTGTCATATCTACATGATCTTTCCATAATTGATTAATCTCTTTTATCGTCCTCATTTAATTCTTTTTCATTTAATCTTTTAATACTTTGACTGACTTTTATATATTCTTCCTTTTCTTGCACTACTACCCAGATAGATAAATAATCTGAAAAGCCTGTTACTTATATTTCTTTTTATATAAATTTCAGACTATCAAATTTTACAAAATAAACAATTTCAATTTTTATATCATTACTTTTATAAGTTCGGTGCTTATTACTATATATATATATATATATATATATATATATATATATATATATATATTAGCATGATGCCAGGGTAATCCTATGGGCTAGGCTTGTAAAGGCTCCAGAGCCATTAGCCTAGCATACACCTATGGACCTATATATATATGTGTCTGTGTAATAAACAAATAAATATACATATGTATTTGTTTATTTATTTCACATTTGTTAACCTGGTTGGTCCAGCTCAGTTACAGAAAAAAACATTTTCAGTGGAGACCCAAGAAGAAAAGCTCCAATAATGTCTACAGCAATAAAAAGTAAAAGAAACATTATGCATAAGATAAAAATAGAGTAACTGAAATGGCAGTATACAAAACAAATTATAGTTGTCACATAAGAAAGTATGAATACTAAAACTATAAACATACAAACAGTTTAGTCACGGTGCTGAAAAGCTAGCATGTTCTAATATTTACAAGAATTAGAAGTAATGCCAAGAAACTTCCTAAGTAGAGGTTGTAGAATGTAAGTAGACATAGGTATACGAGAGGTTAAGTGGGGTGATTGCAGTGACAGATCTTGGAGTTAAGCAGGTGATTTTTTAGTGTCTTTTTAAAGTTGTTGGCATGAGTAATACTTCTGATATGTAATGGGAGTTTGTTCCAGCTATGAGAGACAGAGTATTTATGAAGATTTTTGCCTATATTTTTACAGGGTTTATAGGTCAGTAGTAAGAGTTGGTTGGAACTACAAAGAGGACAATTGGCATTGTAATAGGACAGAAGTTTGGAAAGTGATGGGCAGGTAGTAGGTTTATAGAGAAGGGAGTGAGCAGTTTGAATTTGAGTGAGAGTAAGTTGATGTGGGAGTTCAAGTCAGTGAAGTTTCTGTAGGGCCAGGCAGTGGTGGGAGGAGTAGGGATGATTTACAGCAAATGTAGCAACTTTATTGTAAGTTGATTCAAGTTTGTAAATAAGTGAAGACTGTAAGTTAGTCAGGATAGGGGAGGCATAGTGTAGGGTGGGTAGTAAAGTTCGAGCAAAGGCACGTTTGGATTCTGTACTAAGGTATTTTTTTATTTCTGTAAAGAATGTTTAATTTCTGGTGGGTTTTCTTGATGCTTTGTTGGACATGTAGGTCAAATTTTAGTTGATCATCAATAATGGTGCCATGGAGTTTAATTTGTGTTTCAACTTTTATAATAGTGTTGTTGAGAGAAGAGATTGAAAAGGTAGATTTACAGTGTGAGTGGGGATTAGGCAGAAAAAGGAGGAGCTTTGATTTATTGGGGTTGAGGATGAGCTGATTGTCATTGACCCATCTTTCTACAGAATAAAAGGAGTTTTATGTAGTAGTTAACAGGCCTGACAAGTTTTCAGAGACAGATATCAATGAGGAGTCATCTGCATATTGGACGATAGAGGGGTGACAGCAAGAAGTATGGAGGTTATTGCTAAAGATGATGAATGGCAGAAGGCCAAGGATGGAGCCTTGGGGTACCCCAATTTGGATAGAGAGGAAAGGGGAGCAAGAGTTAAGCCATCTAACTGATTGTTGTCTGTTAGAGAGATAGCCAGAGAATCAGTTGAGGGCAATGTGAAAGAAGCTGAGACGAAATAGTTTGGAGAGGAGTAGAAAGTGCCGAAACAGTGTTGAAGGCTTTAGATAGATTGAGGAACAGGCAAGATACACATTTGTTGTTGTCTCTGGTACAGCACAGTTTTAGAGATAGAAATAAAGGCAGTGGAGGTGCTGTGTTTAGAGGAAAACCCCTGTTGTGTAGGAGTGAGGAGATTTTCTTGGATAAGATATGTAATTAGTTGAGAGTGGATACATTTTTCAAGGATTTTAGACAGAGGAGAGAGGATATCAATGGGTCTGAAGTTGCTAGGTTCAGTTAAATAACCACCCTTGTGTAGAGGTATAGTGTAGAAAGATTTCCAGAGGTCGGAAACTATGAATTCTTGAATGGATCTATTAATTAAAATAGAGACAGGAAAAGCAATAGAGTCAGCAGCTATTTTAAGGATCTGAGGAGGAAGGTTGTCAGTAGATGGAGAGCATGGTTTAAGTTTCAGGAGTAGTTTTCTGATGTAGAAAAAAGAGACAGGTTTGAACGAGAAAGTGTTGGCACTGGCAGTCTGAATGAGTGGGGTAGAGTGTTTTGTGTTACATGCATCTGTAGTGCAAGATGAGTTATTAGGATTGAGTTTGGCAATAGTCTCTATGAAGTGTATACACACACATATATATATATATATATATATATATATATATATATATATATATATATATATATATATATATGTATGTATATAATGTTCAGGTTTTCACTATATCGGATACAATCCTGACATCACTTCATTCTTTCTTTTTCTTAGATCACAATTAAAATTCCCCACTGTTATTTCCATATTTATTCCTACATAATTTATAACTTTTTAAACATTGTTTCTCTTTCATTCTTTATGGCATTTGCATATATTGCACTAATTCTATATACATCTTTTTCCACTTTATATCTATCACAGTTATTCTATATAATTCTACTATAGTGTGATATAAAACTTTTGTTTCATGACATAATATACATAGTTCTGAACATGTATCTTTTCCAATATTCCAAATAATGTTTCCATCCCATATGTCTTCTAATTGTAACCTTTCTTGTGTCAATATTCTTGTGTCTTCTTATATAATAACATGCATGTCAAGTGGTGCACATCATTCCAATACACCTAATCTCCTGTTAACATTATTTATACTATTAACATTTATAGCTAAGATTTTCAGCTTTCTTTCTATATAATTTTTTTATCCCATTCCACCTTTAGCCTTTACCTTTTTTATTTTCTTTCACAATTACATTTTTAAACTTCCTTTTCTATCTTTCACTATAGAACTCTTTTTCGCTTAACCATTCTTTAGTTTATATATTCATCATAGCACAAAGGCACGAAAATTACAGGACCAACTGATATTGCCAACACCCAAGCTGACAGCTTCAGTGTTAACTTTACCGCTCCCTCACCCCCTAAAGGGCCCATATCTATACAGGTAAAATGCAGAGTCCCTGTAATAACTACACAGGTAAAAGCTGCACTCTCTAAAGCCAAAAACACAGCATCCATGGGACCGGACAACATCCCAGGCTGCGTTTTACATGAACTTCAGAACTAACTGGCTCCCCACTTAAGCACCATGTTCAATAATAGCCTCGCATCAGGCTTTGTGCCCACTGAATGGCACACAGCAACAGTTATCCCACTCCACAAAGAGGGAGCTACCACTGATCCCAGGAACTATCTCCCCTATTAGCCTGACGAGCCTGGTCTGCAAGGCCATGGAATGTATCATCATGGAATTCATAAACAAAGAAATTGGTAACCTCCAAACTCTGGATCCCATCTAGTTCAGATTTGTGAAAGGCAGATCATGCCTCCTGAATCTGAGCGACTTCTTTGAGGCAGTCACCAAAGCCGTAGATGAGAGTAAGGTGGTTCACACAGCCTATCTTGACCTCGCCAAGGCTTTCGACACCATCCCCCTTTCTGGAATTATAGCTAAACTCACTAAACTAGGCATAAATCCCTACATCACAAGATGGGTTGCCAACTAGTTCACTGACAGAACCCACACTGTAAAAGTTGCAGACTCCAAATCTGACCTCAAACCAGTGACAAGTGGAGTACCACAGGGTTCAGTCCTGTGACCTCTCCTGTTTGGTATCTACTTCTCTGAAGTACAGTCTAACACAGAAGGCCTCTGGCTAATGAAGTTGGCAGATGACTGCAAACTAGGATCCATAGTCAAGTCCCCAAAAGATGTGGACATCCTACAGAAGGGCCTCGTTGAGACAGATGCCTGGTGTCAGAGCCATGGCCTCAAGCTCAATGCCAAAAAGTGCAGTGTCATCCCCTTTGGTAAAAAATCTGTACCCATGAACTGCCACATAGGCAGCAATCTACTTAACACCGAATGTGTGATAAGAGACCTTGGGACCTAGGTGGACAGTAGTCTCTCCTTTGATAGTCACATCACCAGAGTAGTCAGGAAGTCCTTCTACATGGCACACCTCATCATAAAAGGGTTTTCATCCAGGAAAAAGGAGGTCATTGTTCCCCTCTACTCAACACTCATTAGACCTATTATAGAGTACAACGTCCCTTTTGGAATGTACCTCATAAGACATCTGCAGCAGCTGGAAAGGCCACAGACGTACCTCACAAAGAATACTATCCTCAAACAAATGCCCTACACTGACCATCTCAAAAAACTCCAGCTTTACTCCATAGCATATCACCTACTCTGAGGTGATCTCTGCCTAACATATAAAGTTATGTCAAACCCAGAGCTGTTGGACATGCTACACTTAAAGAAATCCCAATCCCTCCAAGCTACATGCTCTAGGGACCTAAACCTTGTCACCACAATAAACAGGACATGCTGGAGAGATAGATTCCTATCCCAGAGACTTCCCATACTCTGGAACAGGCTATCCATCTATGTCAAGCAAAGTTCTTCATTAGCACTATTCAAGGAAAATCTTGATGAGTGGATGAGAAATAGGAAATACACCCCAGGGATCACTTCTGTGCCTCTGCTCGACAGTGGCACAGGAAAATAACTTTCTTGGGTGGCGTAAGCCAGGGAACCTTGTTGGCTAGGCTTACATAGGCCCTTGGGCCGATAGCCTAGTACCTACCTATGAACCTATGAACCTAATCTTCATTGTTTGTTGCACCATTTCCTCCCCTTCGTAACATTTTCATTTGTATGTACTATATACTCTTCTTTACTATTTTCTTGTACTACAGTCTGTTCTTCATGGTCATCTTCTATTTTTCTTAATGTATTATGTTCACATCCCTGCTTTTGCTCTTGTTGTTTAACTTCTGTATTATTTTCACAATCCACCAGCGCATGTCCAGTTTGTCACATTTTATGTCACATTTCATCACTTCATGCCCCAGCTTACCACAAATAAAACACTTTCTTTTATCACAAATGCTGATTAAATGATCATCTTTTCAACAAAAAAAATATGTTTTCAGTTGTCCTCTGTATTTAGCAAAACCTCTATTCCTTCTACATTTATCATGTTTAGAATATGTGCATTTTTTTTTCATTTTCCATTTTCAAACTTATACCACATTCCCATCCCCCAGCCCACAAACCTCTATCATCATAAATTTTTGTAAAGTCCAGAACATCTCTACATAAAGTCTTTAGATAGTCTTTTAACACTTCTTTCTCAACTTCTGTTCGGAATTCCACAAAAACACCTCTTTTTTGTCTCTTTTAAATGTTTATATGACATATAAATTCCACAGATTACTGTTTCTCTTAATCTCAAATTGTTTTAAAAATTTCTCCATATATTGTCCTGTCTCAAACAGAATGTCAAAATATGTATCTTTATTAAAGTGTATAAAAGTTTTTACCTCCTTAGGAGAGATACCTGAAAGTGCAGTTATGGTGTATCAAGCCTTATAGCTTTCAAGTTCTGTTTCTTCTTTCTTGCTCAGCCTTAACACAATTTTTTCCTTGTAGTCTCTTTTACCACCTTCACTCATCTTTCCCCTTCTTTCACTGTCTATGCATGTGACTCTTTTTTTTTCAACAATCTCTTTGACCTCCTCTTCCTATATTTTGTGCATAATCTCACCCCATGATGCTGCCATCTCACTGTCTGCTTCACTCTGACTTAACATATCCCTCAGATAAACATCCTGCAACCCTCCCAATTGGAGGGTTGTAATCATACATCCATCCTGCAATTTTTTTTGCAACAGTCTCTCCTGGAACATGGTTTCTGAATCCTTTAAAGGTGCATTCACCTTTAACTCAGCAGTTTGCTCTGGTTTCTTCTTAATTAAACACCCCTCTTCTTCCTCCCTCCTTGTCATCTCCTTGTTTTGTGAAGGATTGGACTCCTTCACCTCCCAAATAACTCCTTTGTCTGCTGAATAATCCATTTCGCTGACCACCTCCTTCTCATCATCATGGCTTCCCATATTTCTTCCTATGTCTCTAAGCCTCCACCACACTCAGATTGGAAACAAAAAGTGTAACCACAAACAGTGTCCCTGTAAGAAGTATGAGTGGGGAAGGTCCCTGATCCCCTGCCTAAGTTTCCCATGGTAGTCTAAATTCCACCTTGTGGGACAAACCTGGTAAACAAAGGATAAATAAAAAATAAAATAAAATTTCATAAAACAGGAATTATTAAGATATCTATCTATCTCAACAACAGGTCCTGTCTATTACTATAGTTATAGTTCCTATCTGCTTGTATTTAAGATGTTTCTTTGTGAGTGTGTAGGAGGTTACTTAGAACTGAATCCTTAAAAGGCAAAGCCCTAACCCCTCCAAAACATCTGTAACAAACCGAAAAGAGGAAGAGTGCTTTAAGGTGTTCTGCATAGTACATGGAATGCAATCCCCTGATTTTCTTTGAGTGATACGTTTTGAAAAGTATGTAAAAAAATGGGTGCTATGTTATATACTTTATTACGGGTCTAATAAGGTAGGAGTAGAGTGGGGTAATAATTTCCCTTGACCTAGAAAATATAATTTTGATAAGTCTGACTAGATTAAAGGATTTAATAACAGCAGTAGATACACGGTCATCATTGTCAATGAAAGTTTCTATATTCCTAATAACTCTGCCGATTTTCAAAGGGGTGTTAATTATGCGATAAGTGCATGGGTAACACCCTGTTTGCATTCTCTACTGCATTTTTGGAATTTTGTTTAAGGGCCCGATCCTGGGACCATTTAGTTGTTATATAAACCTGAAGAATCTGGGCGTTACCTTTGGCATCAGAAAAGTAAATAGCGAAGAGAAGCTGATCTCTGATGAACACCTCTAGTGACGATCTTTTTTGATGAGACTATGCACCTACAGTAATAGACTGGATTCTGTTAGTAAGCCAGTTTCATATCCAGCAGGTTACATAGAGGTTTGCATTTACTTTGATTAACTTGTCAATAATGCCAGAGTGTGGGATGATGTCAATAAACTTTACAAGGAATAGTTAAGGAATGTGCACCAATTTGCCTGCATCTAATGCATTAGTGACTTATTCAAAGAAGTGCATTAAGCTTATGAGGAAGGATCTACTTTTAATGAATCCATAGTGGTTTGTGTCAAAGAATTATGGATAGCTGATCATCGTCTTCTGATTTCCCTAATTTGCTACCATCAAACTAAAACAATGAGTAAAAAGTTCACACAGCTAATTTGCTACCATGACGATTGTCTTATCTGTACTCAGTCTTATTCTGTGACATCAGGTTTGCTTTCTATTTGTCTACCCACTGTTTATGTTCTTGATCAAATTCTGCCTGTAATGCTGCATGGTCTACATACACTGTCTGCATATTGCAAATTTGTTCATGTGTCCCCTCTGACCTGTTCGCTAATGTAGTCCAGCATTAGTAGCAGTGAGCTCAGAGATGACCCTTCATGAATACCCAATCCCACTGGGCAACACAATCTGAGTATAAATACTGTTTTATACTTGTGACACTGTATCCTTGTACCTAGTCTGTACTAATTCTATCAATGTTTCTGGGACTTTGAACTATCACAGGACTGTCCAAGACACCTTTCTTGGGACCTTGTTATTTGCTTTCTCTAGTTCTAGGAATGCTCAATTGGACCTATCCCTTACCACTAGATTCTTCTCGACAATCTGGCTTATAGCAAACATCAGATTGGGTGTGCTAAACCTTGGCTGGAATCTGAATACTGATATCTGTATTTATAAAGGTAAGAAATGCATGTACGATGTGCAGCTTATTATGCAGGCTTCTAGCATTAAGCAACACACTTTAGTATAGTCTTTGTTTTGTTTGACTATTTTGGCAGTTTGAGGAGTTTAACCTTGTCTAAAACACTAAGGGGTGGAAAAGCTTTGACCAACATAGAAAGCCATGAAGAGAGAAAGAGATGCTGACTATCACCAGCCATGCATTATTGACGTCAGTTTTCAGACTGACATGTGTTGGACCCTCTTAAAATGATTCCAGTTCACCAAGTTAATGGTTAAAGTCAATTATATTTTATTTGTGTTGTGGCATCATTCTTGGTGTTGGTAGGATGCTGATCAAAATTAGTTTCATAACCTTAGATACACGTGTTGCAAGCTCCATCATGCCTTTCTTCATATGATACACAAAGATGTGCCTCAGGTCATTCTTTCATAACTGCACGATGATTAAGTCATATGTGTCCTTTGGCTGAAGGGACTTGAGGGTTGCAGTGATTTTGGAGATCCTGATACCTGAGAGATAGCTTACCAACCTGTCCTTTCTGAGCTTGGTGAGTGGTGCATCTGTATGTCTCACTGAGGAGTCATCTATGACTAGGATGTTACCAGATGTGTCAGCATAGTCTTGTTGCCTTAAAGTCATTTGCATAGTAGCTGAGTGATCCTTTTTCTCTTCTACTGCTTATTATTTCCATAGATGCTGTTTGCTTGTAGGTGTGTGAAACTGTGTCTCCTGTTTACCCAGTCTACATTTTGGGCGGATATTTCTTAAGTACCAGAGCATGTGATGGAGTATTTGCTGATTTAGGGCAAGGGGGGCATGGTTATATGAGATGGGCATCAGTACTTACACCTTGATGAGTACTGCCAATCAGTTCAAAGTTAGCAATTGCTTGTACCTCTCACTAATAAGTTCATCTAGTGGTAAAAACAAATTGTTGTCAGTTAGCTTGAAGCAATTCTTACACTACCTTGGGTTGCCTAACATTAGTAGGCAGGTTACAGATGATGTAGAACACTGCGGCCTCATGGGTCACAGTATCTGGTATATAAGAAATGCACTGATGAAGTTTTCTATATGGGCTGCTGGGATAAAATGAGGAAGTAATGAAGTTTGCTTCTGATGTAAGACAGTACAACAGAGATAAACCACAAGAAGTGAAATAAGGATATAGGTACAGTAGACAGGAGTAAAATACATACAATAATGAGTCCAGCGAACTGGTATGGTTTTCAAATGCAGTAGGTATATGAGTGCTGAAGACTGGTTTACCTTGCTGATTTAAGTGACACAATTAGATTGCTGCAGGTTGAAGTTGGGCCTGGTTTACACAGCATGACTGGTAGTATGTGATTATAATCACAGTGACTGCAGTAGCAGTGACAGTTTAAATGGAGTCTGATGGCTAAGTAATCTGGCATGGTTGCCACCACAGTGTGTCAATAGCAACAACATGATCAGTACAGCAGAAGGTTGTAATCAGAATGAATCAGTAGCAGCGGTTTGTAAATACAGTATAACAATAATAGAAACAGCACATTTTTTGTTCACAATATGATGACTAACAGTCAGGCTTAGTTGCCACAACAGTAGACAACTGCAAATAAAAGGCTAATAGTGGCAGCACATGGTGGCACAACATCAGTAAATAGTGGATACTCTAAGCAATGGTTAGCAGTTTTGCTTGGATGCCACAACAGCAAACAATATCAAACACAAGCAATCAGTAGCACAGCATGGTAAGTACAAAAATGCAGAGTCAGTAGCAAAGAAACAAAATACAAATGCAGTGAAAACAGTAGAGTAGTAAATGCAAATTCAGTGAACATAGTAGCAGCAATTTATGATGTATGGAAGTTAATTGGGTTGAGCAATGGTCTTGTAAAATGTAAGGACAGCGGAACAGTTTACAGAAACAGTATAATGTTACACCTGATTTATAGGACCCCTATGTGCAGGTGGGTACAGCAGCATACATATGACCACAACTGTGTGTAGCCATATGCCACTGTGCACAGCCTGTGCAGCTGAACACTGCTGAATGCTGTGAAAGACTAGTTTATGCACACATGGATTTGTGTCAGAAATTATACCACCTCTTATGTACTTTTTAAAACAACGAAGTGCAAACACTTGGATCTGTTGAAAATAGTTCTCAACAGTGTGTATCCACACTATAGAATATACAGGTAAGTAGCTGTCTTCAGATATGCAGGTGTACTCACAGATGAGCCAAGCAGAGCATCAATATCTTCAAATATTCTTGAGTTTAAACAAGCTAGAGTACAGAGGCCAGTTATAAAATCCACTGCTGCTGTAAACAATAACACATTTCACCCAGGACAATAACAGTCACCATTCTCTCTATAGATTATACAATAAACCAATTCTAAATGCAGCAATTCACCACAGCACAAATTACAGTGCAGTGCTTTAAAATTAGTTTGATCACATTCTAATTTAAGGTAAAATCAGAAAATAATGACTTTGTGGATGGGGGGGGGGTCTGGTTTGAGGTCAAAGCTAAGTAGATGCCCTAAGGCCTAAGCATGTAGCTGCAGCCCATGCAAGTAGAGCATTATGTCTGTACCCACATCAAGTTTAAGCAAATAAGCTGGAGTACACAAGCCAATTACAAAATGCACTGCTGTTGCAGCCAATAGCAAATTTCACCTAGAATAATAGAAGTTACCCATTCTCTATAAAATTACAAAATACATTTTTAGAAGTTGAATATAATGCTGAAGAAATAACAACTGGATTAAAAATGTAATTATGTTTAGAAGGTCTGTGGATATAGACTGCCTAACTTAGCGGAAACAGTACTGTATGTGCACTATGTCCTCACCATCCCAAGCATCTGAGAAGAATTCTATTTCTTATGGAGTGTGGGTCACTTCTGGCAGTTATTGTCTAAAGGCATAGTTAATTGATGAGTATGAGTATCATATGGTATCCATCATATATTACTGCTGTTTTATTTGACATTTTTTTTTTTAACATTTGTTTACCAGGAAAGTCCGACTTGAAACTAAGCCTATTTTCAGCAGAGGCCCAGAGAAAAACACTCCAAACGCATGTCTTTGTAATGTGGGAGGAAACCAGGGCACCCAGAGGAAACCCACATGAATGCAGGGAGGACATGCAGACTCCACACAGAAGGCACCCCAGCCAAAAATCGAACTGGAGAACCTCTCGCTGTTAGATGACAGTGCTACCACTGCACCACTGTACCGCCCATCTTTTATAATATATAAAACATTTGATATTATTGTTTGTCCAAGCATATTGACTTATTAAATAAGGTCTGATACATGAAATAGAGTTTTCTACATTATTATTTATCACAGAAATAATGAATTACTGGTCAGGATTCATGAATGCCTACATTTCACACTAAGTGCTTGTACACAATAAGCAGCAACGAGCATGCTATTTTGTATTCGGTAAACAGTTTTGCACATTTCATCCAGCTGGAAAATAAGGCTAAGCAACAAAATATGCTAATTTATTTATTTACTTTTTTAACATTTCTTTGCCAGGATAGTCTGACTGGACAACAAGTGTCTGTTTTTACCGGAGTCCTGGTGAGAAAAACTCCATAAGTTTACATAGAAAAGAAAAATTTACAAAAGAGACATTACAGAGTAGTAGCATACAGCTTGTAGACTTTACAGCTATAAGTATACAATAAGAGGATATTCCCCCTTTTGGTTGAAAATGCAAGTTTGGAAAATATACAATGAGAATAGGTAAGAACCTGGTAGAGCATTGCAAGATATTTCACAATTGAATAAGAGTATACAAATGTTTACGTTTCCATATATACATTCAAGCAAATATACATGTAAGAGCATATGCACACATATATACACATATACACACACACACACACACACACACACACACACACACACACACACACACACACACACACATACACACACACACGCATGTACATACACTCATATCTAGGGTATTGCTCACACATGGATAGCTATAGTTAGCTGGTGCTGTTTGTGTTGTCCATGACAGATGGGGTGTAGAAATAATGAGAGGATGAGGCTTCAGGGGGGTCAATTACAGTTGCATAGATGGTTGCTGAAGAGGAATGTTTTAAGTAGACTTTTGAAGGAGGATGTGGAGTTTTGTAGTCTGAGGTCAGGGGGAAGATTGTTCAATATTTTTGCTATTTCATGGGCAAATAGTGATTCCCCAGAGTTGTTTTTGCATGTGATGGTTTCGATTAAGGTTTTGTTGGAGAAGCAAAGTTGTCTATTTGAATTGTAGAAGTTCAGCATGCCAGTCAGGTCAATTGTTTTCTCGGGATAGTACAGAATTAGATGAGCTAAGCTGAGATGATGGTACCCTAATAGCTTCGTAAATTCAAGCCAATGCAAGGCTTGTAGGGAAAGGCAGAGGTGGAATCATGATTTGCTATGGTAGCGAATCTAGCAATTTTGTTGTAACAGATGGAAAGTTTATTTTGGTCAGTTTTGTAAAGATTAGTTAGAATTGGGGATGCATAAAGTAGAGTAGATCAGAGGTGGGTCCTGGCTATTGCAATTTGAGATTTGGTGGTTGGATACCTTTACAGCGATAGAGGGAACCTAGTGTTTTGTGGACTTTAGTGATGGTTGCTGATACATGCTTTGCGAATTTGAGTTGCTGGTCAATGGTAACTCCTAGGAGTTTAGTGTCAGTGACAGGGGTGATTTGGGATTTGTTGGCAGAGAGTATAGAGAAGGTCAGGTTACTCGTTTTACTAGAGTGGAATAGCATTAGTTGAGTTTTCTTGGGATTTAGTATCAGTTGTGAGTTGTTAAGCCAGTTCTCTATTTCAGAGAAGGCTTCTTGGGCTTTTTGATGGAGAAGTTGGATGTTGGGTACAAAGCATATGACAGTTGTGTCGTCAGCATATTGGATAATGTTGGCTTTAGAGGTAGCTGAGTGGAGTTGGTTTGTGAAGATATTAAAAAGAAGGGGTCCTAGAATTGATCCTTGTGGCACACCTAAGTAGGTTGGAGTGGGGGGGATAGAGAGATATGCCATTTGATGGATTGTTGGCAGTTATCTAAATAGCTTTTAAACCAGAGTAGGGTGGGGCTGTTAAGGCTGAGGTCAGAGAGACAAGACAGTAGTTTATTATGTGAGACTGAGTCGAATGCCTTGGATAAATCTAGGAAGGTAGCTGAGACAAATTTACCTAGATTCCTATGGGAGTTTATAGTACTGATAAATTTGAGTAGGGCAGTGGTGGTGCTGTAGGATGGGCAAAATCCATGTTGGGTTGAAGAGAGAAGTTTGTTGGTGAGGAGCTAGAAAAGGAACTGGTGATGAACACATCTTTCTAGGATCTTAGAGAGGGGTGAGAGACTTGCAATTGGTTGATAGTTGGAAAGGTCTAGGGATGGGCCACCTTTGTGAAGTGGTATGATATATGAAGTTTTCCACAGGGATGGAACGGTGTGTTCGGTGATGGATCTATTTATTAGAAGTGAAATGGGATAGGCTATAGCTGTGGAAGCAATTTGGAGGCATTCGGCAGGAAGGTTATCGGCTTCAAGGGTGGCTGGTTTGAGTTTGGCTAGTAGAGGTAGGAACAGTCTTAAGTGGTGAAAGGTATGGTATTGATTTCAGCCTGAGATGGTTGTGGGGTGTTGGAGAAAGTGATGTTATTTAAAAGTTTGAGTACTGAGGAGGTGAAATAGTTATTAAAGCTGGAGGCTATGTCCAGGTCTATACCTGTTATATTGGGGGTAGAAGTGGTGTTTTTTCCGGGCTGTAGGGTGTTATTTATTGTTGCCCAGAATTATTGTGGTTTGGTACTGTATTTGTTTTGTTGAGTGATACAGTAATTTTGTTCATCAAGCTTAACCTGCTTTGTTGCTTTGCTCCAGAGCTCGTGAAAGGTTTACTTAGCTGCAGGTGATCTGGTGTGGCATCAGGATTTCCAGGCTTTATCCCTGACTCTAACTAGGGTTTTTGTGGTTTTCTGGAGCCAAGGGGTGGGTTTGCTACGTATTCTGATAGTTTTTAAAGGGGCTAGTTGGTTGAGGATATTTAGGAATGTGGAGTTGAAGTAATCAACTGCTTGGTCTAATGAAAGGGTTTTGATAGGAGACTAGTTGCAATGTTGCAAGGCTCTTATGAAGTGGTCTCTAGGAAAATTTTTGTTAGAGCGTGTTTGTAGAAGGGAGGGAGAGTTAATTATTTTAAGTTTGTGCCTGAGGATAAAAGTGGGGCTGTGGTCGCTCAGAGAGTTTGGTAGGGTGCCACATTGATGGGCAGTATTTGGTTGACTTTTGAGGATCCAGTCAAGTATATATTCTCTTTTTGTGGCCTTAGCAATGCATGTGGGAGTATCTATAAGTTGGGTGAAGTTGTATAGGTTAATGTGGTGGGTGGCAGAATAGATCAAGTTCCAGTCAATGTTTACATCACCTAGCATGATAGTGCCTTGGGGGAGGGAGGATGAGGCCCAGTGACGTATGGATTCTAGGGTGGTTAGTTTGCCACCTGGGGGTATATAGATACCTAGTAGGTTTAGGTGCTTATATTGGTTAAGGGAGAGTTTTGCAAATAGAGCCTCTGCATTGTTGAAGTTGGGGGAATCCTTTTGGAGGAGTTGGAGTTGTAGGTTGGTTCTGTGAAAGCTAAGCCTCCACCTCTTTTATGTAGCTGGTCTTCCCTGAGAATGTTATACCCAGGTAGGGTGATGGAATTATTTTTAATATGTGGTTTAAGCTATGTCTCTGTTGCTGTTATTGTGTCTTTTGGATTTTCCCGGTTAGGGGTCGCCACAGCGGAACTCCGGTCCGCTAATTATTGGCAGTAGATTTTTAAGTGCCGAGTTGCCAGCTCTGATGCACAACCTTTAATGAAGGTACACCCATTCACGCATGTCTCCACACAGAAGACGCTCTAGCTGAGAATTGAACAGGACAACGTCTTACTGTGAGGCGACAATGCTACCGCAGCACCACCACTGCAGTGATGAGAATAATATCAGGGTTATATAAGGAGATGGCAGCATGAAGGTCTTGTATTTTATTCATGATACTGCAGGTATTCATATCTGGTATCAGTAAGTCGGTGGGTTTGTGCTTAGCTGGACAGTAATGGGTGCATGGCTTATTAGCAGGGGTTGCAAGCCTGGGGTTGGGGTGAATGTCTCCTCCTAGTAGTAGCTGGGTAGATATACAGGTGTTAGTTTTTAAGTACTGGATGATTAGGTAGTGGAATTGTAGACTTGGTTGCTTTTTAGATGGTCAGAAGTGGTACATGGGTGGGGCATGGTATATGGAGGGTTTGGTGTATATGGTGGGGTATATGCTTGCATGAGTGGGGGTGATAGTAATGTTTTGGGTTAGGGTGGGGGATTTGGGGTGGATACAGTGAGAGCCTGTGAGGAGATAGGCACTGATCATGGCTATGGAGAGACAGGTGAATAGGGAGGTTAATCCCAAGAGGGTATAGTGGAGATGAGACTGGGGGGGGGGGGGTAATGAAACATAGTGGGAGTGAGGTTGTGGAGTTAGAGAAGGTATTTATATTTGGTGAGGATGTGAGTTGGGTGAGTAGGAGCTATAGGTAGGATATTGAACTAGCAGGTTGGCTGGAGTGGTGGGAAGTGGAAGTACATGTGTAGATGGTGGTACTGGATGTAATTATTGCATAATAGAAGGATGAAGGGAGGGTCTTGGTAAAGGCGGTTACCTATAAATTCAGAGTATGCAGGTGTGGGTGGGAAATGGCGGCAGGGTAGGGGAGTGCAGTTGTTCAAAAGTCACATCTATAATGTTAGTTCTTCTTTTGTTACTAATGTTTTTTTTTTTTAAGTAGTGAAAGCCCTCTTTAATTTTACCCGTTGGATGCCCTAAGAAATTATCTTGTCTGAGGACTGAGAGAGAGTAAGTCAATCATTGTTGAGTTAGAGACAGACTGGTAGGGTAGTGGGGCTATATCACATAGAAGAACAAAAAATAAACAGGTAAATGTTTCTTTAGAGACTGGAAGGCTAGAATTACAGTTTTGTGTGGAGTGTTTTACAGACTTTAAGTGTAGAAACTAGAATGTGTGTACCTGGGTGGGAGCGATTCAAAATCTGAGGGCTGAAAGTGATTGAGTCAGCTAATGATGACTCAGAGACAAACTGGGAAGGTAGTGCAGATATATTAGATACCAAAAAAGATGGATAAATGTTTCTTTTAGAGACTGGAAGGGCTAGAATTACAGTTTAGAGTGGAGTGTTTTTACAGACTTGAAGGGTAGAAATCAGAAGGTTTCTACATAGGGGGACTGAAATCCCTGTGGTTGGCTCATGTATTTATGTTCAGTACATTAAGGATTACAGCAAACAACACAACCTACTTATGCCTTTTGTATTATAATGAGACATACATTTAAGTTCTGCAAGGTTCTTCAATACAGTTGGAAGTCCCATTGGCTGTACTTATGTTTTGGTGTTATTTGCCACAAGATAGGTGCTGCAAATTCTATAAAACAAAGTTGACTTGGGGATTTAAGTTCTGCAAGGTTCTTTAATACAGTTGTAAGTCCCACTAGCTTTACTTATGTTAGTGGTGTTATACTAATGAAGGCATACATAGGTGAATTACATGCTAGTGAAGCAATTCAACACAGCAGAGCAATTCAACAATGTATAAGACCCAAGCTTGCCTTTAACTTTCATTTCCAATAGTCTTTGGAATACAGCAATGAAAACAAATAGAAAAAAGTGTTAGGGGTTGTGCTGTTATCATAAATCTGCATGTGCAATATGCTTTTAATACATGTTGCTGCTATTAGACCTTGGCTTAGAAAAAGAAGAGTGTTCAGACCACCTTTGACTTATCATGGTCTTCATGATACTGAAATATTAGAGTGCTACAGGGTCGACAGATATATTTTAGAGGAAATCATCAGCCTCTGATGCTCTCACCTGAGGCCCTGGGGAATCATGAAGAACCCATCCCAGTAGAAAATAAGGTATGCAGAACATTATATATACTAGCTGCAGGCACATTTCAGAGACCAGCAGGGAATATATTAGGGATGCCACAGGCCTCAGCTTCAAGACATCACTACAGTTTCTCAATGTCACGCTGCAGGATGTAAGAGAGCAAATTTGGTTTTGTGTGCAGGTTACTCTGGCAGTTTCCACAGCTCCCACATGTGGCACACCTGTGATCTATACCTACATTTTTTAAGGGGGGGGGGGCTTTTCACAAGGACAGACAGAGGTAACTCTAAGTCACAAAGAAATGTACAAAGGGCAGGCCACAGTCTTCATCACTTGCCCATGATGGGGTGGGATCTGTTTAAGAAGAGCAAGCCTGATACCAAGGAAATGTGTGTGTGTGTGTGTGTGTGTGTGTGTGTGTGTGTGTGTGTGTGTGTGTGTGTGTGTGTGTGTGTGTGTGTGTGTGTGTGCATGTGTGTGTGTGTGTGTATGAAATCAGGTTGGCAGCAAGAATACATCATCAGTGCCAGTAACAACTGAGGTAAATCATTCAATATGAATGACCCATATGCAAGTCTGTGTGCAAGGTTGTATAGCCAGAATGAGTTGTATCATGTGTGTGTCTGAAGGAACACAATCAAAGTATTTGTGCTAACACTATGCCCTGGCCTTCTGGACATGTGTGAGGCATTCATGGTAGAGTAGGCAATTCAGTTCACTGTTGCTGTCTCTGACCACATGAGTGACATCTGCCAGGAGAAATACTGCTAGTTCCATGACCCTGGAAGTTAGAATGCTGCTTGAATGCAAACGCTGTCTGCTACATGAGCTCTTATCATGACTACATCCATGACCATGTGGACTACCCCATCTGGTTGTGGATACCTTAATCACTAATGGAGCAGTAATGTGATGCCACTATGGGAGCAGGATCTGACATGACCATGTAGGCTAACACCTGATGATGTAGTGGCTTTATGGCCACAATAATGCTGACCCTCCCCCAGAAGATGTTCCATTACAGATGCTGTACCATCCAATGTATCATTTATCTTGTCAAAGGAGTAACCTACATGGTTCAGGCAGTCTCACATAATAGAATGCGTGACATGCAGTACACTGACTATGTCACCTGAGGCCCTGATGGAACTTGTCTGTGCTTCCATGACAGTCCATTGTATGGCACCTACTGACACACCAACATCAGGGGGAATGACAGAAAGCAGGCCTCTTCTGAGCATCTCTACTGACACCCTTGTGTGGTATTTAACCCTGAGTATGGCTACTGGAGACTCTAACAGCTCTGCAACTGAAGTAACCACATTACGCAATGAACAATGTCACATTCAACCTGTCCTATTTCTCATAGCTTTGTGTCATGGGTATGCGTTGGCATACTAACAGTGTCCAAATTCTGGGCAGGGGACATAGGATCGATAACTTCATTGTCAGACTGACTATCTGCACCCCCTGACTGTGCCTCATTATCAATGTCATCATCATCAGAGGTTATAGATCTCCTGACACCAGGCAGTAGTAGCTCCACAGTGCCAGCAGTAGGCTGACCTTTGATTATAGCAATAAAGCAAAACAAAAGGAGAAATAAAAAAAAAAG